>NW_028327187.1:55862045-56165076 GCF_987537825.1 Furipterus horrens | reverse complement strand
AAAAGACAGTTGTAGCATTTTAGACAAGTGATGAAAGTGACACAGATTAAGGTGTTGGTGAAGGTAAGATCAATAGCACTTTCATTAAATTAGCCTACTTTGTCTCATACACTGTGTTAAATGCTGGTGATGCAATAGTGAGCAAGGCATAGTTTCTGTTTTCAAGAAGCTTGTATTCTAATGGACTTGGAAATGGATTAGATGTCGTCGTCGTCGGCAGCCGTCCGTCTCGAGAGACGATGGTGTAGCTTCTTAAGAGTCCATCTGCACCGCCGAGAATGGCTGTGCAGTCCGACTCGGGAGTGACATGGTAGTATCTGTCTCCTCCCGTGTTGAATCAACATCTTGCGATGACGCTGAAGCTACAGAGCCTGGGCAGGGTGATATGGAGGGTCTGCTGTTGCCCAAGCAGCAGACCCCCCCTCTCTTCGCAGCTGAAGGGCCCAAGGGAAAGACGGAGTCAATACAGCTTGGCTTCAGGTGCGCCGCAGGAGTTGCCGGTGTTGACTACAACGTCGAACCGCCTTAGGGACTCCAGCTCTGGATTTTCTGTCGGGGTTTACTCCCTTAGCCTTTCCCCTGAAGAGGTATGCCGCAAGGCAGCGGAGGTTTTTTGGAGTCAGAGTTTTCCTTCTCTGATGTGCCCTGACTGGAAGATCGAACCAGCGACACTTAGCTCGCAGGCCGACGCTCAATCCACTGAGCCAAACCAGTCAGGGTTGGATTAGATGTAGGGTGGTGAAAAAGAGAATAGTTTAATGAAAGCCAGATTTGACTTGAAAAATTGAGTGAATAGAGATGTCATTTACTAAAATGGGCATTTCAATTATCTATTACTCTATAATAAGCGCCCTGCAATATTTGGTGGCTTAAAAACAATTATTCATTTTTTCTTATAATACTGTGAGAGGCTGGGTGTTTCTGCTCTTGCACATGATTTTTACTGTGGTCATTCATGCAGTTGCAGTCTCATGAGAGTTTGGCTGAGCCAGGGGCACCCATCATGGCCTCGCACTCACATTTCTGGCACCTTCGTGCTAACCTGTATCAGAATCATCTCATTTATCCTCTACATTCTTCTCTTTCCACATATTTTATTATTTCTGTTTAGTCAAAGCTTCTTAGAGACTCTAAGACAAGCAGAAGGTATCAGACCTTTTAGTAGCTAGGACTGGAATGGGCATCACTTTTAGTATATTCTACTGGTTAAAGTGTGTCACAATGCAAGGCCCAATTCAAGAGGAAGGGAAATTGATTCTACATCTTAAAAGAATAAACTACATGCACTTAATTTTGGGGCATTCTTTGGAAACAATTTACCATTGTGGAAAAGTCTGAAAGGAGTTTCGGATTATAAATCATAAGATCAAATGAGACGTCATGACATTATAGCTGAGGAGGTCCTAAGACAGCTTCTAGTCCAATCTCAATGTTTTTCACACAAGAAAACCCAGACCCAGAGAACAGAAGTGACATTTTAAAGTTCTACATATAATTTGTACATGAAATCTGAGATATGGTTATCCCAAGTCAGCCCAGTGCGTTTTACACTACATTCCTCCTATCTTGTTTTCTAACAAAATGAGATCTACTCTTGAATTTTCCTTCTTTCAACATTTTTCAAGCTAAAATTTAAAGTAAATGAAATGTTTTTCAAGAAACCTCATGGGTTTATATTGCCCGTGGAAAAATAAGTCAATGAAGCATCATTTTGGAAACCAAAAAATAAATTCGGTTTTGGCTATGTTTTGTTTTTTTCTTTTTCTTGTACCTCAAATAAATTCCTGTTTGTAATTTTATATTGTTCTTACTCTGTTTGTCAGGAGAATGACTTATTTGAATTTGAATGATTCATATATTCTGTACCTTACAAATAGCAACATTTGGCTCTACTCCTTTGACCTTTCAACAATGTATAATATTCAGGATATACCACTGTACATCTTCTCTTATTTAAAACTTGGGTGAACTGTGGAAAAGAAGTGGAATTGTCATCAAACCAAAATAAACAATACCAGGAAGGTGAAATAATATGAGATTATTTTTCAAAGCAAGGATTAATCAGAATAAGTCTGTCTTATTATTCTCTCCCTTCCCCCTCTCCCTTACCATACACACACAGGAACATTTGATTTAAAAGGCTGTGTTGTATGTATGATGATGGGGTGAATGGAAAAACTGTACAATGTAATAACTAAAGTTGTACTAATTTTTTTAGTTTATTTTGAATAGGAATTTTAGTGTGTATGAGCAGTCTCTCGATTCATTTCAAAAATGAGTTTGATAGTGCTGCATTCATCAATCCTAGACTTGAAACTTTCTTATGGATCTTTAATTATCTCAGTTTTCTAACATTCTAATTAAAACTTAATTTTAATTTATTTTAATGTCAATATTTAAAAAAATTTAACACATGCTTAAGAGAAACGCAAGTTATGAAATCAAAATGATAGTCTCAGGACCTTACAAGAGTTAAGAATCATTACCTATTTCAGTGGCAGTTCCCGTTTAGTTAAAAATAATTTCTAAAAAAAAAAAAAAACTTAAAGCTGAAACCCCATATCAAAATGTATTGAGGGAACTTATATTTAGTGAAGGAGTAGAGTAGATTCTCAATGCTGTCCCAATTCCATTGGAGTCAAGCCACTGCCATAAATCCCTTAGGGTTGTGTTCATTTGCAATGTATTGCTGCCTGATAAAGCCACTGGTCCTCGATAAAGTTAACTTTACTTATGTTTTCCCAAGGGAGGATGAGACCCAGTGCAGAAGAAGGGTATTTTTAAAATTTATTTTAGACTCCATATAGCAAACTTGACAGTACTAGGCCCACATTCAGATTCCATTAAATGCTTGGAACTACCTTCAACACATGGGTCCTTTTTATAGATTATATTGTTAAGATTACACAAATATGTGATGTATGAAACTGTATCCAAAGCTAGTGGCAGCCTTAAGCCATAATGTAGGGTTACATTATTCATATCACTTGATTTTAATCATCAGGCTCTTTGTACTTCACCAAATTAATGAAAACCTGTATTTTTATTTCAGATTGTCTCTATACTGCTACTTGTATATCATCAAGCTTAGTTCAAGTTACTAATGTTTGCCAACTCTGAAAAAATTTCTCAGTAGATGTTCTTAGGCTTCAGAAGTTGGTAATAATAGTTGTGGAGTCACCTTAGAATGATCCTAAGGAGCTGGAAGAAGAGAAATAAAGAAAATTATTTATTTACTGATGACTTATAAAAGGGCAAAATGTTAACTTTCCCATTTCTCTCTGTATCCTATACTGGTATATAGATAGATAGATAGATAGATAGATAGATATATCTATATATATATTCATTGATTAAGTACAAGTGCTTACAGAGTCATTCTCAAAGCAGTGATGGAAAGTATTGACTAGTAATTGCCAACTAAATGACAGCAGAGCCACAAATTAGTAATAAGAAAATTATTTTTATAAAGCAAAAGATACTTCTCTAATCTAAGTGGCAAAGTATATGGTCTTAGTTGTGTCATAAAGAGGCTTAATTGTATATGGTTAACAATTTTGCTTCAGTAATCCATATTTTTATTTGTAATCCACATAATAAGGGTTAATCATGCAATTATCATATATTATTGCCTACTTTCTATGTCTTAGGCCCAGATCTTGGTAATGGAGATACAGCCGTAAACAAGACCAACACAGTCCCTGCCCTCATGGATCTTAGATTTAAGTTGGGGAAAGAGACAATTATTAGAAAGCAAACAAGTATAGATGTTCACATATTCTGATAAGTTATATGATGGAAAAGAATAAGATAATATGATATGAATTTACTGGGGAATACTACTCTATAAGAAGTGATCAAAAAAGAACTCATGAAGAGGTGACATTTAGTCTGAGAAGTGAAGGAAAGGAATAAGCCAATCATGGAAAAAGCTCAAGGAACTTAAGACAAAAAGCCTTCCTTTCATTGGCCAACATAAGGATATGACTATGGACATGGACTAGAGAGATGATTGATCTTTATAACAACTGAGCCTCATTAGTAGCCTCGGGCTAACTGGAAATAATTATTTTCTCATGAGTTAATATGCTTGAAAGTACATAAATCATGTTTCATTTCATAAAGAGATACAGACACAGGTATATGTCTCTGTGCTATGCCCTCTAAGTTCTACTGACAGTGAGCAATGATGTAGTGACCAACTAAAAATATTTCAAAGGGGAAGACCAGTGATAAAATGAGATTTATAGACAAAAAAATAAACCAATTGAAGAGTTATCCAGTTGACATTATTAGTACCAATCTCTAAAAGCAACTGGAACTAGGTGTCAAAACCATAAGTTAATGTTTCCAACTAGTTTGGCAAGATATAAAGTTTTATAATCAGTTTTATACAAGCTTGATAATCTACTAAGTTTAGGAAAGGCTTCATATCTTCTCAACATCTTGAAGTTTCAGAGTGAATATTGGTCTGTCAAGTCTCTGTGTAGAAATGAGTGTGTGTTTGTGTATACATGTGTACATGTGATGAATGCATTTGTGTTTGTGTGTGCATTAAACCTACTAACATTTCACTGAGCATACCTTACAAAAGGCTAGATCCAAATTTTGGTAACCTGTATGAAAACCAGATGGACTCTGTCTTTGGTAACACAACTTTTACTCCATATCATAGAGAGAATAATGGCCCCTCAGAGGATGGCCGTATACTAATCCCTTAAACCTGTATGTTACCTTACATGATAAAAGACAATTAAAATTGTTCTTGGAATTATCCCATATAATCTAGATGAGTCCAATGTAATTATAAGAGTCTTTAAAAGTAGAAGGATCTTAGTTATTATAATTAGTGTTGCTATGAAGATGAGGGTGCAAATATATTTTTTGTATTAGTGTTTCAGAATTCTTAGGATATATTCCCAGAAGTGGAATTGCTGGGTCAAAAGAGTTTCACTTTTAACTTTTTGAGGATACTTTATACTGTTTTCTATAGTGGTTGCACCAGAATGCATTCCATCAACACTTCACTAGGGTTCTCTTTTCTCCACATCCTTGCCAACACTTGTTGTTGATTTACTGATGGAAGCCACCCTAAAAGGTGTGAGGTGATATATCATAGTGGTTTTAACATGCATCTCTCTGATGCTTAGTGATGCTGAGCATTTTTCATATGTCTATGGGCCATCTGTATGTCCTCTTTGGAGAAGTGTTTATTCAGGTTCTTTGCCCATTTTTAATTGTATTGTTTGTCTTCCTGGTGTTGAGCAGCTTTAGTTCTTTGTAAATTTTGGAGATCAAACGTTTATCGGATGTATTATTGGCAAAAATTATAGATTTAATTGTGATCCCAGACACGCAAGTAATTCCAGCAAGCAGAATGGAGATGATCGGGGGGCCGCTGCATGCTCAGGCAAGTCAGCAGCGAGCATGAGACCCCAAGTCCTTTTATTAGGATTTCAAAAGTTACAAAAATAGAACAGGGAGGGAGAGCTCTACAGCCAATAGTGAAAGAATTCTTACAATGTATCATTAACATGTAAAATACAGCTAGGGTAACTCATGGCTTAGATAGCACCTATCAAGGATACAAAACAGACTGGCTAGTCCTCAAGACCAGCTCCAATTAAGACTTTATTTACAAGGAGGCAGATGGAGTACTTAACAGACTTCTTTGTTCTCAGGATTCCATGACTCAGTGGCCTGTATAGCCTAAAGCTGCAGGCGGAGACAAGGCCAGCTTATCTCCTGAGTCACAGGACACCTGGACAGAGGAGCATGTAAACATGCCCCTACCCAAAGATCTGAGTTCCTGCAACAAAAATGTTCTCCCATATAGTCGGTTTCCTTTTCATCTTGCTAATGGTGTAGACCTGGAAATAGCCTAAGTGCCCATCAGTGGATGAGTGGATAAAGAAGCTGTGGTAAATTTATGCAATGGCATACTTTGCAGTAGAAAGAAAGAAGGAACTCATACCATTTGCAA
Source organism: Furipterus horrens (assembly GCF_987537825.1). NCBI lineage: Eukaryota > Metazoa > Chordata > Mammalia > Chiroptera > Furipteridae > Furipterus > Furipterus horrens. Next base: position 56,159,093 of record NW_028327187.1, on the reverse strand, counting down.
CAACATGTACAGAACTAGAGAGATTTATGCTTAGTGAAATAAGCCAGGCAACAAAAGACAAATATGTGATATCACCTAATACAGAAAACTAGTGAACAACACAAACAAGCAAAACTGAACCAGAGGCATGTAAAAAAGAAGCAAACTAACAGTGACAAGTGGGAAAGGGGGACAAAGTTTATTAAGAATTGACAATTTGGTTTGTGGTGGGGTTTTCAACATAGGGGTTTGACTAGAATTGACTAGGAATCATGATGAAAAAGTCTGGAATGCATTTTTACTTTAAACACGTTCTAAAAAACTGCACTCTATTTTGTTCTTTCTAAAATTAATACTTATTTGAAGGTTATTTAGAAGGTGATTAGTTTTGGATTGTGTAAAAATATTGATTTATAAGGGAGTATCTTTACAAATAGTAGCAGTTGTTTTGATGACTGACCTAACCCTTCTGCCTGACTATGCTGGTTCTTCTAACATGCTACATAATGATTGCTCTTCCTGGTGAGAACTTCTCAAGTTGTAAAGCTTTTTATCGAGGACCAGTTGGTGCTGCAAGAATTAAGTGTCTGGAATGGATAATTCCAATTTCCTTTTCATCAGTTTGAATTAGAATAATCTTTCTTTGTATCCATATTGCATACATCTATTTACATTTTGGATATTCATGCTCAGGTGATTTTCAGATATCATTTTTCTGCTATTTTTAAATATACTTTCCAATCTGTTTTATTTTTTAAAATTTATATTTATTTTTCAATATGCTTTATTGTTTATGCTATTACAGTTGCCATAATTTCTTTTTCCTTTGTTCTCCTCCACCCAGTAAACCCCTCCCTCAAGTTGCCCCCCCCTTAGTCCATGTCCATTGGTTGTGCATATAGTTCTCAACATCTTCCTATCTACTCCACTACCTCCTAATATGCTTCTTAATTCTTGTACCATCTCCCTCCCTTTCTCCCCTTCCCCTCCCCACTGACCTCCCCCCAAAATGTTCCCCATACCTATAATTCTTTTCCCACTCTCGTTGCCTACTTAGTCTGCCTTTGTTTCAATTCTCTAGCTTCTGTTGTTGGTTGTTGTAATACAGTTTTCATTTTAATGTTCATAGTTTTGATTCTCCTTCTCCTAAACAAGTCCCTTTAACATTTCATATAACAGTGGTTTGGATCTGATGAACTCCGTCAGTTTTACTATGTTCTGGAAGCACGTTCTTTGCCCTTCTATTCTGAATGACAGCTTCGCTGGATAGAGTAATTGTGGTTTTAGGTTTCTGTTTTTCATTACTTTGAATATTTCTTGCCAGTTCCTTCTTGCCTGCAATTTCTTTTAAGAAATCAGCTGATAATCTTATTGGCACCCCTTTGTATATAATTTTCTTCTCTCTTGCTGCTTTTAAGATTCTCTCTTTATCCTTAATTTTAGACATTTTGATTATAATGTGTTTTGATGTGGTTCTCCCTAGGTCCAGTTTTTTTGGAACTCTCTGTGCTTTCTGGACCTATAAATCTGTTTCCTTCCCCAAGTTAGGGAGGTTCTGCTTCATTATCTTTTCACATAATTTTTCAATTTCTAGTTCTTCTTCACCTTCTGGCAGCCCTATGATTCAGATGTTGGCCCACTTACAGCTGTCCAATAAGTTTCTGAGGCTCTCCTCCCTTTCCTCACTTCTCATTTCCTCTTTCTGCACTGGTTGACTGTTTGTTCCTTCCCTATATTCCAATTTGTTGATTTGATCCCTGGTTTTCTTGCCCTTACCACTAGTTTCATATCTGTTTTTGTTCCTTGCAGCAGGACTAGCATTCATTCCTTCCCCATCTTGGTTAAGATCTGCTGTTAGGTCTGTAAGCATTTCTATAAGCAAAGCTCTGAACTGAGCCTCAGAAAGATTTCCTATCTGCTGCTTCGTTAGATTAAATATTTGCTGTCTGGTCAGCTGTGTCACCGGAATGTCTATCATGATCTGTGCCATCCTAACTGTTTTGTGTTTACCTTTGTTTCTTGGACAGGGCTCTCACACTTTCTATGCTATAGGAGGCAGAGCCCCATGCACTCGTCACAGCCGGGCGACCCGTCTCACCACGCTGTGGTGTTTTCGGCGGGTGTGGGGGTCCAAGATGGTTTCCTGCTGTTGACTCTCTGCTGAGAAGCCAGAAGCCTCCTCCTCCATCCCCACCCCCTCCGGGCTTCACAGTCCAAGGCAATAGAGGTCTGCCTTCCCCGGCTTTGGAATCACAAGCTGACGGGTCTGGTCTGCAGCTGGGGGTCCTCCCCAAGCACTTCTCGCCTCCCCCTAAATATGGGTGTCTGCTCACCGCTGTCCTGCTGCCATCGCTGCTGCTGCTGCATACAGCACAGCTTGAACTCTTCTCCCCAGCTTTGCCCCTCCTGCCTGTCTAGACGAGCACCACTTCTTTATAACTTCATATGTTGGACTTCCATTCATTTTCTGGAACTTCTGCTTATTTCTGGTTTTGCGGTAGTTGTATTCCTTCTTAGTTATGGAGGGAAATGGAGTGTGTCAGTCTAGGTCTCCATCTTGGCTGGAAGTCTCCTGTGTTTGTTTGCTTTTATGTCTGAGAGAGGGCTGTCACTCCTACTATGTTGTAAGGGGCAGAACCTTAGATATTCATCAGTAATGGGCAACGTGTTTTACCACATTGTGGCGCTGTATGTGGAGGAGGGGTCTGAGAAGGAACAATGCCACTTGTCCAGCACTCGCCCCTTTTCCAGGCACTTTGCCCACTTCCGCACAGAACTGGCGCCCCTCTAGTTGCTGCCCTGGCCATCGTTCCCAGTGTGGGTGGGTCGGCAGATGTTATAGGCCCATGGGGGCCCTTTAAACAAGCATATTCTGTTGAGAGATCTGCAGTTTCTGCCTCCGTTCAAACCCCCACTGGTTTGCAGTCAAAAGCAATGAGGCTTGATTTTCTCTGGTGTTGGGACAGTGAGCTGCATGGTATGGTGAGGGGCTGGGAATGCTCCTCAGGTGTCCCTCCTGACTTTTTAAAATGTGTAACTGCACTTTCCGCCGGCCTGCTGCTGTTGCCGCTGCTGCTACCACCACACCAAGTCTCTGCCATGGCTCCACCCCTCCTACCTGTCTGGATGAGTATTTTTTCTTTATATCTTTGTTTGCTGGACTTCCATGTAGTTTGATTTTCTGGAACTTCTGGTTGCTTCTAGTTTTGAGGTAGTTGTATTTCTTCTTAGTTGTGGAGGGAGATGCAGGAATCACCACACTGTTGTCCATGTCCATGAGTCCTTTTTCCTTTTTGCTCAATCCCTCTTCCCCTTAAGCTCCCCTAGGTGTTTTACCCCTAAATACTTCAGCATACATGTCTGAAAAAATAAGGACATTTTTGTAACCACAGTAATATTGAAACACTTTAAATATTAACAATATAAATTAGTACATTTTAAGAAATGGCAGACGTCTTGAAGGGCAAGAATAGTGGTTTCTACTTCTCCTTATATCAATATTGATACAGATATGAGTATATATGCTCATTGAATCCTTGTGAATTACCTAGTCATTTAGTTGCTTCATACTGTTTTATTTTATTTGTTCAGTTCTTCCCTCTGGGGCATAAAGGTTAAAACCCTTCTCTGCTGCTCTTATTTTCTCTTTCGTGTCCCTTTGGAAGTCATCAAGTGTATCCACGTTGCCCCTTATTCATGGTTCCATGCATCTATATAAAAGTTAATAACTCTTTCTCACCAACAAAAATTACTGATTTCTCATGAATTTTGGTAGTTAATGTTTGTTAAATATTTTGAGATCCATAGACAGTAGTTGCAATATATACCTGGAGTTTTTTTAATCCCACAGTTGAAATGAACTTTGTTAGTGACAATTTATATAATTACTATATCAACTCTATCAGTAGCAATTCTAAAGCAAGGCATATTAGCCACTAGCCCCAATATTTTCCACCTTTTTTACACATAGAATATATTTTCTCTTTTGCTTTCTAGCTTTTTAATATTATTTTCTCATATTTAAAATATTTAATAACTTCTACATACAAAATATATGAAACCTCCTTGAATTTTATCAGATATGATCAGTGTGTTACCCATTTTTGTCTTTGCCTGTTGTTTTTAAGAAATACATGGCTTAATCATACCCTTATCCTCTGAGGAACAGAACAAAAATGCTATTGGAAAGATCAGACCCCACAAAATGAATCAGCACATAGGAAATATGTTCAATTATTTAATAACATATTTTATTAGTGTTTCCCTCAATTCATTCTTCCTTGATTTGTTCTCCCATGTATCATAGATTAAATCTAGAGTCAAATATTTAATTTTGGACCAACCATCACATTTAGGAATAGCATGGGTTCTGTCATGCCTAGACAAGCTGTGCAGCTCTTATTATCATGGTGGTGGTTATTGACAGGACTGCTGTCACAGTTTGCTATTATGGGCTCCATTAATGCTGCCAGGAAAAAAAGGGACGCTGGCAATTTGGCATTTGATCTTTGCCAGCCTCTGAATTCTTTCTATGCTTTACAGTTTGGCTACACAGAAATTTTAAGGGTGCTATTTGACAAGTCCACTGTTGATTTAGTCATAATTGAAAAATACATGAGCCTTGGCTGGATAGCTCAGTTAGAGTGTAATCCCAATAAACCAAAGTTGTGGGTTTGATCCCTGGTCAGGGCACATACCAGAAGCAACCAATGAATGCATAAATAAGTTGAACAACAAAATGATCCTGGTCTCTCCCTGTCTCCGTCTCTAAGTCTAAAATAATCAATTTAAAAAATTTAAATATGCAAAGTTGTCTTTGTTTTATCTGGTTTATTTTTTTCCAGTTTAGTACTTTCTAAGAATGACATATATTTCACATATGTCAAAGTTTGATTCAAAGTAATAATATTCACATTTTTTAGTATGGATCACCTTAAATGCATTTCTGAATTTGATCATTATCTTAACACTAATGTAGAGCAAGAACTAATAGTTTTGTTTTATTGATGAGCAAGCTGACAGTTTTTGTATGTTTTATTAATTATGCTGTTACAGTTGTCCCAATTTCTTTTCCATTTGCACTTCTGTGTTTTTGATAGTTATGATTCTGTTTTCATTTTAATGTTCACATTTTTTATCTTTTTCTTAAATAAGTCCCTTTAATATTTCATGTAATAATGGCTTGGTAATGATGTATTCCTTTAGCTTTACTTTGTCTGGGAAGTACTTTATCTGCCTTTCCATTCTAAACGATGGCTTTGCTGGATAGAGTAATCTTGGTTGTAGGTCCTTGCTTTTCATCACTTTGAATATTTCTTGCCAGTCCCTTCTTGCCTGCAAAGTTTCTTTTGAAAAATCAGCTGATAGTCTAATAGGTACCCCTTTGTAGGTAACTCTCTTCTCTCTTGCTGCTTTTAAGATTTCGTCTTTATCCTTAATCTTTAGCATTTTAATTATCATGTGTCTTGGTGTGGTCCTCCCTGGGTCTAGTTTATTTGGGACTCTTTGTGCTTCCTCGAACTTTATGTCTATTTCCTTTGCCAAATTAGGGAAGTTTTCCTTCATTGTTTTTTTATGTGAGCTTTCAGTTTCTTGCTCTTCCTCTTCTCTTTCTGGCACCTCTATAATTCAGATGTTGACATGTTTAAAGTTATCCCAGAGGTTTGTAAGCCTCTCCTCATTTTTTTTTCAATTCTCTTTTCCTCCCTCTGTACTGGTTGACTGTTTATTTCTTCCTTATGTTCCAATTTGTTGATTTTAACCCTGGTTTCCTTTCCTTCACCACTAGTTTTATGTGGATTTTCCTTTATTTCACTTAGTATAGGCTTCATTTCTTCCCAGTTCTCCTTAATCTTTTCTGCCAAATCTGTGAGCATCTTTATCACCAGTGCTTTAAACTGCACATCTGTTAGGTTATCTATCTCCTCATCTGTTAAGTTCACTATTTCTCCATCACTTAGTTCTCCCACTGGAACCTTTATCTGCCACCCCCCCCACCTTTGGGCCATATTTCTCTGTCTCCTCATCTTGACAGCTTTCTGTGTTTGCTTCTATGTCTTGGATAGAGCTGTCACATCTGTTATAAGGGGCAGAGCCTTAGGTATTTGTTAGTGCTGGTGACCCATTTCACCATGCTGTGGCACTGTATGTCAGGGAGAGGGCTGAGACGGAACAGTGCTGGTTGCTACTGCTTTTGCAGGCACTTCTCTCCCTTCCCATACTAAGCCAGTTGCCTTCTTTGAGAGACCAGCAGTTTCTTCCTCTGCCCCAACCCCCACTAGCTTTCACAGTAGGAAGCAATGTGGCTCTGTTTTCCCCCATGCTGGAACTGTGCGCCACATGGTCTGGTTTGGGTCTGGGATTTGTCTAATATGGGGCTGGTATTGTTTCCCAGGTTTAAAAGTATGAGTTTGCTTTTGGCTGCAGCTACCATCCCTGTGCCTCTGCCACTGTCGCCTGCTCTGCTGCTGCTGCCAAGCTCCGCCCCCACATCCACACAGCCCAGCACCTCCATTTCTCCATCCCAGCTCTGCCCCTCCTACCATTCTAGCTGAATATGTCTATTTCTTTGTTAAACTTTTATGTAGTTTAATTTCCTGGATCTTCTGGGGTTTTTTTAGTTTTGAAATCGTTGTAAATTCCTTCTTAGTTCTGAGGGAGATGCAGCATGTCTGTTTATGCTTCTATCTTGGCCAGAAGTCACAAGCTAACATTTTTATTCTAATGTACTAAGATCACACATTTTTGGAAGAGTAGCTCTCTCAAAGCCTGTGCAAATGTAGTGTGCTGCCTTCTAATCTAGAATGGTTATTTTATTAATGAGAATTTGGCAAAGAGCTCCTAACAAGAAGCCAGGAGAGTGGGTTCTAGAGTCAGTTGTAAGACTTTAATAAATGAATTGCAGCAGATATAATTTAGAAGATATTTATCAGTAGCCTTTATTTCCATGTCTCTACTATTTATATCCCCAGGCTGACCAAGGTCTCCACCAAATAAATAATGGGAAATTGTGTTTCAAAAGTCACAAACGTGTCCTTCTTCCCAGAGCCAATGAGAGAAAGAGGACAAGCAGTGAATGTCAGTGTTTATGTATGTATGTATTTTTCCTTTCTGAAATTGTTTGGTAAATCTTTATTTATTTTACCAAAAGGTCACCCTTAGAGTAACTATGGTACAATTTTTATGCCAAAGATATTGAATTAACAATTAAATGAAAAATGAGTCCTCTATTTAATTATTATTGAAAAAGAACTAACTCGGGTATTTCCAAATGATGTGAATGAGACATTGACTTTTGGACAATTACCTCACCACTAACTACATAGCCAATTGGTGGTTACTGGTAAGTGGTTATTCCAGTGAAAAATCAGGAAATAGGTATTTTTGTAATAGTCTCAGGATCTTTTGGTCTTCTCCCTTACAGTGAATCAAGTAGTCGCTTCATGATTCTGTCACATTTTCTTCCTCTTTCCTTCCACCAACCTCCTTTATTCCCACCATCTTCTCTGGTTACATTTGATTTAACCAAATGGAAAATATGAACAACTGCTGCCCAGAAAGCAGGCATGTGGCAGAATCCTCTTGGATGCCAGTGGTCTCATTCAGTGCTAATGATAGCCTGCAAGGGCTATCAATCATTTCAGGAAATATCCATCTCATAGAATACAAGGATTTCAAAACTAAAGGAATAAATGCACACCATAGAAAATGTGCAAATCCATAGTTCATTTTTTGGAAACAAATTTTGTAGTGTAGAATGTAAAACTATTATAAGATTACAGTAACAGTAAGAGTGTTTTGAATTTGAATAACATTTTTCCACTTGTCTGTATACTTTCTAATCTGTTATCTCATTTTAATCCTTACAACAGCATTACAAAGTAGCGATGGTAAGGAGGTATTATCACCCCCTATTTGTCCAGTGAGGAAACCTAAATGAAATAACAAATTAATAACAGAACCTGTACTAGAGTTTAGGGCATCTGACCCTGACTATTTATCCAGTCATCCAACCATTTCTTTCTTCCTTCAAATATAGCATTTTCAGCCCCAGCATATTAGATACTTTTAAAGAGATAGAGTAAATATATTTTTTAAATATTTTATCTTTATAATTTTACTTAATTAAAAAAATCTCAAGCACATAAAATTACAAGGAAATTACAGTGAAGATCTATACAACTTTTATCTAGATTCACCTATCGTTAACATAGTGTCACATTTTGTATTATCTCTATTTATATATATATGCTTAATCATGGCTCTATGTGTTTTTTTCTGAACCATTAGAGAGTTAGCTGCAGATATGATACTTCAGCCCTAAATAAAAATGTGCCTCAGTAGAATAAGAAACTTCTCTGAGATAGCTAGGATATACAATGTCTGTCCAGGAGGTTTCCAGCCATGTAACATAAAAAATAGAAACATTTATTGAAGACGATACAAGAAACATGTATATAGGACAATGATGCCTCAGTCCCCTTCAAAGTAGGCAACTTTGAACGTCACACAGTTCTCCCAATTGCCATCAGCTGCCTTGTCATATTTTCCTGAATCTCATCCATAGGCTGAAATATGTTCTCTTTCAAAGGTTATTTTAGTTTCGGGAAAAAACAGAAGTTGCAGGGCACCAAATCTAGGCTGTAGGGAGGCTGAGTCACCTGGGTGATTTGATGTTTTTCCTAAAAATTCCATATGAGATGTGATATCTGAGCAGGCATGCATGTTGTTGTGATAAAGCTGACAATCACCAGTTGCCCATAGCTGCAACCTTCTGAATGATTCTGAGCCACCTGAGTGATTTGATGTTTCTCAAAAAAAAGCTCTGCACCAGACATCATGCATGAGCAGGCACATTGTTGTGATGAAGCTGCCAATCACCAGTTGCCCATAGCTGCAGCCTTCTGAATCATCCAAGTAGTTTCCATAGAGGAATGTTCAAGCTTAATGCAAAATTTGATGCAGATTCATTACTCTCCTTGCTCAGTAATTTTGAATGCGATGGCTACTAAGTACATGTGCTTACTCAACGGAGTCTACTGCCCCACTGACTAGTACAGTGATGTCATAATTGTTCCCCCATGCACATTCCAGTCCACTCTCCTTGGCTGCCAGGTTACATCAAAGTCATGCAAATCTTCTCATTATATTAACAATGGCAGGGCGTTTTTTTCTGGACAGACTTCATAATTATATTATTTAGAAAATTTAACTATAATAAAAATTGTATACATACATATGTCTAACACATATTCTATATAAAAATTTTGCTAATTGTCCCAATAATGTTCTTTATAGTGTTTTTTTGGGTCCAGCATACAACACAATGTTATTCTTTGCATTTATTTATCAAGTCTTCCTCCTTTAATCTGAACCAGTTCCTTAGCCTTTTTGTTAAGTATATTTTATTGATTATGTTGTCACAGTTGTCCCAATTTATTTTCCCTTTGCTCCCCTTTGCCCAGTACCCCCTTCCCTCCAGCAGTCCCACACCCTTAATTCATGTCCATGGGTCATGTGTATAAATTCTTTGGCTTCACCCTTTCCTATATTATTCTTAACTTCCCCTTGTCTATTTTGTGCTAATCAATTATGCTTCTTCACCCCTGCACCATTTCCCCATTTCTCTCTCTTCCCCTCCTCCAGCTGATAACCCTCCAAAATGATCCCCATACCTATGATTCTGTTTCTGTTCTGGTTGTCTGCTTAGTTTGTTTTTGTTTTTATTTTTTAGATTCAGTTGTTGATAGTTGTGAGTTTGTTGTCATTTTACTGTTCATAGTTTTGATTTTCTTTTTTTAAAATAAGTCTTTTTAATATTTCATATAATAATGGCTTGGTGATGATGAACTCCTTTAGCTTTACCATGTCTGGGAAGAACTTTATCTGCCCTTCCATTGTAAATGACAGCTTTGCTGAATTAGAGTAGTCTTGGTTGTAGGTCCTTGCCCTTCATCACTTTGAATACTTCTTGCCAATCCTACCTTCCCTGCAAAGTTTCTTTTGAGAAATCAGCTGATAGTCCTATAGGCACCCCTTTGTAGGTAACTCTGTTCTTGTTTCTAACTGCTTTTAGGATTCTTTCTTTGTTATTCACTTTTGGCATTTTAATTATGATGTGTCTTGGTGTGGTCCTTTTTGGGTGTAGCTTGTTTGGGACTCTCTGTGCTTCCTGGACTTGTAAGTCTATTTATTTTGCCAAATTAGGTAAGTTTTTCTTATTATTTTTTTTCACGTAAGCTTTCAGATTCTTGTTCTTCCTCTTCTCTTTATGGCACCCCTATGATTCGGATGTTGGCATGTTTGAAGTTATCCCAGAGGTCTGTAAGCCTCTCCTCATTTTTTTCAATTCTTATTTCCTCATTCTGTACTGGTTGACTATTTTTTTCTTCCTTATGTTCCAAATTATTGATTTGAACCACAGTTTTCTTCCGGTCACCATTGGTTTTGTGTGGATTTTCCTTTGTTTCATTTATCATAGCCTTCACTTCTTCCCTTGTGCACTTGCCAAACTTAAACATATCTGTCAATCCTGTGAGCATCTTTAACCCTAGGGTTTTGAATTCTACATGTGTTAGGTTGGCTATCTCCTTGTCTGTGAGGTTGGCTATATCCCCATCACTTAGTTCTGTCACTGGAACCTTGATCCGTTCCCTGATTTGGACCATACTTCCCTTTCTCCTCATTGTGACAGGCTCCGGTGTTTGCTTGCCTCTGTGTTTTAGGTAGAGTTGTCGCACCTGTTATGTTGTAAGGGGTGGAGCCTTAGGTATTCATCATACAAGGTGAACTGACTCATTTCACCATGTGGTGCAGTATGTTGGGAGGGGTCTGAGAGGGAACAATGCTGCTTGCTTAGCACTCACCCCTTTCCCAGGCACTTCTCTTGCTTCCTGTATGGGATTACACCCCTGTGGCTGTTCCTCTGGTCATTGTTCCCAGAGTTAGGTGGGTCTTTTGACACTCTAGGACTGTGGGGCCCCATTAAACAAATGGACTCTGCTTAGAGGTCAGTATTTTCTTTCTCCACCCTAACTCCCACTGATTTTCAAAGTCAGAAGCAATGAATCTTTATTTTCCCCAGCCCCGAAACCCTGAACTGTGGGGTCTGGTCTAGGGCTTGGAATACTCCCCAGGTAACCCTCCCTACTTTCAAAAATGTGTGACTGCACTTTGCACTGTCCTGTCACTGCCATTGCTGCTGCAGCCACCACACCGGTTCCTCTCTGCTCCAGCTCTGCCCCTCCTACATGTCTGGATGAGTATTTCTTCTTTATATCTTTGTTTGTTGGAATTCCATGCAGCTTGATTTTCTGGAACTTCTGATTGTCTCTAATTTTGAGATAGTCATATTCCTTCTTAATTGTGGAGAGAGATGTAGTGTGTCTGTCTAGGCCTCAATCTTGGCCAGAAATCCTTAGTCTTTTTAAAATTTAAATTTACTTTAAATTGGTTTCATGACATTCATATTTTTGAAGCAACTATGCCAGTTTTTTTGTACAATTACTTTCCATTTGAATTTGACAATTGTTTCTTCATGATTAAATTAACATACATTTTTAACTGGAATGGGTCATCCTTGTGTTCTTCTCTGTGTCTAACTTCAAGTGGCACATGGATTATCTTTGTCCATTTCTGATTATTCTCAATTTGATTGTTTGCTTCAAGAAGTGTCTGACATATTAATCTACTACAAAGAATCTTTTAGCCTGTATAATTAATTAATAATGTGTTGATTGATACCTTAAGATGACTTGAATACCCTATTCCACAAAACCTTTTGTTTATTATTCTTTTCTGAATCAGCTATTACAATGATGATTATCAAATGGTGATTTTTAACTCCTAATACATGTGCTAGTTGGTGTTATTATATAAAGAGATCTGCCCTTTTATATTATTATTATGATGAACTCAGTCTCTTTTCCATCCTATATTGTCCATTTTGTAATGCAAAAATCTTCTATGTACAGCTCAGTGAATTACTTTTATTACAATTTTAACCATGTTTAAATGTCCAGTCAGGTCATTGAGGACATTTGCATTTTCGTTTAACCATCTACCTCCAGAAACTTTATCTTCCCAAACTGAAAATACATACCCATTAAACATTATTTCCTCATTTCCCCCTAACTAGCATGCTGGTAATCAACATTTTATTTCTGTCTTTTCAAAATTAACTATGCTAGGTACCTGTATAAGTGGAATCATAAAATATATATTCTTTTAGACTGGATTATTTCACATTGTTTAGTGTCTTCAAGATTTATCCACACTGTAGCATGTGTCAGAATTTCTTATTTTTTCACTTTTATTCATGATTTTTTTATTAAAACATTTTATTGTTATTTTATTATAGTTGTCCCTATTTTTTCCCCTTTGCCCTCCTCCACCTATTGCACCCTTTGCTCCCACAGTCAATTCCCACATGTTGTCCGTGTCCATGGGTCATTCATACATGTTCTTAGTATAGTATAGTCTCTTCCCCTTCTTTCCACCATTATCTCCCTCCATCCTCCTCTCTGATAACTTTCAGTATGTTCCATATTTCCATACCTGTGGTTCTATTTTATTCATTAGTTTACTTTGTTCATTAGATTCCTCTTATAGGTGAGATCATATGGTATTTGTCTTTTTCCACCTGTTTCATTAGCATAATATTCTCCAGTTTCATCCATGCTGTTTCACAAGATGGGAATTCTTTCTTTCTTTCTGCTGTATAGTATTCCATTGTGTAAATGTACCACAGTTTTTGGATCCACTCATTTACTGAAGGGCACTTAGGCTGTTTCTAGCACTTGGCTATTGTAAATAGCACCACTATGAACATAGGGATGCGTCGATTCTTTTGAATTGGTGATTTAGCATTTTTAAGGTATATTCCCAGCAGCAGAATCACCAGTCAAAAGACAGTTCCAGTTTAGACTTTTAAGAAAATTCCATACTTTTTTTCCACAGTGGCTGCAGCAGTCTGCATTCCCACCAACAGTGCACCATGGTTCCTTTTTCTCCACATCCTCACCAGCATTTGTTTCTAGATTTGTTAATGATGGCCATTCTGACAAGTGTGAGGTGGTATCTCCTTGTGATTTTAGTTTGAAATTCTCTGGTGGCTAACGATGTGGAACATCTTTTCATATGTCTATGGATCACCTGTGAAGCCATTTGGTCCAGGGCTTTTATTTGTCTGGAGTTTTTTGATAACTGCTTCAGTTTCACTAGTTACCAATCTATTCAGGCTTTCTGCTTGTTCTTAATTCAGTTTTGGAAGATTTTATATTTCTAGGAATTTGTCCATTTCTCCCAGTTTGTACAATTTCTTGGAATATAATTTTTCATAATAATTTTTGCAATCCTTTGCATTTCCTGGTATTGGTTGTTAATTCTCCTCTATTGTTTCTGGTTTTATGTATTTGTGTCATCTCTCTTTTTTTCTTCATGACTCCTGTTAAAGGTTTGTCAATTTTGTTTGCTTTTCATAGAATCAGTACATGGATATATTGATCCTTTGAATTATTCTTTTAGTTGCTATGTCATATAATTCTGATCTAATTTTGATGGTTTCCTTCATTCTACTCACTATGGTCATTGTTTGTTGTTGTTCCTCTAGTCATTGTAGATGTAGAGTTGGTTGTTTATTTGATATTTTTCTGTCTTCTTTAGGTAGGCCTTTTATTGCTATTAACTTCCCTCTCAGGACTGCCTTTTCTGTGTCCCACAGATTCTGATTTGTTCTGTGTTTCTTTTCATATGTTTCCAGATACTTATTAATTTCTTCCTTGAACTCATTGTTGACCCATTTATTATTTAATAACATGCTATTCAGTCTTCATGTATATGAATGTTTTGGAGTTTCTTTTTTTTTTCCTTGAGGTTGGTTTATAGTTTCAATCCATTGTGTTCTGAGTGCATGCTTGATATGATTTTAAGTTTTCTGAATTCATTGTGCCTTGTTTTATGTCATATCATGTGGTCTATTTTTGAAAATGTTCCATGTGCACTTGAGAAGAATTATATTTTGCTCCTTTGTGGTGAAAGGTTCTGTATATGTCAATTAAGTCCATTTGTGTTGTTCAATGCCAGAGTATCCTTGTTGATTCTTTGTTGGGAAGATCTATGCATTGTTGACAGTGGGGTGTTAAAATGCCCTACAATGACTACATTGTTGTCAATATTTTTCTTTATATATTTAGGTGCTCCTGTGTTGGGTGAATATATGTTTACAAGAGTTATATTCTGCTGTTGGACTATTTCTTTAAGTATTTTTAAAGTATATTTTATTGATTATGCTATTATAGTAGTCCCAATGTTTCCTCTTTGCCACCCTTTGTCCAGTACCTCCCTTCCCTCCAGCAATCTGTCCCTTCCTCAGTTGATTTCCATGGGTCATGCATATAAGTTCTTTGGCTTCTCTATTTCCTATACTACTGTATGCTTAACGTCCCACTTTTATTTTCTACATACCAGTTAGGCTTCTTTATCCCTGCAACTTTTCTCCCATTCTCCCCCTTCGTGCTTCCCACTGACAACCCTCCATATGACCTGCATATTTATGGTTCTGTTCCTGTTCTAGTTGTTTGCTTAGTTTGTTTTTGTTTTTTAGATTCATTTGTGGATAGTTATGAGTTTGTTGTCATTTTACTGTTCATACTTTTGATCTTCTTTTTCTTAAATGTGTCCCTTTAAAATTTCCCATAAAGGACTTGGTGATGGTGAACTCCTTTAGCTTTACGTTGTCTGGGAAGCACTTTATCTACCTTTGCATTCTAAATAATAGCTTTGTTGGATAGAGTAATCTAGGTTGTAGGTCCTTGTTTTTTCATCACTTTGAATACTTCTTGCCAGTCTTTTCTAGCCTGAAAATTTCTTCTGAGAAATCAGCTGACAATTTTATGGGAACCCCTTTGTAGGTAACCATCTTCTTTTCTTTTGCTGCTTTTAAGATTCTCCTTTTATCTTTAACATTTGGCATTTTAATTATAATGTGTATTGGTGTGGTCCTCTTTGTGTCTTGCTTGTTTGGGACTCTCTGTGCTTCCTAGACTTGTATGTCTATTGTCTTTGCCAAATTTTGGAAGTTTTTCTTCATTATTTTTTCAGATAAGTTTTCAATCTCCTGCTCTTCCTCTTCTCCTTCTGGCATGCCTATGATTCAGATGTTGCATTTAAAGTTGTCCCATAGTTTCCTAAGCCTCTCCTCATTTTTTTCAATTCCTGTTTTTTTCAATCTGTACTGATTGACTGTTTATTTTTTCTTCATGTTCCAAATTGTTATTTGAACCCCAGATTCCTTCTCTTCTCTATTGGTTTTCTGTGGATTTTTTTTCCTTTCATTTATCATAGCCTTCACTTATTCCCCTGTACATTTGCCATACTCGGTCATGTCTGTCAAGCCTTGAATATTGTTATTGCCTGTGTTTTGGACTTTTTCTGTTAGGTTGGCTATATCCTCATCGCTTAGTTCTCCCACTGGAGCCTTGATCTGCTCCCTCTTTTGGGCCATACTTTGTCTCCTCAACTTGACAGCCCCCTGTGTTTGCCTCTGTTCTTAGGTAGAGCTGTCATATCTGTCATGTGGTAAGAGGCAGAGCCTTAGGTATTAGTGCCAGGTGACCTGTCTCATCACCTTGTGATATTGTATGTGGGGGAGGGGTCAGAGAGGAACAATACCACTTGCTTAGCACTCACTATTTTTCCCATCATTTCACCAGCTTCCTGTATGTGACTGGTGCCCCTCTAGCTGTTGTCCTGGTGATGTATCCCAGAATGAGTGGGTTTACAAATGTTCTAAGACTGGTGGGACTTTATATAGGCTCTTATGAGAGATGGGCAATTTCTCCCACTGCGCCAACCCCCACTGGTTTTCACAGTCCTAAGCAATGCAGCTTTGTTTTCCCAGTACTGGAACCATAAACTGCGCAGTTCGGCCTGGGACTGGGATTGCTCCCCAGGTGTCCCCCCTGGCTTTTATAATGTGTGACTGCTCTCTCCTATGGCTGGCCACAGCCACTACTTTTTTGCCACTGCCACAGCTGCCACAGTGCATTCCCTATGCCCCGGTTACACCCCTCCTACCTGTCTGGATGAGTATTGCTCTTTTATATCATTATTTGTTGGACTTTCATGCAGTTCAATTTTCTGGTAGTTCTGGTTGTTTTTTGCTTTGAGGTGGATGTAATCCTTCTTATGTTTGTGGAAGGAGGCAAGGCATGTCTACCTTCACCTCTATCTTGGTGAAAAGTCTCCTTTAAATATTATGTAGTGACTTTCTCCATCCTTTTTTATGGCTTTTGTTTTTAATCTATTTTGTCAGATATAAATATTGCTACCCCAGCATTCTTTTAGTTTCTGTTTGTTTGGATTTTTTTTTACCCCTTCACTTTCAACCTGTGTAGATCTTTTGTTCTGATGTGTGCCTCTTGTAGATAGCATATATTAGGGTTGTGGTTTTTGTTTTCTTTTTTTTTTTATTAGTGTTTGTTTTCATTTTATTTTTCATAATTTTGATCTTCTTTCTCTAAAGTGAGTCCCTTGACATTTTATATAACAATAGCTTCGTGATGATGAGCTCCTTTAGCTTTACCTTGTCTGGGAAGCACTTTATCTGCCCTTCCATTCTAAATGACAGCTTTTCTGGATAGAGTAATCTTTGTTGTAAGTCCTTGCTTATCATCCCCTCAAATACTTCTTGCCAGTCCCCTCTTGCCTGCAAAATTTCTTTGAAGAAGTCAGCTGATAGTCTTGTAGGCACTTTTGTAAGCAACTCTCTGCTTTTCTCTTGCTACTTTTAAGATTCTTTTTTTATCTTTCACCTTAGGAATTTTAATTATGTTGTGTCTTGGTGTGGTCCTCTTTGTGTCTAGCTTGTTTGGGACTCTCTGTGCTTCCTGGACTTGTATGTCTATTTCCTTCACCAAATTTGGGAAGTTTTCCTGCACTATTTTCTCACAGAAGTTTTTAATTTCTTGCTCTTCCTCTACTCCTTCTGGCAGCCCTGTGGTTCTGATGTTGGCATATTTAAAGTTGTCCCAGAGGTTTGTAAACCTCTCCTAATTTTTTTCAATTCTTGTTTCCTCCTTCTGTACTGGTTGACTAATGTTTTCTTCCTTATGTTCCAAATCATTGGTTTAAACCCCAGTTTCCTTCCTTTCACAATTGGTTTTATGTGGATTATCCACCGTTTCATTTATCATAGCCTTCACTTCTCTTATGCGTTTGCTGTACTTAAGCATATCAGTCAAGCCCGTGAGCATCATTTTCACCAGTGTTTGGAACTCTGCATCTTAGGTTGGCTATCTCCTCATTGCTTAGTTCTCCCACTGGAACCTTGATCTATTCCCCCTTTTGGGCCATATTTCGATGTCTCCTCATCTTCACAGTTACTGTGTCTGTTTTCCTCCATGTCTTAGTTTGAGCTGTTGCTCCTGTTACCATTAAGGGGTGGAGCCTTAGAGATGCATCAGCAGAGGGTGACCTGCTTCACCACATTGTGGCGCTGTGTTTGGGGGAGGGGTCCCAGAGGGAACAATGCAACCTGCTCAGCACTTGCCCCTTTTCCAGGCATTTTCCCCACTTTCCTATGGGACTGCTACCTCTCTAGCTGTTGCCCTGGCCCTCGTTCCTATAATGGGTGGGTCTGTGGACGTTCTAGAACTGTGGGGGCCCTTTAAACAAGTGGACTTTACTGAGAGACTGGCAGTTTCTTCCTCCGCCCCAACGCCCACTGGTTTGCAGAGTCAAAAGCAATGAGGCTTTATTTTCCCCAACATTGGGACTGTGAGCTGCGTGGTCTGGTCTGTGGCTGGGAGTGCTCCCCAGGTCCCCTCTCTACTTTTTAGAACATGTGACCGAGCTTTCTGCTGGCCTGTCACTGCTGCCGCTCCTGCCACCACCACACACATCCTCTCCATCCTGGCTCTGCCCTTCCTACCTGCCTGGGTGAGTATTTCTTCTTTATATCTTTGTTTGTTAGACTTCCATGCAGCTCGATTTTCTGAAACTTCTGGTTGTCTCTAGTTTTGAGGTAGTCGTACTCCTTCTTAGTTGTGGAGGGAGATGCAGCATGTCTGTCTAGGCCTCCATCTTGGCTGAAGTCCAGGGTTGTGTTTTCATATTCATTCAACTACCTTATGTCTTTTTATTGGAGCATTTAATAGATTTACGACTAAGGTTACTATTGATAGGTACTTGTTCATTGACACTTTTTTCTGTACTTGTGTTTATCTATCTATCTATCTATTTATCTATCTCTATCTCACTCTTTCCTTTTTATAGTACTCTCTTTAGTATCTCCGGCGGTGCTGGCTTGGTGGAGATGTGCTCTTTTAGCCTTCTTTTGTCTGGGAACCTCTTTATTTCACCTTCCATTTTAAATGAGAGCCTTGCTGGGTAGAGTAGTCTTGGTTTTAGGTCCTAGCTTTTCTTTTTATATTTTTAATTTATTTTTTATTTTTTTAATTAATTTTATTTTTTTATTACAGTCGTCCCATTTTTCCCCCATTTCTCCCCCACACCCAGCCCACTTCTTCTCCCACAGTCATTCTCCACCCCATTTTTCATGTCCGTGGGTTATTTATACTAGTTCCTTTACTAGACCCACTCCTATTTACCCTTTCTCCTCCCCATAACTGTTTTTCTGTTCCTTGTTCAATTTTGCTCATTTGCTTGTGTTGTTCATTAGTATCCTGTATTAGGTGATATCATATGGTATTTTTCTTTCATTGCCTGGCTTATTTCACTAAGCATAATTCTCTCTATTTCCATCCATGTTCTCGCAAATGGTAGGAGTTCCTTCTTTCTTTCTGCTGCATAGTATTCCATTGTGTAAATGTACCACAGTATTTTAATTCACTCATCTACATATGGGCACTTAGGATGTTTCCAGCACTTGGCTATTTTAAACAGCACTGCTTTAAACATAGGGGTGCATAAGTTCTTTTGAATTGGGGTTTCAGGATTCTTTGGGTATAGTCCTAGCAGTGGAATTACTGGTTCAAAAGGCAGTTCCGTTTCTAGTTTTTTGAGGTAATTCCAAACTCTTTTCCATAGTGGTTGCACCATTCTGCATTCCCATCAAAGTGCACTAGAGTTTCCGTTTCTCCACATTCTCGCCAGCACTTGTTTGTTGATTTGTTGATGATGGCCATTCTGACTGGTGTGAAGGGGTATCTCATTGTGGTTTTTATTTGCATCTCTCTGATTGCTAGTGATGTTGAGCATTTTTTCATGAGTCTATGGACCCTCTGTGTATCCTCCTTGGAGAAGTGTTTGTTCAGGTCCTTTGCCGATTTTTTAATTTGGCTGTTTGTCTTCTTGGTGTTGAGTCATATAAGTTCTTTATATATTTTAGAGATCAACCCCTTGTTTGAGGTGTCTTTGGCAACTATATTTTTCCATATTGTTGGTTCCCTTTTCATCTTGCTGATGTTTTCTTTTGCTGAGCAGAAACTCTTTAGTTTGATGTAGTCCCATTTGTTTACTCTTTCCTTTACTTCCCTTGCCTTAGAAGATGTATCAGTGAAAATATTGTTATGTGGAATATCTGAAATTTTCCTGCCTATGTTTTCCTCTAGGACTTTTATGGTGTCACGACTTACATTTCAGTCTTTGATCCATCTTGAGTTTATTCTCGTGTGTGGTGTAAGCTGGTGGTCTAGTTTCATTTTTTTGCACGCCCCTGTCCAGTTCTCCCAGCACCATTTGTTAAAGAGGCTCTTCTCACTCCATTTTATGTTCCTTCCTCCTTTATCAAAGATTAGTTGACCATAGAGGTCTGGGATTATTTCTGGGCTCTCTATTCTGTTCCACTGATCTATATGTCTAATTAGCTACCACTATTTAACAGAAATACTGTAGTCTCTCTCTATATTGTGGGTCACTTATTGTGGCCTCACTGTATTGAAGAATTTTAAAAAATATTATAGTTTTGTAGAGAAACGGGAACCCTACTGCGCTGTTGATGGGAGTAAAGACTGATGCAGCCGTTATGGAAAATGGTATGGAATTACCTCAAAAAACTAAAAATGAAACTGCCTTTTGAACCAGCAATTCCATTTCTAGGATTATACCTGAAAACTCCTAAAACCCTAATTCAAAAGAACTTATGCACCCCTATGTTCATAGCAGCACTGTTTACAATAGCTAAGTGCTGGAAACAGCCTAAGTGCCCATCTGTAGATGAGTGAATCAAAAAACTTTGTTACATTTACACAATGGAATACTATGCAGCAGAGAGAAATAAGGAACTCCTGCTATTTGTGACAACATGGATGGAACAAGAGAGAATTATGCTTAGTGAAATAAGCCAGGCAAAGAAAGAAAAATACCATATGATATCACCTAATACAGGAAACTAAAGAACATAGAATAACAAACTAAATAGGACAAGGAGAAGAGTGGCAGTCAACAGGGGGAAGGAGAGGGGAGAGAAGGGGGAAAGTAGGGAAGGGGTTTAGTCAAGGAATGTATGTGAATGACTCATGGACATGGACAACCGGGAGGAATATGATTGTGGGAGAAGGGGCGGGCTGGGTGGGGAAGAGCAATGGGGAAAAAATGGACAACTGTAATTGAAAAACCAAAAAATAAAATAAAAAAATAATATAAATGTTATATTTGATTATTTATCACAGATTTTTCGCTATATCGTGTGATTTTGCAGTACTGTATATGTATGTTATTAAAGTTACATAGGTTTAAGGCTGTAGAATAAATGTCAGGTTTCTACTTCACAGGGACAGTGTCTAGAATGTCATACCCACGATAAGTGAGGGAATACTGTATTATAAATATATTAGTTCATTGATGAGGGAAACTTTTTATGACTTTGGAGAGGCATTTCTGATATTTATTTCTTTGTAAGAAAACATTGCTCTTTTTATGGAACCATGGGACAATAATTCTCAATGCAAATATGTTTCCAAGGAAATGACCTGACATCCTCTTTCATCTAAATCTTGTGAAATCAGTGAACTCACCTGCAAACGTCAATCAGTAAATCAAATAATAAATCTTACATGAATATTATGTGGTCCAACCCTATAAAGAATTGGAAAAATATATATACTTATATACAAATATGCAACAACGTCAGGAACAAAGCATTGACTGGATTGAAACACTTTTCAGTGAGTGTTATAGAGTTGGAGAAGAAACCCGTTAGGTACACTTCTGATCTTTTCCCATACCTCACACAGTAGCCCCCTCTTCCCCAGATAGCACATGAGATCTATGCAAATGCATTGAATGTGACATATGCTGAGTTTATCTGTAACGTTTCTTCTGGAAGTCATTGCTGCTCACATAACCTGAAAGTTTGACTGAGGCTGTGAACACGCCTCAAGAATTAGCATGAAAATTCTGAAGACAAGACCACAGCACAGGGACTGAACACCTACTGTGAGTTCGGCATAGTTTACTTACTATGGTCCTCTATGAATGGCTTTCTTCACTTAGCGTACTGTTTCTAAAGTTCATCCATGCTGAAGCATGCATCAGTACTTTGTTCCTTTTCATAGCTAAATAATATTCTCTTGTATAGGTATACCATCTATGGTTATTCATTCATCAATTGATGGAAATTTGTGTGTTTTTCCACTTTAAAATTTTTATTTATTTATTTATTTATTTATTTATTTATTTTTAGAGAGAGGCGCAAGGAGAAAGAGAGGGAGAGAAACATCACTGTGTGGTTGCCTCTCACTTGCTCCCCCAACTGGAGACCTGATGTGCAACCTAGTAATGTGCCCTGACTGGGAATTGAACCAGCGACACTTGGCTTGCAGGCCGACACTCAATCCGCTGAACCATAGCAGCCAGGGCTTGTTTTTTCACTTTTTAAATACTATTAATAATACCACTATAAAAATTTTTGTGCAAGGTTTTTTATGGATGTTTTTATTTTTCTTTAGTATGCATCTAGAAGTGGAATTGCTGAGCGGATTATTCCATAATGCTATGTAAAACTTTGAGGCATTTTTATAACTTTAAGATCCTACTAGCAATTCATTAGTCTTCCAATTTGTTCACATCTCCAACACTTGTTATTGTCTGGATTTTTAATTAAAGTCATCCTAGCCAGCATACAGTGGCATCTCATGGTGGTTTTGATATTCATTTCCATAATGATTAATTGTGTTGATATTTTTTCACATGCCTATTGGCCATTTCTGTATTTTCACTGGATAAATATCTATTTAAACCTTTTGCTTAATTTTAAATTGAGTAATTTAATTATGTTATTATTGAGTTTTAAGAGTTCTTTATATATCCTGGTTACAATTCATTTAACAGACACAGGATTTTTCAATATGTTCTTCCAGTCTTTGTCTTGTATTTTCATGTTATTAATGGTGTCTTTTGAACTATAGTTCAAAATTTTGACAAAGCTCAATTTATTAATAGTTTTATACATATTGTGCTTTCTTCCTTAAAAATGCCTTTTTTTCCTCTAATATGCTTTGCCATGTTACAGTCACAAAGTTTTATCTTCTATGTTTTCTTCTAAAAATATATAGAATAACTCCTATACTTATACCGATGATCCATTTTGAGTGAAATTTGCTGCTTATTGTAACACCTTAGTAAAAAATTAATTGACCGTAAATGGGAAGGTTCATTTCTGGACTGTCATTTCTGTTCCACTGAATCTATATTACCATTACTATGCTAATACCACACTGGTGGTCTATAGTAAGTTTTGAAATCAGGAAATATGAGTCATAATTACTCTTCTTCAAGACTGTTTTAATTACTCTTGGTTTCTTGCATCACCATATAAAATCTAGTGTCAGCATGTCCACTTCTATTTTAAAAAGATTTCTGTATGAAACTTGTTAATAATATTCTAATTAAACTTTAAATTTGCTGAGTATATCTCAAGTGTTCAGAAAAAAAGGTAACTATGTAAAGTGATGGTTGTGTTAATAAACTTGATTGTGATAAAAACTTCACAATATGTAGATATATCAAATCACCACATTGTATATTTTAAATATATATAATCTTACTTGACAATTATACCTCAATAAATTTGGGAACAGTGGAGAGAAGAAAATGCTTGTTGAAATTTTGACAGGGATTGCATTCAATTTATACATCAATTTAGGGAGAATTATCAACTTGGAAATATTGTCTTTCAACTGATGTACATTCCATGTGTTTGTATTTATTTACATTTTCTTTCATTCCTTTCAAGAGTGTATTTTTCAGTGTATAAGTCTTTTATGAATTATTTTTGATGAATTTATACCTGAGATTTTTTTTGATGATATTTTGAATGAAATTATTTTAAAATTTTGTTTGGATTATTTATTACTATCATCTAAATACACAACTTTCTGTATATTAATCTTGCATTTTGCAACTCACATAAATTCATTTATTAGTTTGTATAGCTTTTTAAAATAGATCCCAAGTCTCTTAAATCTATTTGCAGATGATAGTTTTATTTCTTCCTTTCTCATTTAGGTAACTTGAATATATTCTTCTCTTTTCTTTCCTTTTTTTCTTTTTTGGAGTGATGGAGTTTCTCCTTATTGTCCTGGTAGTATTTCTTATACAATGTTGAATAGATGTGGCAAAAGCAGACAACTTTTTTTCATTACTGATCTTAAGGGGAAGGCATTCAATTCCCCACAATTAGCATTTTGTTACTTGTGGGGTCTTTTATAGATATATGGTAGATGCTTGAAGAAGTTCCTCTATATACCTAGTATGTTGAATTTTTTCAAGAAAATGTTAGATCCTGTCAATTTCTCTTCCTGCATCTTTTGGAATTCTCATGTGATTTTTGTTCTTTATTTTATTATTATGATGCATTACATGAATTGTATTTCAGATTTTAAGCTAAACCTTACATTTATGGTACTAATATAAATCCTATTTATTTATTTATTTTGATTTATTTATTGTTTTTCTATTACAGCTGACACGCTTTTTCCCCAAATGCTCCCCCCTCCACCCACCCATTGTCCCACAGTCAATCCCCACTCCATTGTCCATGTCCATGGGTCATTTATACTAGTTCCTTGACCAGACCCTTCCCCTTCTTTACCCCATCCTTTTCCTCCTCTCATTTGTTTGTGTTGTTCATTAGTTTCCTGTATTAGGTGGTATCATATGGTATTTGTCTTTCACCACCTGGCTTATTTCACTAAGTATAATACTCTCTAGTTTCATCCATGTTGTCACAAAATGTAGCAGTTTCTTCTTTCTTTCTGCTGCATAGTATTCCGTAGTGTAAATGTACCACAGTTTTTTGATCCATTCATCTACTGATGGGTACGTAGGCTGTTTCCAGCATTTGACTATTGTAAATAGTGCTGCTATGAACATAGGAGTGCATAAGTTCTTCTGAATTGGTATTTCAGGATTCTTCAGGCATGATGCTAGCAGTGGAGTTACTGGATCAAAAAGCAGTTCAATTTTTAGTTTTTTGAAGAAGTTCCATACTGTTTTCCTTAGTGGTTGCATCAGTCTGCATCCTCACCAGCAGTGCACTAGGGTTCCCTTTTCTTCACCTCCTCGCCAGCAATTGTTGTTTGTTCATTTGTTTATAACAGCTATTCTGACAGGTGTGAGGTGGTATCTCATTGTGGTTTTAATTGACATCTCTCTGATTGCAAGTGGTGATGAGCATTTTTTCATATGCCTGTGGGGCCTCTGTATGTCCTCCATGGAGAGGTATCTGTTCAGGTCCTTTGCTGAATTTTTAATTGCATTGTCTGTGTTCTTGGTGTTGAGTCATATAAGTTTTTTATATATTTTGAAGATCAGTCCCTTGTCTGAGGTATCATTGGCAAATTTGTTTTCCCATATGGTTGGTTCCGTTTCATCTTGTTGATGTTTTCTTTTGATGGGCAGAAACTCTTTAGTTTGATGTAGTACCATTTGTCTTTTCTTTAAAAAAAAAAAGATTTTATTTATTCATTTTTAGAGAGAGGGGAAGGGAGGGAGAAAGAGAGGGAGAGAAACATCAATGCGTGGTTGCCTCTCACACGCCCCAATTGGAGACCTGGTGTGCAACCCAGGCATGTGCCCTGTATGGGAATGAAACCAGCGACACTTAGTTCACAGGTCGGCACTCAATCCACTGAGCCACACCAGCCAGGGTGTTTATCCTTTCTTTTATTTCCCTTGCCCTAGGACATATGTCAGCAAAAATATTGCTATGTTGGATATCTTAAAGTTTACTGCCTATGTTTTCCTCTATGATTTTATGGTGTCATGCCTTACATTTAGGTCTTTTATCCATCTTGAGTTTATTCTTGTATATGGTGTAAGTTAGTGCTCTTATTTTTGGTGTATAGTTCTTTTCACATATGTGGTTGGATTTGACTTGATATTCTTTGGTTGAGGATTTTTATGTCTACAGTCATAGAGATACCGGTCTGTAGTTTTATTTTCTTATGATGCCTTTGGTTTTGGTATCAGCTAATACTGGCCTCATATGATGATTTGGAATGTATTACTTTTTCTACTTTTTAGACAGTTTATGAAGGGTTGGTATTATTAATTTTTTTAATATTTATTTATTTGTTTTTAGAGAGTGGGGAAGGGAGAGGAAGAAAAACATCAATGTGTGGTTGCCTCTCACAGGCCCCCAACTGGGACCTGGCCTGCTGCCCAGGCATGTGTCCTGACTAGGAATCAAACCAATGACCCTTTGGTTTGTGGGCTGGTACTCAATCCACTGAGCCACATCAGCCAGGGCTATTTCTTTAAATATTTGATATAATACACCAAGGAATCTACCTCGGCCTGGGCTTTTCTTTAATTCAGTTGGACTCAGGAATATATTTTATAATTTTAACCTTTTAAGATATCGTCGTCGGCAGCCGTCCGTCTCAAGAGACGATGGCGTAGCTTCCTGAGAGTCTATCTGCGCCACCGAGAATGGCTGTGCAGTCCGATTCGGGAGTGACAATCCCTGCCGCACTTGGTACAGGTGAAGGCAGATGGCTGTTGCTGCTGCTGCTGACGCTGCTTCCGCTTCGATCTTTTCTGGACCGCCTCCTCGTTGCGTGCAGCCTCCGCGCGTGACGTACCTTGCCTGACCGCGAGCCTCCAGGCTAGGCGGTCGTCTGCTTGAACTTCCCATGTGTTGAGATTGATGGAGCATTGTGTCATGTCCTTTTTGCAGATGTCTTTGAACCGCAGTTTTGGGCACCCTGTCATCCTCTGGCCTTCTGCTAGCTCGCCGTAGAGGAGGTCTTTGGGGATACGGCCTGCATCCATTCTTTTGACATGGCCAAGCCACCTGAGGCGTCTCTCGCTAAGAACTGCATGCAAACTGCTCATATTGGCTCGCTTCAGCACCTCGGTGTTGGGGACCTTATCCTGCCAGGCGACATGCAGGACGTGTCGCAGGCACCTCATGTGGAAGCTGTTGAGTTTCCTTTCGTGCCTTGCGTAGGTGGTCCACGTCTCGCTGCCATAGAGGAGAGTGCTGAGTACGCAGGCTTGGTAGATGCGCAGTCTGGTTTTCTCAGTGAGGCTGGAATTGTTCCACGCTCGCCGGTTTTAAGATATATTGATTTGTTTTATGGACTAGAATATAATCTATTCTGGATATTTCACGTATGCTTATAAATAATATGTATTATGCTGTCAGTGACTGGACAGTTCTATATGTGTCAGTTAGGTTGAGTTAAGTGATTGCATTGTTGACAGCTTCTTTTTCCTTCTGATATTATGTCTAGTTTTTTTATCTACTGTTCAGAGCAGGGTATTGAAAACCCCAACTTTTAAAAATGAATTGTGAATTCCCTTTTCAATTATTTCTAGGTTTGCTTTATGTATTTTTGGCTCAATTGTTAGATGAATATAGACATTATTATTATATCTCCCAATTGTATTTTATAATTATAAAATATTCTTCTTTGTCTCTCTTTCTGCCTACCCTCTACACACATTTCTGGAAACTACCAATTTGTTCTTTATGAGGGTATTTTTAAAAGATTTGTCATATGTGAGATCATATGATATTTGTCTTTCTCTTCTGACTTATTTTCCTTTTCATTTAGGATAATCTTAGGATAATGTCCTCAAGGTCCATCCATATTGTTGCACAGATGGGATTTTCTTCTTTTTCATGGCTGAATAATATTTTGTTATCCATTCATTCATCAACTTGGGTTATTTCCATATCTTGACTACTGCAAATAATGTTGCAATAAACATGAGTGTTCATATATTTTTTTGTTACTGTTTTTTTCTTTGGATGGATACCCAGAGGTGGGATTACGGGATCATATAGTAGCTTTATGTTTTATTTTCCGAAGAACTTTTATGTTGTTTTCCAAAGTGGCTGCACCAATTTACATTTTCATCAACAGTGCAGCAGTGTTCTCTCTTCCCTATTCTTGCCTACACTTTTTATTTCTTGTCTTTTTTTTTTTTTTTTGTAATAGCCATTCTAATAAGTGTGAGGTGATATCCCATTGTGGTTTTGATTTGCATCTCCCTGATGTTTGGTGATAATGAGTACCTTTTCACGTAGGGGACAGTTTTATTGACTGATCTTTTCCTATGTATAGGCCATATTTTCATGTTTCTTTGTATGTTTTGTATTTTTTTTTTGAAAGCTAAGCATTTCAGATAAAGTATAGAAATTCTGGGTTTTGATCTCCCCACCACTACTATAGCTTAATATACTTGCAGGTTGTTTTTTTTTTGTTTGTTTTTCCTTTGTTTACTGACTTATCTGAGCTAATTCAATGACATCTATTTTGCCCACAGTTTGAGCCTATAAGATCATTGCTAAGTTTTTCTTCCTTGCTATTATGTTTAAACCTGTCTTCATCAAGGTTATTCCTGGGTTAGCTTAGCTTAGCTGTTAGCCAATATTTTATCACAGTTGTAATTAAGCCTTTCAAGCCAATAAGTTTTGCTGATTCATTTGTATGTGTATAGGTAAAGTCATTTAAAGTTCAGGTCATGCAGATTTTACTTTCCTCAGGCCTTTTCACATGTTATCAGAATCTAATTCTGATAAAATGTGCACATGTGCAACCTTGGAGTTGGCTGAAAGTGTATACCTAGCTTGGGCCTTCATTCAGGTGTATGTTTATTCCAACCATGGCTGCAACCTTGAAATAATTGAGCTCTTGGTCCTTCTTACACACCTGCTTCCAAGGTTATATTTTCACTAACGATACTGCTAGGAATAAGTTTTGCCAATGCTCACCTTTTCAATTAATGTGAACCTTCATTGATAGTGGCAGAGGTTTCCAGGTCTCATAGCTTTCCATCCCCTGACAGAATCTTTGCCTTGACTGTGTGGGGTGGAGGAGGGGAGGAAAGGGGTTGTGAGAGAACCTCATTTGTGCCATTTTTTAATACATTATTTGAGTTCACATGTGGCATTTTGTGTAGAGTGGGGGTTCAAGATGGATTCCTGCTGTTCACTCTCTGCTGAGAGACTGGGAGCCTCCTCCTCTGTCCCCATGCCCTCCGGCCCTCACAGTCCAAGGAAATGGGGGTCTGCCTTCCCTGGCATTCGAATCACGACCTGATGGTTTTTTTCTGCAGCCACGGGTGCTCCCCAGATGCTTCTCACCTCCCCTTAAATACGGGTGTCTGTGCTTACCACCGTCACGCCACCATTGCCACAGCTGCCACCAGCAGCACAGCTTGTCCTCTCTGCTCCAGCTTCACCCCTCTGCCTCAGCTTCACCCCTCCTACCCATCCAGATGAGCACCAGTTGTTTACAACTTCATACATTGGACTTCCATGTAGCTTTATTATCTGGAACTTCTGGTTATTTCTGGTTTTGCGGTGGTTGTATTCCTTCTTGGTAGTGGAGGGAGACAGAGCATGTCAGTCTAGGGCTCCATGTTGGCTGGAAGTCCGTTCTCTCATTCTTTTTTTTTTTTTTTAGGTATATTTTATTGATTATATTGTCACAATAGTTCCATTTTTCCCCTTTGTTCCCCACGCCCAGTACCCACTCCCCAAACAAATCCCCCTCCCCAGTCCATGCCCATGGGTCATGCATGCAGTCTTTCCGGTTTCTCCCTTTCCTATATTATTATTATTTTAGAATTAATTCATTAATTGATTAATTTTTATAACAATAAAAAAGTAACATTCCCCCCTTCAGACTTTAGACCCTTTATAATCTTATGGAGGACAATGGGCGATGGTCTTGTGCTCTTCTAGCTGCTTCAAGGTGGACGTGGTCATCGTCCTACATACCCTTGGGTCCAGAATTCCCTAATAAGAGTGGGGGTGTTGGGGGAGGGTGGCCTTCCAGTATGGGGAAGGTTCTTGGAGACTCCAGTTCAGTTGGCTGTCCCCAGACAACGGTGTGCTTGGTTTAACAGGCTGGCATCCTTGTTGTATTCTGGAGGCAATAGATTTGGCAACAGGGTTAGAAAGCTTCGTTCAATCCATAACCACTAGATGACAAAAGGAAGGTATTAATTTTTCAATGTCCCCAATTAGGGAAAAAAGAAGGGTTTCTTTGGAGGAAGATGTGCCAGGCACACCATACCTGCCCAAAACCCTTTTGTCCGCTATGCTTAGCTTGGGCCAAGGGAAATATTTTAGGTTTATTCCCTCTCAGACCTCTGGGTTCTTTCTGCCCAAGCCATTAGGATAGAAAAGAGAAACCTGTTTTAAGGTGAAGCCCACAGAGCACCCCATTCTTCACCAACCCAGCCACTTGGTTCTGCCAAACTGTTCAGTCTCAGGAGGCAGCGATGCAGACAGGATTAAGTAGGATCTATACGTACAGACAATCACACAGGTAGTGAGATCCTAGGCTTGTGCCCTTTGAAAATAGAAAACACATGTTAATTTATGTAACATAACCCACAAACCATTCTCTAAATCTGTAAGCCTGTCTTAGTGGGAAGACATCCAGTTGCAAGGCATTTGACATTCTTCTTGCCTGTAAATTAAGTATCTTTAATGATGTCACAGATCTAGTTTAACTTACAAATGAAAAGTAACTTTAAATGAAAAGAAACTTTAATGACAATTAGTTGTATTAGTTTATAGTCTACCACTGAGCATTGTGATTTTCTTTGGGTCACAATTTTTCTCCCTAAGATTACCCTCCTTGTCATTAAAGAGACTGCATTAGGTCCAATTTTAATTTATCCTGTTCATTTGGATGAACACAAAAAGAGCAGCAAATGATCACTTATGATCTTTAAGTCTGCTTTGCTGGAACTTACACAAGGAACATTTAGGGTGAACTTCAGTCTGCCCTTCAGGGTGCAGAAACTGAGACACGTACTTGCCATTCAGCTTTACCTGTATACACCTTTTTTTTCCAAGTCCTGCATGTTTTCCATTGTGCTTTAAGGTCACTTTTAGCCATCTTTCAGGAAAGCAATTTTCATTCCTTCCCTAGAAAGATTGCCATGAACCGCACATCCAACCTAGGTACCAGGCCTTTTTCCTCATGGGCTTTCATTACCTCCTAAGGTCACCCTTGGTTCCTCAGGGCTTTTGGTAACAACCAGAGCCCAAGCATGTCTTCTTTAGGCATGACATTTCAGTCAAAGTCTTGGTCAATAAGACCTCTATTAAAAACTGATCTTATTATTTTCATGCAAAGAACCTTATGTCATTACTTACTTCTTCAGGATGCCAATTTCTGGAGGGATCAGGTAGAGAGAAAAATATACAGTGTGAAGTAAAATCCTGTTTTTTAAATATTCACTAGAATTGCGTTTCCATTCTTTATATATATATATATATATATATATATATATATATATATATATATACTTTTTTCTCTCACTAAAGAAAAAAATTGTTTTTCTTTTACATTTGTCCCATTTTTTCCTTTTGCTTCCCTGCACCCTGCCTACCCTTTTCTCCTGCAGTTAGTCCCCACCCAGTTGTCCATGTCCATGGGTCATTTATACATGTTCTTTGATTAGACCGTTCCTCCTTTTTTCCCCTTCTCTCCCTCCTCCCCCCCTTGTCATTGTTAATCTACACCTTGTTAACATATCTCTGTTTCTATTTTGCTCATTTGTGTGTGTTGTTCATTAGTGTCCTGTAATAGATGATAGCATAAAATATTTTTCTTTCCTTGCTGGCTTATTTTGCTAAGCATAATTCTCTCCAGTTCCATCCATGTTGTTGCAAATGGTAGAAGATCCTTCTTTCTTTCTTTCTTTCTTTCTTTCTTTCTTTCTTTCTTTCTTTCTTTCTTTCTTTCTTTCTTTCTTTCTTTCTTTCTTTCTTTCTTTCTTTCTTCCTTTCTTTCTTTCTTCCTTTCTTTCTTTCTTCCTTTCTTTCTTTTTTTCTTTCTGCTATGTAGTATTCCATTGTACCACAGTGATAAATGTACACCAGTTTTTTTATCCACTCATCTACGGATGGGCACTTAGGTTATTTCCAGCACTTAGCTAGTGTAAACAGTGCTGCTATGAACATAGGGGTGCATAAGTTCTTTTGAATTGGTGCTTCAGGATTTTTCAGATATAGTCATAGCAATGGAATTGTTGGTTTGAAAGGCAGTTCTATTTTTAGTTTTTTGAGGAAATTCCAAACTGTTTTCCATAGTGGCTGCACCAGTCTGCATTCCCACCAGGAGTGCACCAGAGTACCCTTCTCTCCACATCCTTGCCAGCACACGTTGTTTGTTGATTTGTTGATGATGGCCATTCTGACTGGTATGAGGTGGTATCTCATTGTGGTTTTTATTTGCATCTCTTTGATGGCTAGTGATGTTGAACATCCTTTCATATGTCTATGAACCTTCTGTAGGTCCTCTTTGGAGAAGTGTTTGTTCAGATCCTTTACCCATTTTTTAATTGGGTTTTTTTCCTTCTTGGTGTTGAGTCTTATAAGTTCTTTATATATTTTGCAGAACAATCCCTTTTCTGAGGTATCATTGGCAAATATATTTTCCCATATGGTTGGTTCCCTTTTCAACTTGCTGATGTTTCCTTTTGCTAAGCAGAAACTCTTTAGTTTGATGTAGTCCCATTTGTTTATTCTTTCCTTTATTTCCCTTGCCTTAGGAGATATATCAGTGAAAATGTGGGATATCTAAAATTTTCCTGCCTATGTTTTTTTTCTAAGACTTTTATGGTGCCATGGCTTACATTTAAGTCTTTGATCCATCTCGAGTTTATTCTGGTATACGGTGTAATTTGGTGTTCTAGTTTCATTCTTTTTTTGCATGTCCCTGTCCAGTTTTCCCAACACCATTTGTTGAAGAGCTCTTCTTACTCCATTTGATGTTCCTTCCCCCTTTGTCAAATATTAGTTGACCATATAGATCTGAGTTTATTTCTGGGCTCCCTATTTGGCTCCATTGATCTATATGTCTGTTCTTATGCCACTACCAGACTGTCTTGATTACCATGGCCTTGTAATATATTTTAATATCAGGTATTGTGATTCCTCCTACAGTGTTCTTCTTCCTCAAGATGGCTGTGGCTATTCGGGCTCTTTTTTGGTTCCATATAAATTTTTGAAGTAGTTATCTAGGTCTGAGAAATATGTCATTGGTACTTAATAAGGATTGCATTGAATCTATAAATTGCTTTGGGTAGTATGAACATTTTAATGATGTTGATTCTTCCCACTCATGAACATGGTATATGTTTCCGTTTATGCCTTCTTTAATTTCTTTCTTCAGTGTTATGTAGTTTTCTGAGTACAGGTCTTTTACCTTCTTGGTTAAGTTTATTACTAGGTACTTTATTATTCTTGTTGCTATGGTAAATGGGATTTTTCTTTCAGTTTCTATCTCTGATGTTTTATTGTTGGTGTACAGAAATGCCTTAGATTTCTGCATATTGACTTTATACCCTGCTATTTTGCTGAATTCACTTATTAGGTTGAGTAGTTTTTTTCGTGGAGTCTATAGGGTTTTCTATGTACAGTATCATGTCATCTGCAAATAACGACAGTTTTACTTTCTCTTTTCCAATTTGGATGCCTTTTATTTCTCTTTCTTGTCTGATTGCCATGGCTAGAACTTCTAATACTATGTTGAATAGGAGTGGAGAGAGTGGACATCCTTGTCTTGTTCTTGACCTCAGGCGGAATGCTTTCAATTTTTGTCCATTGAGTATGATGTTGGCTTTAGGCTTCTCATATATGGCCTTTATTATGTTGAGGTATGCTTCCTCTATTCCCATTTTGCTGAGTGTTTTTATCATAAATGGGTGATGTAATTTGTCAAATGCTTTCTCTTCATCTATTGATATTACCATGTGGTTTTTTTCTCTCAGTTTGTTTATGTGGTGTATTACATTTATTGATTTGCAAATATTAAACCATCCTTGCATCCCTGGGATAAATCCCACTTGATCATGGTGTATAATTTTTCTTATGTGTTGTTGGATCCAGTTTGCCAATATTTTGTTGAGGATTTTAGCATCTATGTTCATCAGCAATATTGGCTGGTAGGTTTCTTTCTTTGATATATCTTGACCTGGTTTTGGAATTGGGATAATACTGGCTTCATAGAACGAGTTTGGGAGTTTTTCCTTTTTTGGATATTTTGGAATAGTTTGAGAAGAATAGGAGTTATTTATTTCCTAATTGTTTTGTAAAATTCACCTGTGAAGCCATCCAGTCCTGGGCTTTTGTGTGCTGGGAGTTTTTTGATTACTGCTTCAATTTCGCTAGTTGTTATTGGTCTATTCAGTCTTTCTGCTTCTTCTTGATTCATTTTTGGCAGGTTATATGTTTCTAGAAATTTTTCCATTTCATCCAGATTGTCGCATTTCTTGTGGTACAGTTGTTCATAATAACTTCTTACAATCGTTTGTATTTCTGTGTTATCGGTTGTGATTTCTCCTTTTTCATTTCTGGTTTTATTTATTTTGGTTCTCTCACTTTTTTTCTTGTTGATTTTGTTTATCTTTTCAAAGAACCAGCTTTTACTTTTGTTGATATTTTGAATTGTTTGTTCAGTCTCTATGTCATTTAATTCTGCTCTAATCTTGATGATTTCCTTCCTTCTATTTGCTCTGGTCTTTGCTTGCTTTTCTTCCACTGGTTCTTATAGCTGTAGGGTTAGATTTTTTATTAGAGATTCTTCTATTCTTTTTAGGTAGGCCTGCATTGCTATGAACTTCCCTCTCAGGACTGCTTTCGATGTATCCCAGAGGTCTGGGGTTGTTGTGTGTTCATTGTCATTTGTTTCCAGAAACTTTTTGATTTCTTCCTTGATGTCATTGTTAACCCAGTCATTATTTAATAGCATGTTATTCATTCTCTATCAGTTTGAGTGTTTTTGAGTTTTTTCCTTAAAGTTGATTTCCAATTTTAAACCGTTGTGATCTGAGAAGATGCTTGATATGATTTCAATTTTTTTGAATTTGTTGAGGCTTGTTTTGTGTCCTACCATGTGGTCTATCTTTGAAAATGTTCCATGTACACTTGAAAAGAATGCATATTTTGCTTCCTTGGGGTGAAACACCATATATATATATATATATATATATATATATATATATATATATATATATATAATCAACTAAGTCCATTTGGTCTAGAGTATTGTTCAATGCCTCAATATCTTTGGTGTTTCTTTGCTTCGAAGATCTGTCTGTTGTCGACAGTGGGGCGTTAAAGTCCCGTACCATGAATGTGTTGTTGTCTATATTCTTCCTGAAGTTTTTCAAAATTGTACTTACATACTTGGATGCTCCTATGTTGGGTGTATATATGTTTACAATGGTTATATCTTCTTGATGGATTGTCCCCTAAAGTATTATGAAATGTCCTGTTTTGTCTCTTTTTGTGGTCTTTGTTATGTCTGATATAAGTATTGCTGCCAAGCTTTTTTTTTTTCTTGTCCATTTGCTTGAAATATATTTTTCCATCTCTTCACTTTCACTCTGTGTAGATCTTTTGTTCTGAGGTGAGTCTCTTATAGACAACATTTATGTGGGTCAGGTTCTTTTTATCCATTCAGCTAACCTATGTCTTTTGATTGGATCATTTAATTGATTTACATTTAAAAGTATTATTGATAGGTACTTATTCATTGTGATTTTTTTCTTTTTGTACCTGTGTTCCTCACGCTCCCTTTTTTTCTTCTTCTTAAAGCAGTCCCTATATCATCTCTTGCAATGCTGGTTTGGTGGAGATATATTCTTTTAGCCTCCTTTTGTCTGGGAAACTCCTTATTTCACCTTCCACTTTGAAAGAAAGCCTTGCTGGGTAGAGTAGTCTTGGTTGTAGGCCTTTGTTTTTCATTGCTTGAAATATTTTTTGCCATTTCCTTCTGACTTGTAGTGTTTCTGCTAAGAAATTGGCTGATAGCCTCATCTGAGCTCCCTTGTATGTTATTTGCTGTTTCTCTCTTGCTGCCTTTAGTATTCTCTCTTTATCTTTAAATGTTGCCATTTTAATTATAATGTATCTTGGAGTGGAGCTATTTGGGTTCATGTTTATTGGGACCCTCTGTGCTTCCTGTACTTGTGAGATTTTTCTCTCATCATGTTCAAGAAGTTTTCTGTCATTGCTTTTTCAAACAGGTTTTCTATTCCTTGCTCCTCTTCTTCTCTTTATGGCATCCCTATGATATGGATATTATTACATTTCATGGTGTTCTGCAGTTCTCTTAAACCCTCTTCATTCTTTTTTAGTGTTTTTTCATTTTGTTGCAATGTTGGGGAATTTTTTCTACGTTTTCCTCTAGCTCACTGATCTGATCCTCTGCTTCATCTAGCCGGTTTTTGATTCCTTCTACTGTGTTCTTCAGTTCACAAATTGTATGCTTCATTTCTTCCTGGCTCTTATTGATAGCTTCTTTTTCCTTTTTAATGCTGGTGTAGTTCAAAGCAAGTTCCTTGCAGTTTCCCTAGAGTTCTTCGTAGTTTCCTTGGAGTTCTTTGCAGTTTTCTCTGAATTTGTTAAATTCATGTAGCTTTCTTATTATCATTATTTTGAATTCCATGTCTGATAGTTTGTTTGCCTCTATTTCATCTATCACTCTTTCTGGGAATTGCTACTTTCCTTTCAATGGACTATTGTTTCTACATCTCCCCATTTTAGGTGACTCTTGTTTCTTTCTTCTTTTTAGATGGATCTGGTTTGACTTCCTGCCTTCATGGTGTTACCTTCTGTGGTAGGAGTTCTGTGGGATTCAGTGGTGCATACTCCTTGATCTCCTGAACTTGATACTCTTGGAATACACTTTATGACATTTATTTGGCCTGTCTGGTAGTAATCCAATTTTGGTTTTTGTTGTGTTGCTATTTTGGTGGGTCCAGCTAGCTGACTAAGAGTCACTCCACCCACCACATCTTGTAAACTCTTGTTCAGCTGCTGCTAAAACAAAACCATGAGCCCAGGCAAGAAACCCACACCCACAAAGATATACCCCACCCTCAATCACAGTTTCAACTGAAAATGAGACAGTATTAATAAGTATATAAAGAGATTAAGACTATTATAAGAAAAGAAAAACATACAATTTGACTAACTGAAAGAAAAATTATTTTTGAGAGGGGAGGGAGAAGAGCAATAATAATAGCAAGTAGGAACAAGGCGATGAGAGAAAGAAAGTAAAATTTATATTATATACAAAAAAGGGAGGGAAGAAGGCAGAATGAAGTAAGAGAGGGGGAGCATGTAGTATTAGGTTTAAACAGAAATTATTTATATATATGTATATAATTATTGTATGTATATAGTGTGAGAGAGAACAAACACACACACATAAAAATAAGGAAGATGAATAGAAGAAAAAATAGGCACCAAATTAGAGAAAAAGTTTCACTATATCACAATTAACAACATATGAGCTAAGATTAATAATATAATTGGGATGGGAGTAAGAGGTAAAAAGGAAAAAAAGAGAAGCTTAAGAGACGTCTGGAGGAAAGGGAAGTGATTTGTGATGATAGAAGGAGAAGGAATGCTTTAAGTGCGGAATGAAAACCAGGATAAGATAGGGAAATTTTCAAATTTAAAGTGAGACAAGGAAAGGGCTGGAAGAAGGTACAAATGGAGTAAGGAAGGCGGACAATAAAATTTGAAATATGAAATAACAGAATAGTGAAAATCTATGAATAAAGTTGCAGGAATGCTACAACTACCACCATATCACACTCAATGGGCACAGATTGATCAAGGGGTAAAGAGAATATGTGTATTTTATGAATGTAGAAAGGAGTGTTCAGTGACTAATGACAAGAAAAATGGTATGAAGAGAATGGAGCATTGAGAAATAATGAATGCAGATTGGAAATGAGTCGTAGCAAGAGAAAAAAATAGAATTTAAAACAAAAATAAGAAGAGGATATCAGATGGTAAAATTGAATGAGAAAAGGGAGGAGAAAAACATGAGATTTGAAATAAACTATATTATAAAGACTAGTTACTTATAATGCACAGACTGGGGGGACAAGAAATGACCATTGGAAGGATATGCAGGAGACAAATAACTCCTGTAGAAGATCACAGTGGAATTTGTCTCCATAGTATCTGGTTTTTACCACTTTTTTTTTTCTGGATCTATCTGTGGTGACTTCAGATTGTGTCCTAGGTTGAATCTAGGCAGCCTGCTCGAGACTACCAGCATTCTACTGCCAGTGTCTGTCTCTTTCAGTTGTTTTTTACTCTAGTTGCTCTGTAATCTATCTTCAGTCAGGCTTAAGCACCATGGGGTGGGGCTGAGTAATTTCTTTGGGCGTGGCTACACTAGCTGATGCCACTTGGAAAGGCATGGTCTGCTTAAAAGATTTCTCCCACAGCACTAGGGATGAGTCTTCACTGGGGCCCGGTCCACTGATCCCCCAGCTCTTTCTTCCTGACACTACTGCCCCAAACTGCCCTGAAGCATCTCTAGTTCACTTCGCCCTCCTTCAGCTGCACCCTAGGGAAAATGGGCACAAATGTGATCCTCTGTGTGCTCCCCTCAGGAATCTCACCATGCCTCCAGCTGTTCCTCCCCAGTCGGCAAAAAACAAACTAAACAAAACAAAACAAAAAAATGCTGTTTTTCACCTCTTAGAGTCATATGTCACCTGGCTCAATCTTGGCTCTGCCAGCAGGCCCAGCCTGATTTCTAGCCCCAACTCCTCTTAGGTAGAACCCTTGGGGCACTGAAAAATCTCTCTGATCGCCTAGATGCCACCCACTGGGGCCAACCCAGCACTCATGTCTCTCCCTTATCTCCTCTGCAATCCACACCAGACAGGTTGCTATGAAACAGCCTCCTCAACTGGCCCACAGCTATAAGGCTTAACTCCAGCCAGTGTCAAGTTGGTCATCCAGATGATTTCTCCACAATTAAACCAAAGTTTCCGACTAGTCTTGGGAGGAGGCAAGCGCAGCCTCCACTCACTCCTCCAACATCTTCCTCCCCTCATGTGTGCTCTTATTTTAATAATGTTTTTCTAAAATAAAGCATCCTGGAGTCTGCACGATCCTTCCCCATGTGGGAAGGCCACCCTCCCCTCCACACCCCCACTCATTAGGGTTTTCTGGACCCAAGGGTAGGTAGGACGACGACCATGTCCAGCTTGAAGCAGCTAGAGGAGCTTGAGACCTTCGCCCATTGTCCTTTACAAGATTACAAAGGGTCCTAATATTTGAGGGGGGGGATAGTTAATTTTTACGAACCAGGGGTATGGACTTGGGGGGTATTGCTGGGGGAGGGGGGTGCTGGGTGGAGGGGAGGAAGGGGGAGAAAATTGGAACTGTTGTAACAATATAATCAATAAAAAACATTTAAAAAATAAATAAATAAAATAAAGCATCTTGTGTATAAAAATTTCCATTTTATTTCTCTCTCAATCTTCCACACTTGATGCAACCCCGAATATGTGGTTTAATTTCCATAACCAAGGGACCACTGATCATTTGGGGATATGACTGGGAAAACTTAGGCTTTAATGCCTACAGGAAAATAAGCTAATTCAATTGACTAACCTTAGAAATATATCTTTACAAAGTTATCCATCTTTTGTTGATTTTGAAAAACTCCCTTCAACACTGACCCTCCCAGCCAGGTTCCTTAGTCTGAGACAACAATTATCCTGAGTTCAAATTTCAGCAGTTTGAAGCATTTAATGTGTTGTCTCCTCAAGAGTATTTTCTGGACATCTAAAATACAGCATGGTGCTTGTAGTTAATAATACTGTACTGTACACTAAGAGAGTACATTTTAAATGTTCTCACTACAAGAAAAGAAACTATAGTTATATGACCTAATAGAGGTGTTGTGAGCTAATCATGTGATGGCATCGAGTTTGCAACATATAAGTGTATCAAGTAAATAGGCTCTACATTGTAAACTTACAGAATGTTATATGCCAGTTGTATGCCAGTTGTATGCCAGTAAAGCTGTAAAAAGAGAGCATTTACTTTTTAACCAAGAATTATAGTGAGACAATGCCCTCTGAGGGTAAGAAACTTTAAAAAAAATATATCAGTGCCTTGAAATTTCTCTCATTTTTGCTGGTTTTTAGCAATTTTATTATATATCTTGCTCTGGTATTATTTGTGTTTATTCTTCATGGTATTCACTGACCTCAAATTTCTGGTTGATATTTTTAATCTAATTTAGAAAAAAATCAACAAATATTTATTCATATAGTTTCTCTGTGAGCTGCTGTTCCACAGGTCACTGATAATCTGTGTAGTTTTTCAATACTTTCCTCAATATACTTCAGTTTTGATAATTTCTATTGCTTAATTTGAAAGTTCATTGTTTTTTTCTACTGCACTGCTTAATTTTTTTATTAAGCCCATTCAGTAAAATTTTCATACTTTTAAGCCTAGTTGTATTTAGTTATTTTTTTATATTTTCCATTCTTATCCTTATTATCTTAATATATTTTAAAAATCCTTCATCATATTTATGGTGTAAAGTCTTTGTGTGATAATTCTATTATTTTTATCATTTCTCAATCTCTTTCTATTGACTGACTGATCTTTTTTCCTAAGCTAAAACCTTTTGCATTTTCTATTCCTTTCTCTAGGCATTTAATAAGGTTGCTCCACTCTGGGTGAGCAGAACTCAAATAATTTGTAGCTCACTGGGAATTATTCAGCTTATAGCTCCCTGGTAGTTTTTTTTTTTTTCTTTCTTTCTGGACTAGCCATGTAGAGTTCTACCCTACACTTGTACAGCTTGATATTATGACAAAAACTCAAAAGGATTCCATGCAGATTTGTGCAGCTATTTCTCTGAGTATGTCCCTTCTCTTCAGAATTCTGTCTTGAAAATCCAAGCCATTTCAGTGTTTCTATTCACTGTCTCCTCAACCTAGCAAGACTACTATGCTCTGCATGGGTTCTGCTGCCCTGGTGTGCCATTCAAAAAATTGCCACAAGTGGAAAGCCAGGGAAATTGTCACAGTCACCTGACTTGTTCCCCTTCTTTGGTGGATCAAAATCTTGTGTTGCTTATAATCCAATATCTTAAAACAGTTGTTTCATATCTTTTGTCCACTTCCCTAATTTTTATGGTGAGAAAATTAGTCCAATATTTTTTACTCCTTTATAGCCAGAATCAGAAGTCCCAAGGAGCATTTTGAAAGCTGTCATACTTCAGAGATAATTTCCCTCTATGGCTAAACATAAAATCTGGTCTCTTGACAGTCCCAGTTTATCAAAGGTTATTTCAGACAATAATAGCTCTTTATCAGTTGAAATATAGATGAATTTTTAAGTGTCTGGTAGTATCTTGTTTTTATACACTTTTATTCCTGTTCACCCCAACCCACACCATGTTATGATGATACATTGAAGCTTTAGCTTTGGGAAAAAGCTTTTGAGATTAAAGCTTCAAATAAATCATATATCATCAGTTGTCCACATTAAGTAGCTAAACATTTGTGAGTTGTTCTTTGGTCTGAAAGATTACTGAGAGTTCCAGACAGAGAAAAAGACCTTTTCCTCCTTAAAAAAAAAATGAGCCTCAGTTCTTTATGAATTTGAAATTCAAGTCTTATTTTAT
Source organism: Furipterus horrens (assembly GCF_987537825.1). Classification (NCBI taxonomy): domain Eukaryota; kingdom Metazoa; phylum Chordata; class Mammalia; order Chiroptera; family Furipteridae; genus Furipterus; species Furipterus horrens. The sequence continues at coordinate 56,118,210 of NW_028327187.1, read as the reverse complement.
TCATCTTCCATTTACATTATGTACCTTTACTTTAGTAGACAGTGATCAGAAAATCATTTGGATTTTTGAGGCCTTTGCAAAGAAGTGATCAAACAGGCCAAGATTACTTTAGTCATTGCATTTTTTCTTATTTAAACCAGAGACATTATATACCACACAACCCTCCTCAATTAAGGATTGCATAATACATAAAAGAGTTAATGAAACTAATGATGATTTTGTTCACATTGTCAAATTTTGCCATATCATAGGGGGACATTACCAGAAGTGTTGAATACCTCCTTGTTCCCTTAGCCTATCAGAAAATTTGCATTTGCTTTTGCTACATGTTTCTGGAGTAATATTAAATAATAGATTATCCACAAATACTTGGCAGTACCATCATTTAATAATTTCTCCCCAGGGAAGCTGAAAACCAAGGATAAGATATCTTATTCAAGGTCATCTAGAAATCAAGAAATTGAATTAGAGCAAAAGATTTCATCTCTTGAGCCTTTAAGCCAAGCAGCCTTTATCTCCTGAGATTCTTGATGAAAATAACACAACCTGCCTCCAAAACCATCATCAGGTCCCCATCACCATCATACCAACCCTAATACCATCATGCTGTTCACGTCTGTTTATAAATTACTAAATCATTTTAAACTCTTCATTTCATTGTTTGTATAGTAATCACTATTGATAGACACTATACTATACAAAAAATAAGTAATAATAATAGTCTCAATGTTGTTTAAACTTGATGACATATATGTGAGTGAATGGCTTGGTAATTACTATTTCCTAGAAAAGGTTCATTTTCTTTAGTTTTATTTTGCTTGCCATGTGTTATTAATATTTAATGGAAGATTTACTCAGCTCTTTTATACACATCAACTTCTATTTGAAATAATTAATTTTCTAACTAAATATTACCAAAACCAATATAGAAAATAAATAAGAATAACAAGGAAAAATTAGAGCAAAAACCTCTTTTTACTATTAAATCACTTTATTTTAGAGAAGTGGAAATATATAAGATAGTAGTCTACTTCATATGGTCTGCAATATTGCTACAGAACACAGGACAATATAAAATTTCCTTTCAACTCTTTCACATGAAAACACGTTTATTTATTGTTTAATTGTTTGAAGTTGAATAATTTTTGTAACATTTTAGAAAAACAAATCATGCCATACTGTGTGATGTGGCTTAGAGAAGATTTAGAGTGCTGTCTAACTTTGAATCCATCTGTTTACAATCCTGCTTTTCCCCAACATAAGAGGTGAGCTGTCACATTTCTAAAGAGATGAGAGACCATTACCCCAAAGTTTATAAAATAAAATAGAGACACTGGAATAATATAATGTAATCCAACACAGAAACTCTTTTATTTTTTTTCCTGGAGATCCTAAAAGAAGTAATATTTTGTGACACAAGTTTAACATTCTTCCAGATCCTAAAAGGAATACCAGGAGTCTGCATATTTTTGAGTAAATTTAAATGTTAGCAGCTTTACAAGGAACAGAAACAACTTCTTGATGCTTATATCTCTGTTAATTAAAAACTTATGTATTATGAGTACTATTTAACTTGGGCAACAAATTATACTGTTCTTTTGCAGTTTTCATTCTACTCCCCCCTTCTGAAATAGAAGGGGATCAATACAACGGACACCCTTCCTAATTCCATCCTAGAGAACAATTTCAACCATTAACATAATTGCCCATTTTCATGTCCTTGATGCTTTTAGAAGGTGCGTCTCAATGCTGAGCAAGAGTTAGGAAGAGTAGCCTTTTCCCCAGAAATACAAAAAAAAAAAAAAAAAAAAAAACAGTCTTAGTTGGAAATTCACGGTTTTGAATAGTTCATGGCACTTAAGAAATATGTTATGCCATGCACTCTATAAAACTGTTGAATTGCTAAAAATCTGCACTGCATTTATTTATTCATTCAGTCGTTTGTTTATTTATTTTTTCCAGAAGTTAAAGAAGCCTGCATACATTGTCTTTGGGATCTTTTACCTTCTATTTAATATGTGTACTTTTTAAAAAAGTATTTACTCATTTGAACTGGTAAAGTAATCCTGAATATTTAAGGATTCACAGTCTAAATACTTCTATCACCTGTATTGAGAGGCAGCATGGTGTGGTGGTTAAAAATGTAGAATTTGGGATCAGAATACCTGGAGTCAGGTCCTACTTCTACTGATTACTTGTCTAGTGACCTTGGGCAAGTCTTATAACCTCTTGTTGTCTTAGTTTCTTTTTACTGTAAAATGGGGATATTTTAATACATATCTTACAAGGTTGTGGTAGCAAGTGAACATATGCAAGGTACATAGCATGCCTGGCCCATGATAAGCACTACTCAAGTATTAGCTATAAATAGAAAGTGCCCAACAAGAAAAAATATATATCTCACAATCTTCCTTTCCTACTACCTTCATTTCAGAATATTTTCTACATGGAGCAACTTCCAGATTGGCCAGAAGAGAATGATTCCCTCCACTTCATTTTCACATTTTTTTGCATTTTTGTTATTTAAGATAAAGGGCAAGTTGGTTAAATAATTATTTTCCTATTATAAATGATGTGCACATAGCGATACTCAATAAATATTTTTCCATCTGAATAACAAGGACAACTACATTTGGTTTCATAATTTCCCAAAAAGTGAATCAAGATTTTGCTCAGGCTTCATGTACTTTCAGAAATCTAATGTAAAGTTTTTCTTCCAAATCAAGTAGAAAGTAGCAGTATTTTATAGTAATGTTGTAATTATGGTCTTCTCCTATATACTAAACATATTTTACATGTGTAATGGGATGTGTCTATGAGTAACATCTGCTATTGAGTAATCAGCTCCTAAAAATAATAACAAATAATCACAGAAAATGAATGTAGGAGGTCTGTGTTTTAATTTAATCTGTTTACCTAAAATTTGTTACATTTCATTTCATTCCCTATGTGTAGGCTCCTCTCTATCTCTGGGTACAGTTTTTAATCCCTGGCCAGAACAGACAACTATCTATTCTACATTGCCTTTTCTAAGCCTCAGGCCATTGACTCAGAGAGTCCTCTAATTTTTAGTCACAACCCAACATATCTTACTGAGACTATTGAGTTTATAGAGTTCAAAGGGAAACATTTCCCAGTATTATGGTCAGTTAATTCAGATAGTTGGAATACACTAATGAGATCAAGGCTGTGGGTCTGATTAATTTTTTAATATTTTATTTTTATTGCTTTTTTTCATTACCATTTATCCTACTAACACTACCTCTTCCACCTCCACCCACCCATTCCACCCCATCATCACCACACTGTTACTTGTGTTCATGAGTCCTTTTTCTTTTTTGCTCCTTCCCTCTACCCCCAAAACCACCAAAAGCTGTCAGCCTACCCTCTATCTATGAATTAGTCTCTATTTTGCTTGTTCACTTTTTAAAATAGATTCCACATATGAGTGAAATAATATGGTATTTATGTTTCTCTGACTGGCTTATTTCACTTAGCATAATGTTCTCGAGGTCCATCCATGTTGCCCCAAAGAATAAAATTTTCTAGTTTTTTACAGCCCAGTGGTATTCCATTGTGTAAATTTATCACAGCATTTTTATTCACTTATCTAGTGATGGATACTTAGGCTATTTTCATAGCTTAACTATTGTAAATAATGCTACAATGAACATAGAGGTACATATATCCTTTCAAATATGGTTTTTGGGTTTCTTTGGATATATAACCATAAGAGAAATCTCTGGGTCATAATGCAGTTCCATTTTTAATTTTTTGAGAAACCACCATACTGTTTTCCACAGTGAGTGTACCAATATGCATTTTCACCAAGAGTACAGAAGAGTTCCACTCACTCCACATTCTTGCCAGCACTTGTTGTTTGTTGATTTATTGATGACAACCACTCTGACAAGTGTGAGATGATATCTCATTGTGGTTTTAATTTGTTTTTCTCTGATGATTAGTGATGTTGAGCATCTTTTCATATGTCTGTTGGTCATTTGTATGTCCTTTTTGGGTAAGTGTCTATTCAGGTCCTTTGGCCATTTTTTAATTGGATTGTTTTTGATGTCGAGTTTTATAAGTTTTTTTTTCTATTACAGTTGTTTCACTTTCTTCCCCATTGCTGTCCCCTTCCCTGTCCACTTCCTGCCTCTCCCACAATCAATCCTAACCCTGTTGTCCATGTCCATGGGTCATTTATGCTAGTTCCTTGATTAGACCCTCCCCCTTCTTATAAGTTCTATAAGTTTCTTATAAATTTTTAATATTAATCCCTTATAAGATACATCAGCAAATGTGTCCTTCTATTCTGTGGATTGTCTTTTCATTTTGTTGATGGTTTTCTCTACTGTGCAAAAACGTTTTAGTTTGATGTGACCCCATTTACTTATTTTTCTTTTGTTTCCCTTGCCTGAGCAGATATATCAGGGGAAAAAAAAAAAAAAACATTGCTTCAAGCAATGTCTGAGATGCTACTGCCTATGTTTTCTAGGATTTTTATGGTTTCAAGTCTAATATTTAAGTCTTTAATCCATTTTGAGTTTATTCTTTTGTGTGGTGTAAGACGGTAATCTAGTTTCGTTTTTCTGTACCTAACTGACCAACTGCCCAACACCACTAATTGGATAAACTATCATTAACTCATTGTATATTTTGCCTTCTCTGTGAAATATTAATTGACTATAAAGGCATGAATTGAGAGAGAAGATGGCAGAGGAGAGAAGGGAGGTTGCACTTTCTTGATCCTGAGACCCGTCTGTAGTTTGGACTAACTGCAGACAGAACATCTCAGTGAGCAGCTGGACACTGGCAGGAGCTGAGCCTTGGCACTGCTGGATTACAGAAAACCATCTGGGAACAACCTGTTTGGTGAGAATAGCAGAAGAAAAAGGGATGAGACAGGATTTCTGACTGGGTTGGCACCCCGAGCTGCAGCCGGAAGTACACAAACACTTTTTAGCAACCATAGGCTTCCCCAGAGAGGAATTGGGAGGAGAGTGGATCTCTGCCCGCTGAGAGAGCCAGGAGTGGGCCAGGTGGCATCTAGCGCTGAAAGACAAGAAACAGCATACTGCTGTACCTGTGAGAATGTGGTTTTCCTTTATAATTTTCTATTGGGTACTGCGGATAGGGGAGGAAATGTTGGGAGTGATAGGACATTCTTGAGCAGCGCAGGCACAGGAGTGCGCTCACCCACTCCTCAACCCTCCCCTTGGGTAAAGCAGGCACACACAGGGAAGTGCCCTCAGCCACTGTCCCAGGCACGCAGCCAGGTTGCGGGCAATGCGTCCGGGTGCCCCTTTGACACACTCCAACAGACATAAGATTAGTGCCCCAGTGGGTGCAGGGAGGGCCCGCTGGGCATGCAGAAGACTGTGCACAGACACCCCTGGCCAGCCCCAGTGGGCGCCAGGTTGAAGCACAGCCCACTTGCGCAGGGTCTGCTCATGCCTGCCCAGGCAGGTGTGGGAACAGTGGGCAGCTAAAGCGTGGGAACAGCGAGTGGCCGCGACTCACAGGTGCTCACTTCCACCATGCGTAAGTCTCCAACAGGTGCCAAACAAATGCACCAGCCACCGCAGGGGTGCAGAAGTAACCCACAGGCATGACCAACAATGCACAGAGGCGCACACCACTGCTGCAAGAATCAGGAACCTCTGGCCCACCTCATTAGACCAGCTGTAGATCCAGAAAAAAAAGATGACACAAAAAGGCTGAACTGAGTAAAAACTTTCCTCTTGTATTTTTTAAATTTTTATTTCTACTTTAGTTTTTTTATTTGTATTTTATTTTATTTTAAAATTTCTTATTTTAATTTTAATTTTTACTTTTATTTTTGTTAAAATTTTTTTTAAAAAACTATCTCTTTAATTTGTTTCATACCATCTCTCCTTCTCATCCTTCCTCTTTAATTTTTGTTTATTTGTTTGTCTGTCTAGTTTAGCCTCCCTTTCACACTAAATAAATAGACTATACATACTAGATAAATCTAATACTATACAATTCTACTTTCTTACTATATTCTGCATTCTTCCCTCTTTTTCTTTTATTATTAACATAAAATGTAAATATTACCTACTGTCTTACATAGTCTCAACACTACTTGCTACTACTATTAATCTATCATCCCCTCTCTTAAAAATCATATCTTTCGTCTTTAAAAACAACTCTTATCTATTCTTCCTATAGTATAAAATCCCTAACCTCTCTACATTTATATTAATACTGGCTCATTTGCGGACGATAGCGGGATAGAAGGTGGGGAATATTTTTGAGGGGGTGGGTGTCCTGCCTAGGCTGTGTGTTTATGTTTTTAATAGCATCTCCACAAAAGAACTTAAGACAAAGTGGACAGAGTGACTCTCAACCAACTGGCCAGAGGAAAGATCCCACCAAAGAGCATCTGAAATATAACCAGACAGCATAAACAAATGACATAAAGGGTATCCCAAGAACATCAGGCTCAGGAGATGAAAGAGACTGCACCACTGAAACCCCCAGATCTCCTATAAAGAATCTGATACCACAAAGGTGGGAAGGCAAAGCAGACAAATCCAAATAAAAAAATAAACAAGAAGAATCAAACATGGTAAGACACAGAAACAACCTCCAATGAAAAGAAAAGAGGAATCCCCAGAAAGAGAGGTAGATGGAATAGACATAACCCAAATGTCAGACATGGAATTCAAAACAATGGTGGTGAAGAAGCTCAATATACTCGACAACCTCAAAAACAACTACGACAACCTCCAAAGAAGTTACCAACAGCTCCAAGAAAGTTACAGGGAACTTATGAAGAACTACACCAGCATAAAAAAGAACACAGAAACTATTAACAAGAACCAGGAAGAAATGAAGAATACAATCTCTGAACTGAAAAACACAGCAGAATCAATCAAAAGCAGGTTAAATGAAGCAGAGGTTCGGATCAATGAATTAGAGGACAATGTGGAAAAAAATTCCCAGAGAATACAACAAAATGATAAAAGATTGAAAAAATATGAACAAGATATAAGGGAATTACAGGATAGCATGAGAAAAAATAATATCAGGATCATTGGAATAAAAGAGGGAGAAGAAGAAAAACAGGGAATAGAAAAGCTGATAGAAGAAGTAATGACGGAAAATTTTCCCAACCTGATGAGAGAAAAAGTTATGCAAGTTCAAGAAGCACAGTGAGTCCCAATGAAGAGGAACCCCAAAAACCCACTCCAAGGCACATCATAATTAAAATGGCAATATTCAAATGCAAAGAGAGAATCCTGAAAGCAGCAAGAGAAAAACAGCAAATAACATGTAAGTGATCTCCGATAAGGCTATCGACTGATTTCTCAACAGAAACACTACAAGCCAGAAGGGAATGGTCAAAAATATTTCAAGCAATGAAAAACAAAGGCCTAAAACCAAGAATACTCTACCCAGCAAGGCTCTCATTCAAAATGGAAGGTGAAATAAGGAGTTTCTCAGACAAAGGAAGACTAAAAGAATACATCTTCACCAAACGAGCATTGCAATACATGCTAAAGGGAATGTTTTAAGAAAAAGAAGAAGAAAAGAAGAAAGGAACACAGGTACAAAGGGAAATGAATAAATACATGTCAATAATAACCTTAAATGTAAATGGATTAAATACTCCAATCAAAAGACATAGAGTAACGGAATGGATAAGAAAACAGGACCCACATATTTGCTGTCTACAAAAAACACACCTCAAAACAAAAGATTTACATAGACTGAAAGTAAAGGGATATAAAAAAATATTCCAAGAAAATGGACCTGAAAAAAAAGCTGGGGTAGCAGTCCTCATATCAGACAAAACAGATTTCAAAGCAAGAAAATAAAAAGAGACAAAGAAGGACATTTCATAACACTTAAGGGGAAAATCCATCAAGAAGATATAACACTGATAAACATATATGCACCCAACATAGGAGCACCCAAATACATAAAGAAAATACTAAAGACTACAAGCAGGATATTAACAGCAACACACTCATAGTAGGGGACTTTCACACTCCATTATCAACAATAGACAGATCTTCGAGGCAAAGAAACACCATGGATATACAGGCATTGAACAACACACTAAACCATATGCATTTAACTGATATATATATAGAACTTTTCACCCCAAAGAAGCAAAATATACATTCTTTTCAAATGCACATGGGACATTTTCAAAGATAGGCCACATAATAGGACACAAAAGAAGCCTCAACAAATTCAAGAAAATTGAAATTATATCAAGCATCTTCTCAGACTACAATGCCTTGAAACTAAAAATCAACCTCAGAGAAAAAAATCAAAGACATCCAAACTTATGGAGATGAATAACATGCTATTAAATAATGAATGGGTTAACAATGAAACCAAAGAAGAAATCAAGACCTTTCTGGAAACTAATGATAATGAACACACAATAGGTCAAAACCTATGGGACACAGCAAAAGCAGTCCTAAGAGGGAAGTTCATAACAATAGAGGCATATCTAAAAAGAATAGAAGAATCTCAAAAAACCTAACCCTAAATCTATAAGACCAAGAACAACAACAAACAAAGCCTAGGGCAAGAAGAAGGAAGGAAATCATCAAGATCAGAGCAGAATTAAATGACATAGAGACCAAACAAACAATTCAAAAGTTCAACAAAACTAGGAGATGGTTCTTTGAAAAAATAAACGAAATCAACAAGCCTTTAGCCAGGGTTATCAAGAAAAAAAGAGAGAAGACCAAATAAACAAAATCAGAACTGAAAAAAGGAAATCACGACTGATAACACAGAAGTACTAAGGATTGATTACTCCTCAGGTGTCCCTTTGGGCTTTTTTCTGCCACACGTGAAGGTGGGACGACTCGTTCCGCTAGCTGCAGGAACTGCCTTGCCAATGCAGCCTCACCTCCACCATCCTTCATCCTCTCCACCTACCCGTCTGTCGTCAGTGAATGAAAACCATGAAATACACATGAAGGATTCTGTATCTGCTGCAGAGGTTGGTACTGGTCAGTATGCCACAACAAAGAGCATCTCTCAGATCAACTTGATCACCACTGTGACTCTGGAGAAAAAGGTCAAGGAGGAGCGCTGCGAGGAAGAAGACAGGCAGAAAAAGGCGGAGGAAGCCACCCCTGTCGCAACAATATGGCACGAGGGAAAGACTGACAGCGAGTGCATGGCAACCATGGCCGATGGGGAAACCACCGCTATGGAGAAGCTAGATAAAACTCAAGATGACCTGATGACACATCAAACCAATATTAGTGAGCTGAAAAGAACCTTTTTAGAAACCTCCACAGGCACTGCCATCACAAATGAATGGGAAAAGAGGCTTTCTACCTACTCAGTGTGACTAGCCACCAGGCAGGAGGATGCACCCATGATTGAACCCCTTGTACCTGAAGAGAAAACAGAAACCAGGATGGGGTCCAATGAAGCAGAGATGGAAACAACTCAGCCTGCCCAGCCACTTAGCACTGAGAAGGTTGTGCAGGAAACTGTGTTGTTGAAGGAGAAACATGTGATGAATGTGCATGCAAGTGGGGTTGCTTCTTACGTGGCTGGAGATGATATGGATGCTGCAGCACAAGCAGCATCTGCTGGCACTTCTAGTGTTAAATGGAAGGAGGGCTCTGCTCTGACAGAAGGGGCTAAAGATGAAAAGAGGGAGGTGGCTGATAAAACTGTACTGGAACAGAAAGAAATGACCATTACTTCCTATGAGCCAAAGGAGGAGCAGAGTTTAGCAATCCACGTTTCTGAAACTTTGGAGCAAAAACCTCACTTTGAGTCATCCACTGTGAAGACAGAGACTGTCAGTTTGGGCAGTGTTTCACCAGGAGGAGTAAAGCTAGAAATTTCTACCAAAGAATTGCAAGTCATTCATACAGAAACCAAAACCATAACATACGAATCATCACAGGTTGATCCTAGTGCTGATATGGAGCCAGGTGTGCTAATGAGTGCACAGATGATCACGTCCGAAACCACCAGTACCACGACCACCACCCACATCACCAAAACTGTGAAAGGTGGCATTTCGGAGACAAGAATTGAGAAGCGAATAGTCATCACAGGCGATGCAGACATCGACCATAACCAGGCGCTGGCTCAGGCAATTAAAGAGGCCAAAGAGCAGCACCCTGACATGTCAGTAACCAAAGTGGTGGTCCATAAAGAGACAGAGATCACACTGGCAGATGGAGAGGATTGATCCCAGGAATAACTTAGTCTGTGCAGGAATCCAGTCACGCTAACTATTAGGAAAACCAGAGCCTATATGGAATTCCCTCTTCTAACCCAACTGACTTATATTTGCCCGTGGAAATTTTCAATCTAGAAGAACAGAACGTGACCATTAATAAAGACAGGGTCCGAGAGATCGTCCCATAATGAAGCAATCTGAATCAGCATCACTAAACTGATATTGCATTAGGCAACGATAAAATTACAAAAGAGCAGCATTTTTAATTTTCATAAAGTGTCTAAGTTTTCTGCTATACCTGCATGTTCATAACCAACAATATAAACCGTGATTTCATGTAACACATAAAAAATCTATGCCTTTTATAGTTTATTATTATTGAAGTTCTAAACAAAATTTCAATTTCCTAAGTGACAGATCTTTTGTTTACAGATAAATGAAGATTACCCTAAAATGCTAGAAGCTATCTAGGCCTGGTGTGTCAGGTTTACTGCAGATTAGGTGTGCCAGTTACCGTGTTTATTCAGTCAACACTTGAATCTTGTACTTGTTTCAGCTGATTTTATTACTCTTAACCCATAAATACTATTGACTCTCTGATCCTCTGGAAATATTTAATGCTTATGATCCCGTTTTGTGTATCTAATTTAATTCATTATAAGGTAGTACTGATTTTAGCATATTAATATGATTTCTTCCTTGTTGTCCATTTTGGTCCATGTTCAATCCAGAAAGCTTCTCAAAGTTCTCTATCAAGTCCTAAATGTGTAAATTGTGATTATTTTGGGAAGAAAATATGTATTTTCATTAGTTTACAATATTATGAAATTTCACTCCAGAAAAACCTGTTGAGTTCCTGTTAGGTTTTTTTCTTTCTTCATTTCTTCTTTCTTATATTTTTTAAATGATTTTTCTTTTTTTAATTGAAAAAGTCTTTTATTTCCAAATATGCTCCATATTTACAACCTAGTTCAGAGCCAAGCCTTAAACTGTACAGAATTTCCACTGTAATTAAACTATTTAGTGTTTAGTAATAAATAGCCTTCAAAAAAATATATTCTCCACTACACTGTCGGCTGCATTACACAGCCCATGGTGAATGTATGTTTCTGCATAGCGAAATAAAAATGGTAAGTGCAAAAAAAAAGTTACGAATACAAAGGATTGTAAGAAATTACTACAAACAACTGTATGGCAAAAACTCTTACAACCTAGAAAAAATGGACAAATTTCTAGAAACATATAGCCTTCCAAAACTGAACCAGGAAGAAGTAGAAAGTCTCAACAGACCAATAACAAAGAAGGAAATTGAAACAGTAATCAAAAATCTCCTGGCACACAAAAGCCCTGGACCAGATGGCTTCACAGGCGAATTTTACAAAACATTAGGGAAGAACTAACTCCTACCCTCATCAAACTATTCCAAAAATTCAAGAAGAGGGAAAAATCCCAAACTCTTTCTATGAAGCCAGTATTACCCTAATCCCAAAACCAGGTCAAGACACAACAAAGAAAGAGAACTACAGGCCAATATCACTGGTGAACATAGATGCTAAAACCCTCAACGAAATATTGGCAAACAGGATCCAGCAATACATCAAAAAGATCCTACACCATGATCAAGTGGGATTCATCCCAGGGATGCAAGGATGGTTTAATATTCGCAACTCAATAAATATAATACATCACCTAAACAAAACGAAAGACAAATATCACATGATCATATCAACAGATAAAGAAAAAGCATTTGATAAAGTACAACACCCATTTATGATGAAAACTCTCAGCAAAATGGGAATAGAGGGAGCATACCTTAACCTAATTAAGGCTATATATGAGAAACATGAAGCCAACATCATACTCAAAGGACAAAAACTGAAAGCATTCCCCCTGAAATCAGGAACAAGACAAGGATGTCCAGTCTCTCCACTCCTATTCAACATAGTACTGGAAGTCCTAACCACAGCAATCAAACAAGAAAAAGGAATAAGAGGCATTCAAATTGGGAAAGAAGTAAAACTATCATTATTTGCAGATGACATGATAGTATACCTAGAAATCCCTATAAACTCTGCTAAAAGACTACTCGATGTAATAAGTGAATTTGGCAAAATAGCAGGGTACAAAATAAATATACAAAAAAAGTAAGGTCTTTCTGTACACCAACAATAAAATATCAGAGACAGAAAAAGAAAAGAAAATACCATTTTCTATAGGTACAAGAAAGATAAAGTACCTAGGAATAAACTTAACCAAAGAGATAAAAGTCATGTACTCTGAAAATTACATAACATTGAAGAAAGAAATTAAGGAAGATACAAATAAATGGAACCAAATACCATGTTCTTGAATAGGAAGAATCAACATCATCAAAATGGCCATACTACGCAAAGCAGTTTACAGATTCAATGCAATCCCTATTAAAATACCAATGATATATTTCACAGACCTAGAACAAATACTTGAAAAATTCATATGGAACCAAAAAAATACCCAAATAGCCAAAGCAATCAAGACAGAAGAACACAGCAGTAGGAATCACAATACCAGACATCAAACAATACTACAAAACCACTGTGATCAAAACAGTCTGGTACTGGCATAAGAACAGACATATAGATCAATGGAACAGAATAGAGATTCCAGAAATAAATTTAGGACTATACGGTCAACTAATATTTGATAAAGGAGGAAGGAACATAAAATGGAGTGAGAAGAGCATCTTTAACAAATGGTGCTGGGAGAACTGGACAGGGATGTGCAAAAAAATGAAACCAGACTCCCAACTTACACCACACACCATAATAAACTCAAGATGGATCAAAGACTTAAATGTAAGCCGTGACACCATAAAAGTCCTAGAGGAAAACATAGGCAGGAAAATTTCAGATATCCCACATAACAATATTTTCACAGATACATCTCCTAAGGCAAGAGAAATAAAGGAAAAAATAAACAAACGGGACTACATCAAAGTAAAGAATTTCTGCTCAGCAAAAGAAAACATTAGCAAGATGAAAAGGAAAACAACCATATGGGAAAACATATTTTCCAATGATATCTCAGACGAGGGACTGATATCCAAAATATATAAAGAGCTTATATGACTCAACATCAAGAAAACAGACAACCCAATTAAAAATGGGCAAAGGAACTGAATAAACACTTCTCCAAAGAGGACATACAGAAGGTCCATAGACACATAAAAAAATGCTCAACATCACTAGCCATCAGAGAGACGCAAATAAAAACTGCAATGACATATCTCTTTACACCAGCCCGAATGGCCATCATCAACAAATCAACAAACAAGTGCTGACAAGGATGTGGAGAAATAGGAACCCTAGTGCACTGTTGGTGGGAATGCAGACTGGTGCAGCCACTATGGAAAACAGTATGGAATTACCTCAAAAAAATAAAAACGTAACTGCCTTTTGAACCAGCGATTCCACTGCTAGGATTATACCCAAAAAATTTTAAAACCCTAATCCAAAAGAATTTATGCACCCCTGTGTTTATAGAAGCACTGTTTTCAATAGCTAAGTGCTGGAAACAGCCTAAGTACCCATCTGTAGATGAGTGGATCAAAAAATGGTGGTACATTTACACAATGGAATACTATGCAGCATAGAGAAAGAAGGAACTCCTGCCATTTGCGACAACATGGATGGAACTAGAGAGAATTATGTTTAGTGAAATAAGCCAGGCAAAGAATGAAAAACACCATATGATATCACTCAATACAGGAAACTAAAGAACAACCTAAACAAATGAACTAAATAGAACAAGGAGCAGAATAACTGTCAATAGGGGAGAGGTGGGAGGGAGAGAAGGGGGATAAGTAAGGGAAGGTTTTAGTCAAGGAACCTGTATAAATGACTCATGGACATGGACAACGGGGAGGGATATGATTGTGGGAGAAGGGCTGGGTTGGGTGGGGGGAGCACTGGGGAAAAAACGGGACAACTGTAATTGAAAAACCAAAAAATAAAATAAAAAAAATAAAGTAAAATAAAATAAAATTAAGGTTACATTTAATAAAATAATAAATAAATGCATGAGTTCATTTATAGGCTGTCTATTCTGTTCCATTGTTCTATGTGTCTGTTTTTATGCCAGCACCATGTTGTTTTGATTACTATGGCCATATAGTATAGTTTTATATTAGGTAGCATGATTCCTCCATCTTTGTTCTTCTTTCTCGGAATCACTGTTGCTATTCTAGGTCTTTTGTGGTTCCATGTAAATTTTTGGAATATTTATTTTAGTTCTGTGAAATATGTCATTGGCATCTTGATTGGAATTGTATTGAATCTATAGATTGCTTTTGGTAATATGAACATTTTAATGATGTTAATTCTTCTTATCCATGAATATGGTATATGCTTCCACTTATTTGTATCTTCTTCAATTTTTTTCTTCAGTGTCTTATAATTTTCCAAGTGCATGTCTTTTACGTGCTTGGTTAAACTTATTCTTAGGTAATTTATTCTTTTTGAAGCAATTGTAAATGGGGTTGTTTTCTTAATTTTTCTTTTAATTCACTATTGGCATATAAAAATGCAACTGATTTCTGGATATTAAATTTGTATCCTGCTTTTTTTTTTTTTTTTATCAGTCTAGTAGTTTATTGGTGGAATCTTTAGGGTTCTCTGTGTACAGTATCATGTCATCGGCAAATAATGACAGTGTTTCTCTTTCGTTTTCAATTTGGATTCCTTTTATTTCTTCTTGTGTGATTGCTGTTGCTGGGACTTCCAGTACTATATTGAATAAAAGAGGTGAAATCCGACATTCTGTCTTGTTTCCTGATCTTAAGGGGAACACTTGTAGCTTTTGCCCATTGAGTATTATGTTGGTTGTGGATAAAGGTCACATATGGAGTTTACAGCATTGATGTACTGCTACCAAACAGTAAGTGGGTCCTGCTGCCTACCCTCTAAGTAAAATTCTGTAGGCAATATGATTGTTGATAAAGGAGAAGAGTCATTATTCAAAAGCTGCACAATTTTGGAATAACAGCTTTCCATATGCATTAGTCACTTAAGTCTATCTATTAAAGCTAAACTTTTAACTCTTTAGTTATAACTTTAATCAATAAAGTCTTATCAATTAAGGAACTCTTTAGTTACAACTTTAATAACTTAAGGCTAAAATATTTAACTCCTGAGTTCGTCTGTCATTTCCCCTGTTAGTTTTTAATTATCTTATTTCTATAGGATTAGTTTACAAACTAAAACAACATAAGATACAAAAGCTACACAATTTTGGAAGAATGACAGGCTTCTGCCTCAGAGCTCGTCCCCTCTAGAACACCCAAAGAAGAATAACCCTGTCACTCCCTGCTGGGCTAGCCTGATCCTAGACTGCACCCAGATCCAAAATATCATCTTTTGAGAAATGCAGGCAGCTGCAGCACGATCATCCAGGCATCCTTTAGGATGAGAGCTAGACAGCCAGTCTCTGTCCTCTTAAAAAAAAAAAAATCTTCTGACCCATAATTCCATGTGCTCCAGAGGCATGTAGCTTCTCAGCCAACCCTGTCCTAGACTATTTACCATTGCCTTAGGCAACCTCTTTCTATGGTCCCTCCCTACTCCTCCCCAGTGATCTGATCAGATCTCTCTGTATCATTATATTACCTCTGTTTTCACTCAGCTGAGAGTTTTTATCATAAATGGCTGATAGATTTATAAGAGCCACTTAACATAATGCTTTCCCACCAGGATAGCTCTGACAAAGATGTGCACTCTTTACCAAAAGGGACATTTGTTTACAGGTTGTGGATTCTTAAGCAGAAAGCCATCTTCATGACTAAAAAAAAAAAAAAAAAGATGAAACTCAGATGCACACCTGACATGTTCTCGATCAGCAGAGACATCTTTGTTTATGTAATGTGTACACCTTAGACCTTTCCAGCCAGTGGTTACAAATGAGGTCACATGAACTATATTAATGTCAATACCATTGTCTTATTATTTCCACTTGCATATTTCAGGATATCTTAATTCCACCAAAGAGTCATCAATTTATAGAGGAGAATCCCTGGAGGTGTCTAACATTGCTCATAAATGATATTTTTATATCCATCCACTTATGGCCTTTTGTCAATGTCTGTTCCCAAAAAAGACAATTAGCAATGTCACTTTACTGCTGTCACTACAGCCATGCCATCTTGTGGGACCATTAATTCTTCTTAGGGTAATCTGTTCTTATGCCCTTCAAAGTAGCTAAACTTCTGATGAGCCAAATTAACACTTCAGGTCTTTTCAGGTCTCACTGTGTGAGTACTACTCTGGTTAAAATGACAAGAGTGTTCTCTGACCCCAGTCTGTAGCAGTTTTTCACTGGGACACCAAAGCAATATTGCTTGCATTGCTATCTTTCTCTATTGCTATTGTAAAAATAACTCCTTTGACTTTTGTCTTAAGTCTTGTTTGCAATGGTGATCAAAGTCTAATCCTTGAGACTTTGTGGGATACCAGAAACCATTTTTGGATTCCCCATTCCCCTTTTTTTTTCTCCATAACCTGTGCAAAGCATGAACAAAATCTTCCCTATGACTTCAGCCTACATACAAATTAACTGCTAGTTTACCATAGTCATCCTGACTTGGCTGAACTCTGGCAGTGGACATAACATGAATCAAGCTGAGATCTCTACTACATGCTTAAAGAAGGAAACTTCCACAAGAATATGTTTGAAGACTGTTGTTCTGACTCTGTCCAGCTTAGAGTAATGTGTACGCTATGGTAAGATTTCACGGGACCAAGGAACATACTGATACCCACTTGTGGTTCATACATGCATTCTAGTCTTCCTTCAATTATTGAATGGATACCTGGACTTTACTCCCAGGTGTATCTCTTTTCTAAGTCTTTTGATCTTTAAGACTTTCTGGAAGAGGGAATATGCCACATTTTTATTAGTCATCTACAAGTGATTGGAAATGAAAAACCTGAGCTGGTGTTTGGTAGGAAAAAAGCAGGAGAGTCAAACTCAGAGCAAACGTTGGAGTATGGACTCCACAGGGAGTAAAAAGGTGAAAGACAGTCTGTATGAAGATAAACTTAGTTCACAGTGCTTTGGTAAGGACCATGCCTTTGATGAACTACACTGCCTATTAATCAAATCTCTGACACTGCCTTCTCTACCTTACTCTATGGAAGGAAATGGTTTTTAATTTTCAAATGTTATTTTTATGCCCTGTAAAAAAGATGGTAACATTCCATCCCTCTTGTTTATAGGTATTTTATTTATTATCTCTTCTCTCTCCTGTTATTTTCAATTGTAATCACAAAACTATCACCACCAACAACAGAAAAAATAATGCCAAGATTCCACGATAGGCCTATCCTACACAAAATCAAACAACAGGAGTAGAAACAGAAAGGAGAGAGAGTCCAGATGTAAGCTGCCTAGTTTTCATTAACAGGTAATCATAGCCCCCTTTATTTACTTTATTTACTTTTAGATTTGACCTAAGTATGCTGCTTTTTATTTTTATGGCTGATCTATGATACCGTGAAAGTTAGTTCATCATCATTTGAGTTAAAGAATCTACCAACCCTTAACAAGTTAAGTCTTAAACTCTACAAATAAATGTTATTTTATATAAATAACAGTTTAGTAAAATGACTTAAAGCATGGATCCTTAGAATTGTTCTGGACTATTACAGTACTCAGAGGGATGAAATCCCTGGTAACATCTGCTCACTGAGATATAAGGATGTGGCCAAGTGAATATCAATGCTCACAGCTCAACTTCAGAAGACTCAGTTTCACCTTGGGAGTCAGGTTAAAGTGAGGAAGTTCTGACAGAAATATTCTTTGATTAATATTTGCATTGAAAGCCCTAACCTAAAATTTGTAGGTGGGTAAGAACAGAAGTTACCCAAGCAGCTATACATGCCAAGGGGCATACAGGCGCCTAATAAGTCACAGTTGGTAGTTATCAAATTCAAATGAACTTGAGATTCCCACCAACACAAATGAATCAATATGCATCAACAGAAAAAGTGATGTTAATTACTACCATTTAAAGATTATGCATATATATCATATATGAGTAGTGCAAAAGCTCAGAGCTACATCTTCTGCCTTTGCTTCATTTTTCCAGGGCACAATAGCTTGATTTATCCCTGAGCTAATGCCTAATCCCCTTTTTCTCTTGACCTTTGCTACGATATATTTCTTTAAAACAATAGTACTATGCAGGAATATGCATAAGTGATGCTTTGGGGACAATGCACTCTTTTGCATCAGAAGGGGGAATATATTCACAAATATCAAATGGATAACACCCAGCCACGTACAAAGTCAACAGAAGATCTCCGGATTAGAGTAGAAAACAAGCTGACTGTGAGGAGTAGTACTTCAGTGTTTCTGATATTTACAAGTAGACATGGGAAATAGATATTGGCTGGAAGCACCTGGCTTGAACCCCTCTTGCTCAATATTTCCATTATATATAAAGTTTCTCTGACTCTCATTGAACTGTCATCTCTGCTTTGGTGCTGTGCTACTAAAAGGGAAACCAGGATTTGAGATTCAAAGTTACTCTACTAAGGTGATAAACTACTTAAAGAATCTATTATGACCTGGGAAGAAATTTAAAGGGAGCAGAATTGTTTTTTTGAAAGCTACATAATATGGGATGTTTTAGGGAACTTAATAATAACCTTCCAGCTAGGCTTCCCTGTAAACGGGAGCTTATGCCCGCACTAAAGAGAAGTAGCGAGTGTTCCAGTCATCCCGGGGGCTTAGTTCTGCTTTCAGGGTGATCTTCTTAGAAGAGGGTCAATAGACAATAGGAAGGTTATGGCTGCCTTCATCCTGAAAGAGCTGAGATTCTCCTCTTATTGGAAAATGTTAGTTATAATTTATTTATCTAGTCAATGGATGTTTATTTAGTAGCTCCTATGTTCCAGGCCCTATTCTAGGTTTCATATGTTAAAGAAAACAGAGCTTGCTTTCATGAAAGTAATGTTCTAGTGCTAACGGGGGCAAGACAATAATAAGCAAATACACAAACAAGTAAATATATATTTGGTCAGATGGTGACAAATGTTAACAATAAAAACCAAGCAGGGTAAGGTAAAACAGACTTAGGTTGATGGCTATAATTTTAAATAGGATAGGGAAGTCCTCTCTGAAAAGGTAACATTTGAATTTTAACAATGCATACGTATTGAACACCTAATATGTGCCAGCCACATGAATGAACCCATTCCATATTTGCACATATTTCATGAGGTAGTGTCATTATTATTCTTGTTTTATAAATGGGGAAGTTGGAACTGACAGAAGTTAAAAAAGTTGCCCAAGGAAACACAGCTAGTAAGAGATAGCTGGGGTTTGATTTCAGGCAGTCTCGCACCAAATATCATGATTGAAATCACTGTAATACTTAGCATTTTTGACTCTGCATAATAGCAAATGGATGTGAATACTGCCCAGTTGGCCCTGCAAAGCACCACTGGGATGAAACAAAAGAAGCAAAGTAAGGGAAGTAGCTCACAGCAAGAGCACAGAAAGAAAAAGAAATGGAGAGACCAGTATTCAAGTACTTTCTATGTGTAAGCTATTTTCAATACAAAGTCTTATTTAACCCTTCCAACTAAACTATGAGGTGGTCATAAGAATACCTATTTTTCAAATGAGAAAAGTATAGAGTGACTAAGGTCTCATGGTCACAAAAGACAAGCCTATAAATTTGGGTCAGACCATCACCAAAGTCCATGCTATTTCTGATATACCAGGCTGTCTTCAGAAAGAAAAAAATGAAAGGCAAGGAAACTCAGAGTGAAATACATGAAGCCACAGAGAGAAAGAGGAAGAGACAGGAAAATAATGACAATAGTTTTGGAAGGCCAGAGGAAAATCAATGGCTTGACAAAATTTTAATAACATCTTCATCCTCAGCCTCTTCTCCCACACCAATTTGGGAGTTTCTATAGTCTGGGTATTTCAAGAATTGGCATGTCTGGTTTTTCAACAAAACCTGGTTATTATATATAAAATAGCCTTTTAGCAGTGCATCATCTTCTATAACTTACTGTCATTGAATCAGGTGCTCCAGGGAAACAGAGCAAGTAAACTTAGTAAGGAAATGAAGAAATATTTAAGACCCATTAGGCAATTGAGGACTAGCATTTAGGTGTTTGATAACTAGCTTTTTTTTCCCTTCAGAAATACATTTTAATGCTGTCAGATTTAATGAAATAAGGTATTCCTGCCTACCAAGTTTTTCTTTCCTAATATAACAATAGAACACTGTAGAAAGTAAGAATAGTGAGCTGATGGACTGTGTTAGCAACAAAAGCCAAATGGAGTACTGCCTGTCTTGTGTCATAGTTTTCGTGTGATGTGGAGAAGCCAGGATTTCATCACATCACTTGTGGGTTGGAGCTGACTCAATTCATTCGTTATTCTGCATGAGCAGCAAATCTGCCTTTCACCTCATGATATTTCTTTCTCTTCTTTGCTCTTCTTTTTTCACACTCAGTCAATGGCTTTGGTTTTTGTTGATTATTATACAACAAGCAAATAAAGCAGCAAAGAGACTTGTCTATTTTGTCCTTAACAGAACATTAAGTGGCTCCCCAAAAAGGAAAGCTGAGGGAGGCCCAGTGTGGGAGACTAGTAATTTCCATCATTTGTAGTCTTTATGTAATATTTTTTTTTCTCAGTTGTAAAATGCTATTTCAGTGGCTATTGCTTTCTCAAAACTTTCTAGGATTCATTACATATTTTTGGAAACTAAGTGTTTGTGAATTCACTAGATATTAGGAAAATTAGTGTTTTTAAGATGAAAATATAGTCATTTTTAGAATATTCTCAGGGGACTGAAGAAAACATTGAAATTTACCTCTGGCTCGGTAAAGCCAGGCAATGGGCTTATAATTCATTGTCTGTTGAAAAATAAAATTAAAGAGAGGGAAGATGGCGGAGGAGTGAGGAGAGGCTGAGGTTTCAGGCTCCCGAGACTCTTCTGCAGTTTGGGATAACTGCAGACAGAACATCTCAGTGAGCAGTTGGACACTGGCAGGAGTCGAGCCAAGGCACTGACGGATTAGAGAAAATCCATCTGGGAACAACCTGTTTAGGGAGGATAGCGGAGTAAAAGGGGACGAAACGGGATTCCTGACTGGGGCGGCTGCCAGAGCTGCGGCTGGAAGGACACAAAGGATTTTGGGGGACCACAGGCTGCCCCGGGAGAGGAGTTGGGAGGAGAGCGGATCTCTGCCCGCTGGCAAAGACCAGACTTGACCAAGTGGCATTGGCGCTGAAGGACAGGAGACAGTGTGCTGCAGGGCAAGTGAGAACATAATTCTCCTTTATATTTTTCTCTAGTGGATGGTGGAGAGGGGAGGAAAGTTTGGGGGTGGTAGGCCATTCTTGAGGAGCGCAGGCGCAGTGGTGCGCTCATCCACCCCCCAACACTCCCCTTGGGTTGCGGGGGCGCACATAGGGAAGTGCCCTCATTCACTGGCTCAGGTGCGAAGGGCTGTGCGTCCAGGTGCCCCTCAGACACACGCCAACAGACATAAAATCAGTGACCCAACGGGCGCAGGGAGGGCCCACTGGACATGCAGAAGACTGTGCGCAATCGCCCCTGGCCAGCCCAGTGGGCACCAGGCCGAAATACCAGGCCGGAATCCAGAGCACAGAGCACTTGCCCAGGCTCTGCGCGTGCCCGCTCAGGATGTGCGGGAACGGTGGGCAGCAAGACTCACAGACACTCACTTCTACTGAGAACAAGTGTCTGCAGCCCTGCCCTAAGAGGCTAAAGACCAATGCCCAGAACACTGTGCTGCAGGCCTGAGGCTAGCTCCCCAGCCGCTTGGGTGCACACCTGCACTTGAGCCAAAAAACACCTCAAGGGCTTCCTCGGAGTGCGGCCATGGCCAGCTTTCTAGGAGCGCGGCATGGCAGGCCGGAGCTTAGTTCCCCGTACACCTTGGACGCGCACTGGTGCTGTAGCCAAAAAAACACCTGGAGGGCTTTCCCAGAGCTTGGCATGTACTGCTTTCTAGGAGCGTGGCGCGGCAGGCCTGAGCTTAGTTCCCCAGCCGCCTTGGGCGCTAAACCGGTGTTCGAGCCAAAAAAATACCTGGAGGGCTTTCCTGGAGCTTGGCGCGGCCTGCTTTCTGGGAGTGCAGTGCGGCAGGCCTGAGCTTAGTTCCCCAGCTGCCTTGGGCGCGCACTGATGCTTGAGTGAAAAAAAAAAAAAAAAAAAAAAAAAAAAAACACCTTGCCAGCTTCCCCAAAGTGCAGCGTGGCCTGCTTTCCTGGAGCGCAGCGTGGCAGACCTGAAGTGGGCTCTTGGCAGCCTTGCATTGCACCTTGCCGGCCACCTCGCACACACAACTGCTACAAGGAATAGGAATCTCTGATCCATCACATTAGACCAGCTGTGGATGCAGAAAAAGAAGACGACACAAGAAGGCTGAGCTGACATCTCCACAAAAGAATTTGAGATAAAGTGGATAGAGTGATCCCATCAACAAGCCAGAAGGTATATCCTAACAACAACAACAACAAAAATCTGAAATATAACCAGACAGCATAAACAAATGATATAAAAGGTACCCCAAGAACATCAGGCTCAGGAGATCAAAGAGACTGCACCACTGAAACCCCCAGATCTACCATAAAAAATCTCATACCCCAAAGGTGGGAAGGCAAAGCAGACATATCCAAATAACAAAAACAAACAAGAAGAATCCAACATGATAAGATGCAGAAACAACCTCTCAATGAAAAGAAAAGAGGAATCCCCAGAAAGAGAGGTAGATGGAATAGACATAGCCCAAATGTCAGATATGGAATTCAAAACTATGGTGGTGAAGAAGCTCAATATGCTCGAAAACCTCAAAAACAACTATGACAGCCTCCAAGTAAGTTACCTACAGCTCCGAGAAAATTACAGGGAACTTGCAGAGAACTACACCAGCATAAAAAAAGACATAGAAACTATCAACAAGAACCAGGAAGAAATGAAGAATGCAATCTCTGAACTGAGAAACACAGTAGAATCAGTCAAAAGCGGACTAAACGAAGCAGAGGATCGGATTAGTGAGTTAGAGGATAATGTAGGTAATAATTCTCAAATGATACAGCGAAATGAAAAAAGATTGAAAAAATATGAACAAGATGTAAGGGAATTACAGGATAGCA
Organism: Furipterus horrens; assembly: GCF_987537825.1. Taxonomy (NCBI): domain Eukaryota; kingdom Metazoa; phylum Chordata; class Mammalia; order Chiroptera; family Furipteridae; genus Furipterus; species Furipterus horrens. The sequence goes on along the minus strand of NW_028327187.1, from coordinate 56,094,827 downwards.
TTAGAAAAAATAATTTAAGGATCATCGGAATACGAGAGGGGGAAGAAAAGGAGCATGGAATTGAAAATCTGATAGGAGAAATAGTGACAGAAAATTTTCCGAACCTGATGAGAGAAAAAGCTATGCAAGTCCAAGAAGCACTGAGAGTTCCAATCAAGAGGAACCCCCAAAAACCCACTCCAAGGCACATCATAGTTAAAATGGCAACATTCCAAGACAAAGAAAGAATCCTAAAAGCAGCAAGAGAAAAACAGCAAATAACTTACAAGGGAGCTCCAATAAGGCTATCGACCGATTTCTCAACAGAAACATTACAAGCAGAAGGGAATTTTCAAAAATATTTCAAGCAATGAAAAACAAAGGCCTACAACCAAGAATACTCTGCCCAGCAAGGCTCTCGTTCAAAATAGAAGGTGAAATAAGGAGTTTCTCAGACAAAGGAAGACTGAAAGAATACATCTCCACCAAACCAGCATTGCAAGAGACGCTAAAGGGAATATTCTAAGAAAAAGGAAGAGAAAAAACAAAAAAAAAGAGTAGAGGAACAGAGATACAAAAGGGAAATGAATAAATGCATGTCAATAATAACCTTAAGTGTAAATGGATTAAATGCTCCCATTAAAAGACATAGGGTATCGGAATGGATAAGAAAACAGGACCCACATATTTGCTGTCTACAAGAAACACACCTCAAAACAAAAGATTTACATAGACTGAAAGTAAAGGGATATAAAAAAATATTCCAAGCAAATGGACCTGAAAAAAAAGCTGGGGTAGCAGTCCTCATATCAGACAAAACGGATTTCAAAGCAAGGGCAACAAAAAGAGACAAAGAAGGACATTTCATCATACTTAAAGGAACGATTCATCAAGAAGATATAACACTGACAAACATATATGCACCCAACATAGGAGCACCGAAATACATAAAGCAAATACTAGAAGACCACAAGAAGGATATTAACAACAACACAGTCATAGTAGGGGACTTCAACACTCCATTATCAACAATAGACAGATCATCCAAGCAAAGAAACACCAAGGATATACAGGCATTGAACAACACACTAAACCACATGGACTTAACTGATATATATAGAAGTTTTCACCCCAAAGAATCAAAATATACATTCTTTTCAAAGGCGCGTGGGACATTTTCAAAGATAGACCATATGATAGGACACAAAACAAGCCTCAACAAATTCAAGAAAATTGAAATCATATCAAGCATCTTTTCAGACCACAATGCCTTGAAACTAAAAATCAACCTCAGGGAAAAAATGGAAGACACCCAAATTCATCGAGAATGAATAACATGCTCTTAAATAATGAATGGGTTAACAATGACATCAAAGAGGAAATCAAGAAATTTCTAGAAACTAATGACAATGAACACACAACAGCCCAAAACCTATGGGACACAGCAAAAGCAGTCCTAAGAGGGAAGTTCATAGCAATACAGGCATATCTGAAAAGGCAAGAAGAATCTCAAATAAAAAACCTAACCATAAAGCTACAAGAACTAGAACAGCAACAACAAACAAAGCCTAAGGCAAAAAGAAGGAAGGAAATCATCAAGATCAAAGCAGAATTAAACGACATAGAAACGAAACGAACAATCCAAAAAATCAACAAAACTAGGAGCTGGTTCTTTGAAAAAATAACCATAATTGACAAACCTCTAGCCAGGCTCATTAAGAAAAAAAGAGAGAAGTCCCAAATAAACAAAATCAGAAATGAAAGAGGAGAAATCACGACTGATACCTCAGAAATACAAACAATTATAAGAAATTACTACAAACAACTATATGGCAAGAAATTTGACAACCTAGTAGAAACGGACAGATATCTAGAAACATATAACCTTCCAAAACTGAATCAAGAAGAAGTAGAAAGTCTCAACAGACGAATAACAAAGAAGGAAATTGAAACAGTAATCAAAAATCTCTCTGCACACAAAAGCCCTGGACTGGATGGCTTCACAGCCGAATTTTACAAAACATTTAGGGAAGAACCAACTCCTACCCTCCTCAAACTATTCCAGAAAATCCAAGAAGAGGGAAAAATCCCAAACTCTTTCTATGAAGCCAGTATTACCCTAATCCCAAAACCAGGTCAAGACACAGCAAAGAAAGAAAACTACAGGCCAATATCACTGATGAACATAGATGCTAAAATCCTCAGTAAAATTTTGGCAAACAGGATCCAACAATACATCAAAAAGATCATACACCATGATCAAGTGGGATTCATCTCAGGGATGCAAGGATGGTTTAATATTCGCAAATCAATAAATATAATACATCACCTAAACAAAATGAAAGACAAAAATCACATGATCATGTCTATAGATGCAGAAAAAGCATTTGATAAAGTACAACACCCATTTATGTTGAAAACACTCAGCAAAATGGGAATAGAGGCAGCATACCTTAACATCATTAAGGCTATATATGAGAAGCCTGAAGCCAACATCGTACTCAATGGACAAAAACTGAAAGCATCCCCCCTGAAATCAGGACAAGGCTGTCCACTCTCCCCACTTCTATTCAACATAGTGTTGGAAGTCCTAGCCACAGCAATCAGACAAGACAAAGAAATAAAAGGCATCCAAATTGGGAAAGAAGAAGTAAAACTATCACTATTTGCAGATGACATGATAGTATACCTAGAAAACCCTATAAACTCCACTAAAAGACTACTTGATATAATAAGTGAAATTGGCAAAATAGGGTACAAAATAAATATACAGAAATCTAAGGCATTTCTGTACACCAACAACAAAATATCAGAGACAGAAGCAAAAAAGAAAATACCATTTACTAGAGCAACAAGAAAAATAAAGTACCTAGGAATAAACTTAACCAAAGAGATAAAAGACTTGTACACGGAAAATTATGCAACATTGAAGAAAGAAATTAAGGAAGATACAAATAAATGGAGGCAAATACCATGTTCTTGGATGGGAAGAATCAACATCATCAAAATGGCCATACTACCCAAAGTAATTTACAATTTCAATGCAATCCCTATTAAAATACCAATGACATATTTCACTGACCTAGAACAAATCCTCCAAAAATTCATATGGAACCAAAAAAGACCCTGAATAGCAAAAGCAATCTTGAAACAAAAGAACACAGCAGGAGGAATCACGATACCAGACATCAAACAATACTACAAAGCCACTGTGATCAAAACAGTCTGGTACTGGCATAAGAACAGACATATAGATCAGTGGAACAGAATTGAAAGCCCAGAAATAAACCCAGGCCTCTATGGTCAACTAATCTTTGATAAATGAGGAAAGAACATAAAATGGAGTGAGAAGAGCCTCTTTAACAAATGGTGCTGGGAGAACTGGACAGGGACGTGCAAAAAAATGAAACTAGACCACCAACTTACACCACACACGAGAATAAACTCAAGATGGGTTAAAGACTTAAATATAAGCCGTGATAGCATAAAAGTCCTAGAGGAAAACATAGGCAGGAAAATTTCAGATATCACACGTAACAATATCTTCACGGACACATCTCCCAAGGCAAGAGAAATAAAGGAAAAAGTAAACAAATGGGACTACATCAAACTAAAACGTTTCTGCTCATCAAAAGAAAACATCAGCAAGATGAAAAGGAAACCAACCATATTGGAAAACATATTTGCCAATGATATCACAGACAGGGGACTGATCTCCAAAATATATAAAGAGCTTATACGACTCAACATCAAGAAAACAAACAACCCAATTAAAAAATGGGAAAAGGACCTGAACAAACACTTCTCCGAAGAGGACATACAGAAGGTCCATAGACACATGAAAAAATGCTCAACATCATTGGCCATCAGAGAGATGCAAGTAAAAAGCACAATGAGATACCACCTTACACTTGTCAGAATGGCCATCATCAACAAATCAACAAGCAACAAATGCTGGCGAGGATGTGGAGAAACAGGAACCCTGGTGCACTGTTGGTGGGAATGCAGACTGGTGCAGCCACTATGGATAACAGTATGGAATTACCTCAAAAAACTAAAAATGGAACTGCCATTTGAACCAGTGATTCCACTGCTAGGATTATACCCGAAAAATTCTGAAACCCTAATTCAAGAGAACTTATGCACCCCTATGTTCATAGCAGCCCTGTTTACAATAGCTAAGTGCTGGAAACAGCCTAGGTGCCCGTCTGTGGATGAGTGGATCAAAAAACGGTGGTACATCTACACAGTGGAATACTATGTAGCAGAAAGAAAGAAGGAACTCCTGCCATTTGCGACAACATGGATGGAATTAGAGAGAATTATGCTTAGTGAAATAAGCCAGGCAAAGAAAGCAAAATACCGTATTATATCACCCAATACAGGAAACTAAAAAGCAACGCAAACAAACGAACTAAATAGGCAAAGACTAGAATAGTAGTCAGTAGGGGGGAGGGGGAGGGAGAGAAGGGGGATAAGTAAGGGAAGGGTCATGTCAAGGAACATATATGAATGACTCATGGACATGGACAACGGGGAGGGATATAATTATGGGAGAAGGGATGGCCTGGGAGGGGGGAGCAAAGGGGGAAAAATGGGACAATTGTAATTGAATAACAAAAAATAAAATTAAAAAAAAGAAAAATAAAATTATATGTTGAAGTTGAATATAAGTAATAAATGAAGTTTACTTTAAGGAGATTTTGGCTATTACATACACTTGGAGGACTCAGAAAGCAAGAAATTATATTCTGGTATGCATTTTTCAATTTTGCTATGAGGGACAAAGGGCTCACTTCTATGACATCTCCTTTCACCAATGCTCATCTGTAAATTAGGAGCACTGCCATTTTAATCCATAAATATTCTGAGACAACATCTTACAGGGATTTTAATCTCATTTATAAACAAAGTATATTTGAATTATGTTGAATTTAATGAACTAACATAGTGTAATAGCAAATCTGAATATTTTCTTTGTACCACTTCCCTACATTACACCGCCACCCTCAGTCACTGACATCTATGCAATTAGTATGGAAAAAGCATGGTCTCCCATCAAGGTCTATATTTGGCAAATAATAGTTAATTAAAGCACATTTTCTGTTGCTTTGGATTGAATTGGTACCAAGTTATATTTCCAAGATACCACTGACTGCTTGCTGTCAGCAAGGGAAAGGAAATGGGGCCAATAAATAAGGAAAAAGAAAAGTTAAAGTGTAGTGAGGAGAAAAATGTGATTATAGAACATGCTCCCCAAATTAAGCAATCTATGTAGTATAATTTGGCTGGGGAAGATCTTCATAGTGGCATGTCAGTCATAATCTGAGAGCTGTCATCGTCACTTAGCTTGTAATGATTCATCTGGGAATAAGGGGAGGGGAGGCAAGTATGGATGGAGGCCAGATAAGAAGCAAAGAAAAACAAAGTGCTTTGTTTATAGAATTCTCCTCAGAGAAATAAAACCATTACCAACTCCACAACTGAAACAGGTATATTATTAAATGGCAACAACCCAGGATGAGCTTAAGTCTAGTATGAAGGTCACTTAGAAGTAGTGGAACAAGGAGAAGGGCCCCAGAAATGGGTACCTTCATGTAGCCAACCACCTCAATGTGCTTCTTGGTCAGTTTTTAAGTAGCCTTAAGTTTCTGCCTTTAGCTAACTAGCTACTCAGCTAGGGGCTCCTGTCTCCCACATTCTTTCTTAATCAATCAGAATTGGAAAACTGGACCGTAGTGTCTATTTCTTGATAAGCTGGAAGACTCCATGCCTTTTTATTTTGTTAAGAACTTTAAAAAGTTAAGTGCCCTATTTCCCAAACTGACATAAGCCAGCCTTTCAAACAAGATACAGATACCAATCGTGGGACATGCTCTAGTTTGACAGTCAATCACAACTCCCACTCTTGATCCTCAAAATATTTGATCTACTTATCTGTTCTAAAAAGTCTGCAGAGCACTAACTCTATGGTGAACACTATTAGGCACTGCAAATATAAAGTGAATATGATGTCACTCTCAATATAGTAGCAGAGATATGGTGTTGCAAAACCAATGCAGATTCTTCTTGTGTGGCAACTGGAAAAATATGCTAGGTAAGGATGGGATTTCTGACATGCCTTTATTGCAGATATTACAGCATTCATGCTTGCTCTCTGCCATGGGCTAGCACTGAACAACCAGCTGACCGCCAATAGACCTCCTGCAGCTCACTGCATGAATACACCAGTGGGGACTCCACCCTTTATATATTATGCATAGACAAAGCCAGCTACTAGCCAACATATGGCATCAATGCTTATTTAACTGTGAGTGAGCTGCACATGCAAATTAATTATTATCCCTTAGCAGCCCATGCCTAAGCATCCAGAGTGAGGGAGACTGACAGACTCTATTGTCCTCACACACACCCCCTTTGGGCTTTTTTACCTTACAATTTACATGAGATTTATATTCTGTGAGGTTTCCTTGGTGAGGAGGGCTGATCTATGTACCCATAAACCACAACAGCAATAAAGGCTACTGTAGCATAAGTATGCACCTATTCCACTAGGGTGTTAGTTTCCACCCTAGGGGAGAAAACACAAAGCAGTTACAGGAACCAACATTGGCAAGTCTCTACATTTAGGCAATATATATGCAAGTTTCTGATTTGTTGACCACACAGTAGCAGGCAGAGGGCGTCTCCTGGGGCGTGAGTACCACACCTTCTGTACTTTAACCAGGGGCTCTGCATCTACTTGCAGTAATAGGGGGGAACTCGTAATAGGCCACAGAGAAATTACAAAAGAACCATGGAGGAGTGTCTCATGGCCAGCTGGCCCTGAATAAGTTACTTGCAATGCTGGAGGCCATTGTCCGATTACCCATGGCATTAATCTGCAAGTCTTTTTCTACTCCCTGTCCCCAAGGAGAAACAAGTGCCAGCTAATGCATGTATGGGGTCTTTAGTTCCCAAGACTAGGTCCAAGTAGTCTGGCCTTGCTCCAGGACCTTCAGTGCTGGCAACAAGATGTTCCCTTGTTTTCCTATGCCTGACTTCAGAAAGGCATCCTTGGTTTGGACCTATAGCTGGATAGGAGCAGTGGTCCAGTGGAGCAGTGCTTCCACTGGAGCTGGCCCTTCCCTCCAGTTCTTCTTATTTAGAGTCTGGAGAACAGTCCACAGGCATTTTTTCTAGTCCCTCAAAGTGGGAGTGGCAGCTGTGACTTATAGGCCTTTCTTCAACAAGACATTATACTGTTTAATCACCCTTACAGCCTGGGGGTGATAGGCCGCATGGAATTTACAGTCTGTCTGCATATCACAGGTCCACTGTTGCACCTGGGTTCCAGTGAAATGAATTTCCTAATCACTTTAAATAATCAGGGGCCACCCATAGGCAGCACACAAGCTTTCAAGTGCAGCAAGTACTGCTTTCTGGTCTGGATGGTGTGCTGGGTATGCAGCCAGCAGTCCAGTGGCCGTGTCCACACATGTGATTGCATATTTATTCCTTTACAAGCTTGGCAAGGGTTCAATCACATCAATCTGCTTCTAAGTCATTGGTACTCGTCCTCCTAGCACCTGTCCAGAATGTTCTACAGGCCTCCAGGGATGCTCTTGGGAACAGACAACACAAGTCCCATAAGCTTCCTGCACCTCTGCTAAGGTGACAGGCAGTCCCCATGTTATCACAGCTGACCATGTAGTCTTTTGCCCAGCATGCAAAAGACATCAATGCAACCATTGAGCAACTTTTCTCCCTGATGGGTTGTTTGGCACTGTTTCTAGCTATCACACTTTGGCTAGAGTGTTGGCCTCATCATTTCCGGTGCAAGCTGGGAGCTCATGCCCAGGTACATAGTATATAATGACATGTTTCTGGTGACCTAGTTTTCATAGGTCTTGCCACAAGGCTTGTCTCCACAAAGGCCTGTGTATAACCACCCATTTGTTAGCATGCCATGTGGATATCCACAGAGTTAGGCCTTGGTACATGACCCAACTATCTGTACAAACAGTCAAAGGTGGTGCCTCATTAGCAACCATGAGCCACATGACTCTCAATTCTTTCCATTGGCTACTCTGGCCAATTCCATTATCGAACCAAATAGTGTCTGTTTCTGGCTGGGTTGCCACAGCAGTCCACACAGTGGGTTGGCTTCTGCTAGACCTGTCTGTGTACCAAGCATCTGCAGGGACAGGTGCCTTTCCTTCATTGAAAGGACTGGGTTCTATTTCTTCCACTGTGACAGGAACCTACATAGGTAATAGGACCTAATACCTCCTGCAACTCAGCCCGCAAAAGGCTAGTGGAGAGAGTACTTCTTTGCTGCAGATAAGCCCCCCGCTTGGCAAGTGTGGGAGTCTGAGCCATCCCCCTTTGTGGCTTATTTATTTAATCTTTAACCCATCCTGTGGTAGGATAGGTGGTTTTTGTCATTACAGGGGCAGTTCTAGTTATAGCCTTAGTGGCTATCAGAGCAGCATACATTGCTGCCAGTTGCTTTTCAATTAAGGAGTTCTGGACATTAGCTTCTTTTTACAATTGGGACTAAAACCCTAAGGGTTGCCACAGCCATTCAGAATACTTCCAGAGTACCCTTCTGTGCCACATGTACATCCAGTTTACAGGACTTATTAGGATCTACAGTATTCAAAGCTTGAGTGCACTTAATGGGTTTTGCCCCCTGGAACGCTTGTTCTGCAGTTGGGGTCCAGTACCACTTCATCCCTTTCCTTACTAGTATATAAAGGGGATGAATTGCCTGAGCTATATATGGTATAAACACCCTCCCGTATCCAAGAAAACATAGAAATGCTTGGAGTTGCTTCACTATGGTGGGGACAGGGTATGCCTGAATTTCATCTATTACTGCATTAGGGATAACTTTTGTCTTACCCGACAAGACAACCCCCAAGAATTTGACAGATAATCCAGGCCCTTGTAGCTTGGCTTTGTTGATTGCCCAGTCAAAATTTTTTAGATGCGACAGCACTTGTGGTACCGCTTTCTATAGTTCTACAAGAGAATTACTGGTTAACAAAATGTCATCAATATAGTGGAAGAGGCGCACTTCAGCAGGCCATAACCATTTCGTCAGGTCTTCTGCCACAAGCTCATGACAAGTGGTTGGGCTACACAAATACCCTTGTGGAAGCACCGTAGAAGTCCATTGCCTGCCTGCCCAGGTAAAGGCAAACTGATCTTGGCTCTCTGGAGCAATATCGATGGAGATGAAAGCATTTGCCAAGTTAGCTACAAAATGATAAGTTCCCAACTTATTAGTTAATTGGTCTATCAGCTCCATCACTGAGGGGACCACTGCATGTATCAGGGGGATAACCTTATTTAGCTCCCAATAATCCACAGCCATTCTCTATGTGCCATTCGGCTTGCACACCAGCCATACAGGGGAATTATAGGAGCTGTGGGCCATCTTGATAATTTCCACCTTCTCCAGCTCCCCTATAGTGGCGGTGATTTCCTCATGCCCTCTTGGCAATTGGTACTGCTTGGTCACTGTTGCCCACCTAGGAGCTGGCAGCTCCACTGGGGGGTGCTCAGCATGCCTCCTTACTACTGTTTTACTACCCACACACGTAAACGAAACTTCCTTATAGTTGTCTTGATCCACTTACCCTGGAGTACATCTATGCCCAGAACATACTCAGGGATGGGAGACACATAAACAGTATACTCAAGTGGGGGCAGGCACACTTTCATGCTGTGGCCCCCATAACCATCTATATGGATCTCAGGCCCTGGGAACTTCTCAGGGTTCCCATACAGGAGGGTGCATTCTGCTTCTGTATCTATTAGGGCTAGGGCCCTCTGGACATTTGTGAGGAACCAGTGGATCACCACCTCCACATATGGCCTCTAGTTCCCATCTGTTACCCCCATCCCCCGGTGAGTCCCTCAACCTCCTCCCTGTTTGAATTTACAAAGGATGTTTCTCTCCTCTCAGGAGGCAGCTAGTGCTGCCAAGTGGTCCTCCAGGTGTATAGCGTAAACCTCCTGGGAGATAGCCTTGGGCTGCTTCACTTTCTTATTTTTCTGAAGTCACTGGAAACACTGGCCTGCAACAGCTTCCATAGTTCCAAGAGATAGGTATTAGGCTTCCTGTTGATCTTGTTGCTGTTAACTCTGGCTCCTAGAAGATCTTTCCACAACTGTGCATGTGTCACCTGGATGGGCTTGCCTTTCACCCAAGGGAAGGGAGCCTGAAACAAAGCTTGAACTCCCTTCTGGGCGCACTGGCTCTCCGCCTCTCCCAGGTTTGTTACTATTGTAGTGACATCATTAATGTGGTGCCTGACAAATGGGGACATAGCTGCTATAAGGGACCCAAAAGAAGCTGCTGGGACATGCTAAAATAGTGTCCCTCATTCCTGCAGTGAATGTCTGATCATCCAGGTCATGAGTGTTTATCTTAAACATTGCCTGGCACATGCCCAACTCCCACAAGATCTGTACCAGGTCCGTGTATGACTGCCAGCTACTTACAGTGTCCAGGACATCTCCTGCATTGGCCCAAACTGTCTGGACCATGGCCATCACCCAGCCTAAAAGAGAAGGGGATCCTTGCCCCAGCCCATGGTGGTGGCATTTCAGCAACCGCTGGTGTAGGGAGGGGTGTGTCACTATAGATTCCAGTTTATCCATTTTATCATTGGTGCACATTATGCTATTTATTCCTTCATCCCACCAGTGGAGAAGCCACATAGCCAGCAGTCCTCTAGCCTTTTGGTGGAAGTGCTTTCTAAGATCGACTGGTTTGGCCTGGGTGTAGGGGCAATACATGGTGTGCTTCACCATCTGGGCAGGGCCTGCCGGGCCACCCCCTGGTGTTATAGGCTGCTGGGATTTTGTTTTATACACTACAATGGGGCAGACAGGTAGGGAAGTTGGCTTATCCCCCTCTTCTTCCTCTGAAGATATGATCATTACAATTGGTGGGGGGGGGAGCACCGAACTGTTGCTCAAGTGATGTCATCTTGAAGCATGCAAATTTGAACCTTCAGAGTATCACTCCTTTCCTGGAAGCTTCAAAACATGCCGTCCACTGGGACCGCCATCTCTTCCACTGTCCCCATTTCCATCCTGGTCCCAGTTCTGGCTCGCAGGGCTACAAGGAAGATCCGCCCAACTGAAGCCGCCACCATCCTTGCGCTTAGCTTCCCTAGGCTCTCATCCACCTCCTACAGGGCTTTCTCTACCATTTCAGGAGCACCACTGATCAGGCCAATCCTGTGGGGGAGCCTAAGTCATGAGAAGACCTGCCACTGAGTGCCTTGCACTGTGGCAGGCCACCACTCCATGCCTCCCATGGGCATGATTTCCATATGGGATTGCTGCAGATCCTTCTGACTACCCCAACTGTTGTGGAACCAATGCATATTCCTCTTGTCTGGCAACCAGAAAAATATGCTAGGTAAAGATGGGATTTCTGACATGCCTTTATGCAGGTGTTACAGCAATATCTGCTTTCCCTCCATCGCAGGTGTGTGCTGAACTACCAGCCAACCACCAACCACGCTCTTGCCTCTTGTTGCATGAATATTCCCATGGGGATTCCACCCCTTATATGTTATGCATAGACAAAGCCGGCTACTAGCCAACATATGACATCAATGCTTATATAACTGAGTGTGCTGCACATGCAAATCTAATTATTATCTCTAAGCAGCCCATGCCTGGGCATCTGGGGTGAAGGAGCCTGACAGACTCTATTATCTTCAGATATAGATATAAAGAAATTGTTGAAAACATATGTTTAAAGTTGGCATGGCAAAAACTGGGTCTGGGAGATTGGAGACTGTTACATATAGATGATAATATTAAAGCAGGTTAAAGGCAGAGACATGATGGAAAAAATATTCTAGACAGAGGAGAACAAGTGAAAGGCACAAAGGCATAAAAGTTTGTGGCCTGTTTAATAAACAAGTGACCCAATACAATAGGGGACTTTATCATACAATTAGATAAATGTTAGTTATTGAAACCAAAATGGTAAGCTAAAGCAAGCCCATGTAGAGTCTCCTATGATTAGTTTACAAACAAAATTAGATTTCATTTTAAGTAATAGTGATCCTCCAACAATTTTAAGAGGAAAACTATGTTTTTATTTCCACTTCAGGAACCTAGCTTTGTAGTATTGCCTGTAAGATGAATTGGATGACAATAATGAAACAGGGAGAATGGTTAAAAAGCTATTGCAGTGACTAATCCAAATTGCTGAAGAAGTACTGCATTGGGTTTTTTTGTGTGTGTGCGCATGTGTGATGGGGAAGTGTTAGCAAGTGATGTGGAAGGGGAGTGAAGAGGTTGGTTTCAAATATATAGGTAGAAATGACAGGGTTTAGTAACTGATTTTATGTGTAGAATGAAGGAGAGGAAGGAGTAGTGGCTGATATCCAGTGCTATGATTTTGACTAATGAGTGAATGGTAGCACTGTAAAAGTATGTGCCTTCCCAAACTACCTTTATATTTCCTTTCTTCATTATTGTCTTACTTTTCTCTATTATCTCAGACAATCTTATGATAAGAAGTTTGCAAGAGGTTTGAGAAACTCAGACTACCGAAAATTAAGGACATCTGAAAACCCACACAGACAGAAGCTGTGGTTGGAAGGATAATCAAAAATATGTCTGCAAGTATAAAATTTTTTTCTGAGGAGGTTTTTAAACCTTTGATTTTAATCTATGCAGAAGACTACATGAGGTAGTGGGATAAAATTATAGTAAAGAACATTTCAGTGGAATACAAGGAAAAAAGTTAAACTATTTTATGGAAACAGTAAAATAAAACAACTGAATGGAAGCTATGCACATTTTTAAAGGGACATATGATAACCCTGAGACCTAAATAATTTGAGACACCAGCCTGAAGGAGGGGACCTGACTTGGATAGTCCTTCCAAAGTTCATTCTGCACATGTCATTTTATTCTTCCCCAGCCAGATATTCCCAGAGAAACTATCATCCCATTGATCTGAGTAGATACACTGAGGGAAAGGGCACAGCAATAATTAAAATTTTCTAACCCTGATGGCTCTACAAATGGAGATAAAGATCAGAGAGCATGTGGAAAAGAATGCTTATATTTTAAAAGTATTTTTAAGTGAAATCTTTAAAACCAGCTATTGTTAGGGGAAAAAAATGCACCCAAGATCCAGAACTTAAAATATTCTCGCTATCCAACATAAAGGCAGGGGTGGAGGAGAGTTGTACAGGTAGAGAGATGCAAAGCAATGAGTGGAGGAGAGTTGTACAGGTAGAGAGATGCAAAGCAATGAATCAAATACTTCATCAAGCACAAAAACAGTGCATTAAATTTCCTCTAGGTTAAAGCTGCAGATCTGTGATAAGAGTAGCTTAGATTTGAGGCCCATGGAATATAAAAGGCATGAGCACATTCCATACTCTGGTATACAGGCAGGGGATATTTATACACAGTCAGCACAAACAGTACATATGTGTAAACCATGGTTCCAGCACAACATAAAAATAAGGTACAGTATTCCCTCACTTATCCTGGGCATTATGTTCCAGACCCTACCCCCGCAAAGTAGGAACCTTACATTTATTCTATACTCTTAAACCTACGTAACTTTAACAACATAAATATACAGTACCACAAAATCCTGTGATATAGTGAAATATCCGCGATAAATAATTAAATATAATATTTTTAAAAATCCCGTGATACAGTGAGGCCATGATAAGTGAACTGCAATATAGTGAGGGACTACTGTATTTTAATTATTAGAAATAATCTAGATTCCTAGTGGAGAATTATGCCTAGAATACAAGAAGACCAGAGGACTGGACTTTCAGCTAAATAAAACAGCGTCTTACCCAAGTATAGATCTTTGAGTAATGGGTCACTTTTTTCTGTCTTCTTAAGAGTTCATTTACATTTAAATGATTAATTCCACTGCAGTGGATTATGTCAATCTGAATTATTTGGTGTCTTCTACCATACCATTATTTCTGGTGAATCTGAAAAACCAATATATAAAATCTCATTTGTAAATTTGTCTTGGATTTTCTTAGCCTGGAAAATTTACAGACTTTGTTAACTATAATATCATAGATGCATTAGAAAGTTTATACTTTATTTCACAGGGAATTTTTGTCAAATATCTAAAGCTCATGACTTTATTCAGGGATTGTGGAGAGTTTTCATCAAAGGAAGATAAATCCCTAAAAAGAAAAATTAAATTAAGAAGGCTGCTTTCATGGTGTCCCTTCCCTTTAGTACTTTTACTCATTAATTAGATTTTACAGAGAGTTCTCTCTGCTGCCAGGCCCTATGGCATATTAACATATTTCAAATTCAAATAGCAGAAGAGAATATTACGGGAAAAATATGTTTGTGTGTGTATAAAAAAGAGAAAGACAGGAAGAGAGCCAAATATGGACACAAAGAGAGACAAAAATAGAAGCAACAGCCACAAACACAATAGTCAACATATCATTTTATGCTATTGCTATCTGTTCAGAAAAGAAAGTCTTGCTCAAGAAGATGAATCATCAGTAGTGATATCCCCCTTCTTTCTTCAAGCAATGTCCCCTTTCACCATAATTTTGATTTTGTGATTCTCTTCCTATACTAGATGTGCCATATAACATACATTTATTTTAAAAAATCAGATATGTGTTATATCTCGATAAATCTGTTATTAAATAAGATAGTTGTTACTTTACTTTAGCATTATTATTAGAATCTTATGACACCTTTTGAGATAACTCAAAGCACCCCAGGTGGAGGCAACAGAAAGGGAGGGTGTCATAAAACCCATGTTAAGCTGCCCTGGCATAATGTGTCCCTGATGTTTTGTAACATTTTAGGCATCCTGGAAATGTAACATTTAAAAGAATGATGGTTATTTGGCTCCTTCAGAGAAGTAAAGGGAATTTGGGGTTACAACCTTTACCTTTTTTGCTAATCCTGTCAATCCAAGAACTATCAACTGGTTAAATTTCAATTAAGGGCATTTTTTAGTACAAAAATTCATTGAATTAATACTTTAAATTACCACATTGTGTAGAATGCCAGCTTTAAAAAATGTTATGTGAGTGTGAAAATGGGTGCAACCTTCATTAAGTGCATGAAATAATTGGCATTACATCTAGCTCTCACATAACTCAGACCCTAATCTCTGGAGTATGTCACTTATCCCAGAGCTACACTGGCAGCCTTTTAATGTTTTTAAAAAGAATCAAACCTCACACCATTTCAAGGAAATAACTGTGCATATAATTTTTATGAATAGTAATTTACTGTGGAATGGTTGCTGTACGATTTCCCCCAAAATTAAATTTGTATACTCTCCCTATATAAGAAGCATTCATACCCCTATTTTTAGATAAAATAATTCATCATAAAAATACAGATAATTAAAATAACCTCCTATTTTATTAATAATTTATACTTTTTTTTTCTATTACCTATTTGATTCTGTGGAAGATTATTAAGTCCATGAGTTTAAATTCTGTAGGTCACACATCTAACTGTAAAACTAAATCTGGAATTCTAGTCTTATGATTTGCAGTCATACTATGTGGCAATGAGTAAGCCTATCACAAATATTTTGCTTCTTACAGCCACATTTTAGAATTACACTTTCGTGTCCAATTGAAATTAGGCACAGCCATATGACTTGATTTGGCAATTGAAACAAGAGTGGAAGTGACAAGTATCATTTTTTTCATTTTAAAAAATCTTTTAAAATATATTTAAATTGTTTTTCTATTACAGTTGTCCCACTTTTTCCCCAATTGCTACCCCCCACCCCATGCAGCCCTTCCACAGTCAATACCCACCATTTTGTCCATGTCCATGGGTCATTTATACTAGTTCTTTGACTAGACCCTTCCCCAACTTACTCCCTTCTCTCCCTCCCCACATACTCCCTGGTTTTTGTTAGTCTGCTCCTTGTTTATATGACTGGTTCAATTTTGCTCTTTCATTTGTGGAGTTCATTAGTTTCCTATATTAGATAATATCACATGGTATTTGTCTTTCATTGCCTGGCTTATTTTGCTAAGCATGATTTTCTCTAGTTCTATCCATGTTGTTGCAAATGACAAGAGTTCCTTCTTTCTTTCTGCGGCATAGTATTCCATTGTGTAAAAGTGCCACAGTTTTTTGATCCACTGATCCACAGATGAACACTTAGGCTGTTCCCAGCACTTGGATATTGTAAATAGCACTGCTATAAACATAGGGATGCATAGGTTCTTTTAAACTGGTATTTCAGGATTCTTTGGGTATAATCCTAGCAGTGGAATTGCTGGATGAAAAGACAGTTTGATTTTTGTTTTTTTGAGGAAATTCCATACTCTACATATTGCCTGTACCAGTCTGCATTCCGACCAAGTACACTAGGGTTCCCTTTTCTACACATCCTCACCAGCACTTGTTGTTGTTGGTTTGTTGATGATGGCCATTCTGAGCGATGTGAAGTGGTATCTCATTGTGATTTTAATTTGCACCTCTCTGATGACTAGTGATGTTGAGCACTCTTTCATATGTCTATGGACCCTCTGTATGTCTTCTTTGAAGAAGTGCTTGTTCAGGTCCTTTGTCCATTGTTTAATTGGGTTGTCTGCATCCTTGCTGTTGAGTCATATAAGTTCTTTATATATTTTGGAGATCAATCCCTTGTCTGAGGTACCATTGGCAAATATGTTTTCTGATATAGTTGGTTCCCTTTTCATCATGCTGATGTTTTCTTTTACTGAACAGAAACTCTTTAGTTTAATGTAGTACCATTTGTTTATACTTTCTTGTATTTCCCTTGCCTAAGGAGATATATTAGTGAAAATTTTGCTATGTGGGATATCTGAAATTTTTATATATTTTCCTCTATGACTTTTCTGGTGTCACAGCTTACATTTAAGTCTTATCCATCTTGAGTTTACTCTGATGTATGGTGTAAGTTGCTGACCTAGTTTTTTTTTTTTTTTTTTTTTTTTTTTGCGTGTTCCTATCCAGCTTTCCCAGAACCATTTTTAAGTATATTTTATTGATTATGTTCTTAAAATAGTTCCTATTTTTCCCCTTTGTTCCCCTCTGCTCAGTACGCCCTCCCCTCCAGCAATCCAACCCCCACTAAGTTCATGTTCATGGGCCATGCATGTAAGTTCTTTGGCTTCACCCTTTCCTATATTCTTAACTTCCTCCTGTCTATTTTGAATCAATCAATTATGCTTCTTAATCCCTGCACCATATGCCCATTTCTCCGCCTCCCCCTCCCAGCTAATACTCCAAATGATCCTCATACCTATGAATCTCTTCCTATTCTGGTTTGCTTAGTTGGATTTTGTTTTATTTTTTAGATTCAGTTGTTGATAGTTGTGAGTTTGTTGTTATTTTAGTGTGCATAGTTTTGATCTTCTTTTTCTTAAGTAAGTCCCTTTGACATTTCATATAATAATAGCTTGGTGATGATGACCTCCTTTAGTTTTACCGTGTCTGGGAAGCACTTCATCTGCCCTTCCATTCCAAATGATAGCTTTGCTGGATAGAGTAATCCTGGTTGCAGGTTGCCTTTCATCACATTGAATACTGCTTGCCAGTCCCTTCCTGCCTGCAAACTGTCCTCTGAGAAATCAGCTGATAGTCCTATATGCACCCCCCTGTAGGCAACTCTCTGCCTCTCTCTTGCTGCCCCAAGGACTCTGTCTTTATCTTTCACTTTTGGCATCTCAGTCATGATGTGTCCTGGTGTGGTCCCCTCTGGGTCCAGCTCGCCCGGGACACTCCTTGCTTCTTAGACCTGTAAGTCCATCTCCTTCACAAAATTTGGTAAGTTTTCCTCATTTTTTTCAATTCTTGCTTCCTCATTCTGCACTGGTTGACTGTATTTTTCTTCTTTATGTTCCAAATCATTGATTTGAACCCCGGTTTTCTTCCCTTCACCATTGGTTTTGTATGGATTTTTTTTCATTTCACTTAGCATAGCCTTCACTTGTCTTATACGTTTGCCATACTCAAGCATATCTGTTGAGCCTGTGAGAATGTTTATAACCAGTGTTTAGAATTCTGCATTTGTTAAGTTGTCTATCTCCTCATCTGTTAGGTTGGCTATCTCCTCATCGCTTAGTTCTCCCACTGGAACCTTGATCTGTTTCCCCTTTTGGGTCATACTTCTCTGTCTCCTCATTGTGACAGGCTTCTGTGTTTGTTTGCCTCTGTGTCCCAGGTAGAGCTGTCACTCCTGTTACGTTGCAAGGGGCAGAAACTTAGGGATTCATCAGTATAGGGTGACCTGTTTTACCATGTTGTGACGCTGTATGTGGTGGAGGGGTCCAAGAGGGAACAATGCCGCCTGCCCAACACCCGCCCCTTTTCCAGGCACCTCTCCCACTTCCGCACCAGACTGGCGCCACTCCAGCTGCTGCCCTGGCTGTCGTCCCCAGAGAGGGTGGGTCTGAAGACATTCTAGGACTGTGTAGGCCCTTTAAACAAGCGGACTCTGCTGAGAGACCGGAAGTTTCTGCCTCTACTCCAACTCCCACTGGTCTGCTTAGTCAGAAGCAATGAGGCTTGATTTTCCCTGGTGCTGGGACCATGAGCTGCGAGGTCTGGTAAGGAGCTGGGAACACTCCCCAGGTGTTCCTCCTGACTTTAAAACATGTGACTGCATTTTCTGCCAGCCTGCCGCTGCCACCAATGCTTCTGCTACCACACTGCATTCTCTCAACCCTGGCTCTGCCCCTCCTATCTCTCTGGATGATTATTTCTTCTTTATAGCTTTCTTTGCTGGACTTCCATGCAGTTTGATTTTATGGAACTTCTCGTTGTTTCTAGTTCTGGGGTAGATGTATTCCTTCTTAGCTGTGGAGGGAGACACAGCCTGTCTGTCTATGCCTCCATCTTAGCTGGAAGTCAGTATTTTCCAGAACCATTTGTTAAAGAGGCTCTTTCCACTTCATTTTATTTTATTTTTTTAAAGTATATTTTATTGATTATATTGTTAAAATAGTTCCAATTTTTTCCCCTTTGCTCCCCTCCGCCCAGCACCCCCCTTCCCCAACAATCCCCTCCCCAAGTCCATGCCCATGGGTCGTACATACATGCTCTCCTGCCTCACCCTTTCATATATTCTTCTTCTTTTTTTAAAAATAATTAATTAATTAGTTAAATATTTTAACAATAAAAAATAACAATCCCTCCCTCTCAGACTTAAGACCCTTTACAATCTTATAAAGGACAATGGACGAATGTCTGAAGCTCCCCTAGCTGCTTCAAGCTGGACATGGTCGTCATCCTACCTACCCTTGGGTCAAGAAATCCCTAATAAGAGTGGGGGTGTGGAGGGGAGGGTGGCCTTCCCACAAGGGGAAGGATCGCGCAGACTCCAGGTTGGTTGGCTGTCTCTGGACAACGGCATGCTTGGTTTAACAGGCTGGCATCCTTGTTGTATTCTGGGGGCAACAGGGTTAAAGGACATCATTCAATCCGTAACCACTAGATGACAAAAGACAGGTATTAATTTTTCAATGTCCCACATTAGGGAAAAGAAGGGCTTCTTTGGAGGAAGGTATGCCAGGTACATCTCACCTGTCCAAAACCCTTTTGCCCATTATACTTAGTTTGGACTGAGGGAAATATTTTAGGTTTCCCCCCACTCAGGCCACTGGGCTCTTTCTGTCTAAGCCATTAGGATAGAAAAGAGAAACCAGTTTTAAAGTGAAGCCCACAGACCACCCCATTCTTCACCAACCTAGCCACTTAGTTCAGCCAAACCATTGAGTTTCAGGAGGCAGCAATGCAGACAGGATTAAGTGAGGCCTATACGTACAGACAATCACTCAGGTAATGAGATCGTAGGCTTATGCCCTTTAAAAACAGAAAACACATGTTAATTTATGTAACATAACCCACATACAAGTCTCTAAATCTGTAGGACTATCTTATCGAAAAGACATCCAGTTGCAAGGCATTTGACATTCTTGCCTGTAAATTAAACATCTTTGATAATGCCACAGACATAGTTTAACTTTCAAATGAAAACAAATTTTAAATGAAAAGAAACTTTAAAGACGGTTAGCTGCACTACTTTATAGTCTACCACTGGGCGTTGTTATCTTCCTTGAACCATGATTTTTCTCCCTAAGATTACCCTCCTTGTCATTAAAGGGACTACATTAAGTTCATTTTTAATTTATCCTGTTCATTTGCATAAACACAACAAGAGCAGCAAATGATCACTTATGATCTTTAGTTCTGCTTTGCTGGAACTTATGCAAGGAACATTTAGGGTGACCTTCAGTCTGCCCTTCAGGGCACAGAAGCTGAGCCACATACCTGGCATTCAGCCTTGCCTGTAAAAACCTGTCTTTTCCAGGTCCTCCTGGTTTTCCATTGTGCCTTAAGGTCCCTTCTAGCCATCTTTCAGGAAAACAACCTCCGTTCCTTCCTTGGAAAGATTGCTATGGACCGCTCATCCATCCAAGGTACCAGGCCTTTTATCTCGTGGACTTTTATTACCTTTGAAAGTCAGTCCCAGTTGCTCAGGGCTTTTTGGTAACAACCAAAGCCCAAGCATGTCTCCTTTAGGCATGACATTCCATTCAAACTCTTACTTAGAACAAAAACAAAAAACAAAAAACCTCTATTAACAACTGGTCTTATTAGTTTTATGCAAAGAAACTTAGGTCATTACTTACTTCCTTAGAATGCCAAATTCTGGAGGGATCAGATAGGGAGAAAATATATACAGTGTGAAGGAAAATCCTTGTCCTTCTAATATTCACTGAACTTGCATTTCTATTCTTTATATTTTTATTTTCCCCCCACTAAAAATTTTTCTGTTTGTTTGTTTTTCCATTACAGTTGTCTCACTTTTTCCCCCTCTTGCTTCCCTGCACCCTGCACCCCCTTCTTCCACATTGAGTCTCCACCCAGTTGTCCATGTCCATGGGTCATTTATACATGTTCTTTGACTAGACCCTTCCCCTTCTTACCACTTCTCTCCCTCCCATCTCCCCCTTTGTTACTGTTAGTTTATTCCTTGTTTACATACCTCTGGTTCAATTTTGCTCATTTTTTTGTGTTGTTCATTAGTTTCCTGTAACAGGTGATAGCATAAGGTAATTTTCTATTGTTGCCTGGCTTATTTCGCTGAGCATAATTCTCTCTAGTTCCAATCATGTTGTTGCAAATGGTAGAAGTTCCTTCTTTATTTAAGTACTTATTCATTGTCATTTTCCCCCTTTGTACTCGTGTTCCTCTCTGTCTGTCTCTGTTTCTTCATCTTCTTAAAGCAGACCCTTTAGCATCTCTTGCAATGCTGGTTTGGTGGAGATGTATTCTTTTAGCCTTCTTTTGTCTTGGAAACTCCTTATTTCACCTTCCATTTTGAATGAGAGCCTCGCTGGGTAGAGTATTCCTGGTTGTAGGCCTTTGTTTTTCATTACTTGGAATATATTTTGCCATTCCCTTCTGTCTTGTAGTGTTTTTGCTGAGAAATCTGATGATAGCCTTATTGGAGCTTCCTTTTATGTTATTAGTTGTTTCTCTCTTGCTGCTTTTAGGATTCTCTCTTTGTCTTTGAATGTTGGCATTTTAATTATGATGTGTCTTGAAGTGGGCCTGTTGGGGTTCATCTTCATTGGGACCCTCTGTGCTTCCTGGACTTGCATGATTCTTTCTCTCTTGATGTTAGGGAAGTTTTCTGTCGTTAGTTTTTCAAAGAGGTTTTCTATCCCTTGCTCTTCTTCTTTTCCTTCTGGAATTCCTATGATACGGATATTATTACGTTTCATGTTGTCCTGCAGCTGTCTTAGAGCCTCTTCAGTCTTGTTCAGTCTTTTTTCGTTTCGTTGCACTGTCTGTGAGTTTTTGTCTACATTGTCCTCCAGCTCGCTGATTCGATCTTCTGCTTCCTCTAGCCTGTTTTTAATTCCTTCTACTGTGTTCTTCAATTCAGAGATCGTATTCTTCATTTCCTCCTGGATCTTATTGATAGCTTCCATGTCCTTTTTGATGCTGGTATAATTCTCAGTAAGTTCCTTATAGTTCTTCTGGAGTTCACTGTAGTTTTTCTGGAGTTCTTCGTATTTTCCGCTGAGCTCATTGAGCTTCTCCATAATCCGTGCTTTCAATTCCATATCTGATAGTTGGCTCCCCTCTATTTCATTTAGCACTCTTTCTGGGGACTCTACCTTTCCTTTAGATGGGATATTGTTTCTCTGTCTCCCCATTTTTGTGACTCCTATTGTTTGTTGGTGCTTCTTAGAATGATCTGCACTTCCTGGATCTGCCCCTGGTGGCATCAGATCCTGTACCAGTCTGGGCCTAGGCAGCCTGTTGGAGACTTCCAGGGATCTACTGCTGTTGTCTGTCTTCTTTAATTGTTAATCTATTCAATCTGTGATTAGCTGTCAGGCTCAAGGACTGAGGATGTGGCAGCTTAATTCCTGTAGGCAGGGCTTTTGCTTCCCCTCAGGCTGACGCCACTTGGCCGGGAATGGTCTGCCTGCAGCACAGGGGATGAGTCAGCACTGGGACCCGGCCGGCCGCCTCCCCAGCTCTCCCCTCAAAGCCACCACACCAAACTCTCTCCAAGCATCCCCCATCCTCTCCGTCCCCCCTCCGCTTGTGCCCAGGGTAAGTGGGGGCAGAATATTTTCATATGTGATCCGCTTAAGAGCTCTTTTTCTCCAGCTGTTTCTCTCCAGCTAGCAAGAAACCCTGTGGCTTTTCACTTTTCTCAGCTGGATACTATTTTACTTTCCACTCTGTTGCTGTAAGCTGGGAAGCTCAGCTGGAGGTTTAGACCCTGCCCTTCTCAGGGGGAATCCCCAGCTGCTGAGCTGTTTCTCAGTCCCTTCAGCTGCTAACCGTGTGACGCCAGCCAGCCCTTCCGCGTCTCCACACTCCCTACCAGTCACGTTGTGATGTAGCGGCCTTTTCTGTCTCTCCGTGGTTATAAGACTTCTCTCCAGCTGGTGTTCGGTTGATTATTCCAGATGATTTCTCCAAAATTACGTTGTAAATCCAGACTAGTTCTGGGAGGAAGTTAGTGTAGCTTCCACTTACTCCTCCACCATCTTGTTTCTCTCTCCAATTCATTTTATGTTCCTTCTCCCTTTGGCAAATATTAGTTGTCCTTAGAGACCTGAGTTTATTTCTGGGATCTCTATTCTGTCCCTTTGATCTATATATCTGTTCTTATGCCAGTACCAGACTGTTTTGATTACAGTGGCCTTGTAATATAGTTAGATATCAGGTATTGTGATTCCTCCTACTGCATTCTTCTTCCTCAAGATTGCTGAGGTTATTCGGGGTCTTTTTTGGCTCCATATAAATATTTGAAGTATTTATTCTAGATCTGTGAAGCATGTCACTGGTATTTTAATAAGGATTGTGTTGAATCGATAATGGCTTTGAATAGTGTGGACCTTTAAATGATGATTTTTCTTTCACTCTGTGGACATGGTATATACTTCCATTTATTTATATCTTTCTTAATTTCGTTCTTCAGTGTTCTCTAGTTTTCCAAGTACGGGTCTTTTAACTTCTTGGTTGTTTATTCCTAGGTCCTTTATTTTTCTTGTTGCTATAGTAAATGGGATTTTTTTTTCTAGTTTATATTTCTGACATTTTATTGTTGGTATACAGAAATGCCTTCGATTACTGGACATTGACTCTGTACCCTGCTATTTTACTAAATTCTCTGATTAGGTTGAGTAAGTTTTTGGTGGAGTCTACAGGATTTTCTATGTACAGTATCATGTCATCTGCTAATAATGACAGTTTTATTTCTTCTTTTCAGATTTGGGTGACTTTTTTTTTTCTTGTCTGTTTGTTATGGCTAGAAATTTCAACACTATGTTGAATAGGAGTGAGAAGAATGGATATCCTTGTCTTGTTCCCGATCTCAGTGGGAATGCTTTCATATTTTTGCCCATTGCTTAAGATGTTGGCTTCAGGTTTCTCGTATATGGGCATTATTATGTTTATTATGTTTATTATGGCCTTTATTATGCTCCCTCTATTTCCATTTTGCTGAGAGTTTTCACCATAAATGGGTGTTGTACTTTATCAAATGCTTTTTCATCATGTATTGATATAATCATGTGACTTGTCTTTCATTTTGTTTTGGTGGTGTATTGTGTTTATTGATTTGCAAATATTAAACCATCCTTGCATCCTTTGGATGAATCCCACTTGATTGTGGTATATGATCTCTTTGATGTGTTGCTGTATCCACTTTGCCCATATCTTGTTGGGGCTTTTAGCATCAATATTTATCAAACATATTGGCCTGTATATTTCTTTCTTTGTCGTGTATTGACCTGGTTTTGAAGTTAAGGTAATACTGGCTTCATAGAAAGAGTTTGGAAGTCTACCCTCTTGGAATTTTTAGAATAGTTTGAGAAGGATAGGCATTAGTTCTTCTCTAAATGTTTTGCAAAGCTTGTCTGTGAAGCCATCCAGTCCAGGCTTTTGTGTGCCAGGAGTTTTTTAATTACTACTTAATTTCACTAGTTGTTATTGGTCTATTAAGGTTTTCTGCTTCTTCTTGATTCAGTTTTAGAACATTATATGTTTCCGGAAAATTTTCCATTTCTCTAAGGTTGTCAAATTTCTTGTGATACAGTTGTTTATAGTAATTTCTTACAATCCTTTGTATTTCTATGGTATTGGTTGTGATTTCTTCTCTTTCATTTCTGATTTTGTTTATTTCGGTCCTCTTTACTGTTTCTTGATGAGACTGGCTAAGGGATTGTTATTTTTTTTTAAATATGTTTTATTGATTATGCTGTTACAGTTGTCCCAATTTCCCTCCCCTCTGCTCCCCTCCACACGGTGGCCACCCTCCCTCCAGTTGTCCCCCACTTTTAGTCCACGTCGATTGGCTGTGCATACAGTTCTTCTCAACCTCTTCCTCTCTATTCCATTCCCTCCTACTATGCTTCTTAATTTCTATACCATCTCCCTCCCTCTCCCCCTACCCCCTCCCTGCTGACCTCTCCCCAGTATGTTCCCCATACCTATAGTGCTGTTTCCACTCTCATTGCCTATTTAGTTTGCCTTTGTTTTGATTCCCTAGCTTCTGTTGTTGGTTCTTGAGATGCAGTTTTCCTTTTCGTGTTCATAGTTTTGATCCTCCTTCTTCTAAACCAGTCCCTTTAACATCTCATATAATAGTGGTTTGGATCTAATGAACTCCTTCAGTTTTATTTTGTCCTGGAAACACTTTCTCTGCCCTTCTATTCTGAATGACATCTTTGCTGGATAGAGTATTCGTGGCTGTAGGTTTTTGATTTTCATTACTTTGAATATTTCTTGCGAGTTCCTTCTTGCCTGCAGGGTCTCCCTTGAGAAGTCAGCTGATAGTCTAATTGGGACCCCTTTGTACATGATTCTTTTCTTCTCTCTTGCTGCTTTTAAGATTCTCTCTTTATCTTTAATTTTTGACAGTTTGATTATAATGTGTCTTGGAGTGGTTCTCCCTGGGTCCAGTTTTTTTGGAACCCTCTGTGCTTCCTGGACCTGTAAGTCTATTTCTTTCCCCAAGTTTGTGAAGTTCTGCTTCATATCTTTTCACATAATTTTTCAATTTCTAGTTCTTCTTCTTCACCCTCTGTCAATCCTACAATCCAAATGTTTGATCTCTTATAGCTGTCCCAGAGGTTTCTGATCCTCTCCTCACTTTCCTTACTTTTTGTTTCCTCTTTCTGCACTGGTTGTCTGTTTATTCCTTCTCTATGTTCTGGTTTTTTGATTTGATCTCTGGATTTTATTTCCTCACCACTTGTCTCATATGTGTTTTTATTCGTTTCAGTATGAATGGCTTTCTTTCCTTCCCTGTACTGTTCCAAATCTTTTGTGAATTTTGTAAGCCACCTTATAACAATAGCTCTGAACTGAGCCTCTGACAGGTTTCTTATTTGTTTGTCAGGTTCTTCATCTGTTGCCTGGTGAGCTGCATCACAGGGATTTCAATCCTTGTCTTCTTTATTTTGACAGATTTGTGTTTTGCTTTGCTTACTGTGCAGGCTGTGGGGGACGAAGCCCTGTGTACTCATCACTACATGGCGACCAGCGGCGATCCCAAAATTTTTCACTGCACTGTGGCATTTTTTGTGGTGGCGGAGGTCCAAGATGGATTCCTGCCGTGATTCTCCACTGGGAGTCCAGGATCCATCTTCCCGCCTTCTGGGCCTCACCGTCTGATGATATGGGGGGCCTACCTTTCCCCGCGTTGGGGTAGCGAGCTGCTGGTGCTCGCCTGCAGCTGGGATTGCTCCCCCTGCCACTCTCCCTGCTGCTACTGCAAGCAGCACCGCCCGACCTTTCCATTCCGGTTCTAATTTCGCCCCTCCTACCCATCCAGGCCAGCACCGCTGGTTTATAACTTCATACATTGGGCTTCCATGTAGTTTTATTTTCTGGAGTTTCTGGTTATCTTTTGTTTTGAGGTAGTTGTATTCCTTTATAGTAGTAGAGGGAGACGGAGCATGTCCGTCTAAGCCTCCATCTTAGCCGGAAGTCCAGAATTGTTGATTCTATTTATCTTTTCAGAAAATGAGCTCCTGGATTTATTGATCTTTTGAATTGTTTGTTTAGTCTCTATGTAATTTAATTCTTCTCTGATCTTGATTATTTCCTTCCTTCTCCTCGCTCTGGGCTTTGTTTGTTGTTGTTCCTCTAGTCTTGTAGCTATAGGTTTAGATTTTTATTTGAGACTTTTATATCCTTTTAGGTAGTCATGTATTGCTATCAACATTCCTTTCAGGACTGCTTTTGCTGTGTCCCATAGGTTTTGGATTGTTGTGTGTTCATTATCATTAGTTTCCAGAAACTTCTTGATTTCTTCCTTGATGTCATTGTTAACCCATTCATATTTAATAGCATGTTATTCATTCTCATGAGTTTGATTGATTTTGAGGTTTTTTCCCTTGATGTTGATTTCTAGTTTCAAGGCACTGTGATCTGAGAATATGCTTGATATAATTTCAATTTTCTTGAATTTGTTATCTTGTTTTTCATCTACCATGTGGCCTATCTTTGAAAATGTTCCATGAGCACTTGAAAAGAATGTATATTTTGCTTCTTCGGTGTGAAAAGTTCTTCATATATCAACTAAGTCTATTTGATCTGGAGTATTTTTCAGATGTTGGCCTGGTTATAGCTGTCTGATAAGTTGCTGAGCCTCTCCTCATTTTCCTTACTTCTTGTTTCCTCTTTCTGCACTTGTTGACTGTTTGTTCCTTCCCTATGTTCCAATTTGTTTATTTGATCCCTGGTTTTCTTGTCCTCACCACTAGTTTTCTATGTGTTTTTGTTCATTTCAGCAGGACTAGCCTTCAGTCCTTCCCCATCTTGTTTAAGATCTGCTGTTAGGTCTGTAAGCATTTTTATAAGCAGAGCTCTGAACTGAGCCTCAGAAAGATTTCCTATCTGCTGCTTTGTTAGATTAGAAATTTACTGTCTGGTCAGCTGCATCACCAGGATTTCAATCATGGTCTGCTTCATCCTGACCATTTTGTGCTTACCTTTGCTTCCTGGGCAGGGCTGTCAAACTTCCTTTGCTATAGGGGGCAGAGCCCTGAGCACTTGTCATAACCGAGAGATTCATCTCACCGCGCTGTGGCGTTTTCTGCGGGGGTGGGGGTTCAAAGTGTTTTTCTCCCATTCACTCTCCGATGGGAAACCAGGAGCCCCTCCTCTGTCCCTACCCCCTCCAGGCCAGACAGTCCAAGGCAATGGAGGTCTGCCTTCCTCAACTTTGGAATCACAAGCTGACGGGTCTGGTCTATAGCCGGGGGTGCTCCCCAGGTGCTTCTTACCTCCCCCTAAATACGGTGTCTGTGCTTACCGCTGTCCTGCCTCCATCACTACTGCTGCCATGGACAACACAGCTTGAACTCTCCTCCGCAGCTTCGCCCCTCCTACCTATCTGGATGAGCACCACTTTTTTATAACTTCATACATTGGACTTCCATTTATTTTCTGGAACTTCTGTTTACTTCTGGTTTTGTAGTAGTTGTATTCCTTCTTAGTGTGGGGGCAGACGGGGTGTGTTAGTCTAGGCCTCCATCTTGGCCTCGTCCAGAAGTCTCCTGTGTTTGTTTGCTTCCGTGTCCCAGGGAGAGCTGTCGCTCCTACAAATTGTAAGGTGTGGAGCCTTATGTATTCGTCAGCAACGAGCGACCTGTTTCACCACGTTGTGGCACTGAGTGTGGGGGAGGGGTCTGAGAAGGAACAATGTCACCTGCCCAGCACTGGTCCCTTTTCCAGGCACCTCTCCCACTTTCGCATCAGACTGGCGCCCCTATAGCTGCTGCCCTGGCCATTGTTCCCAGAGTGGATGAGTCTGCGGACATACTAAAACTGTGGGGGCCCTTTAAACAAGCGGATTCTGCTGAGAGACCGGCAGTTTCTGCGTCTGTCCTAACTCCCACTGGTTGTACAGTTAAAAGCAATGAGGCTTGATTTTCTCTGGTGCTGGGACAGTGTGCTGCGTTGTCTTCTGAGGAGCTGGGAACACTGCCCAGGTGTCCCTCCTGACTTTTTAAAATGTGTAACTGCACTTTCTGCCAGTCTGCTGCTGTTGCTGCTGCTGCCACCACCACACTGTGTCCTCTCCACCCCTCCTACCTGTCTGGATGAGTATTTCTTCTTTATATCTTTGTTTTCTGGACTTCCATGCACTTTGATTTTCTGGAACTTCTGGTTGTTTCTAGTTTTGAGGTAGTTGTATTCCTTCTTAGTTGTGGAGGGAGATGCAGCATGTCTGTCTATGCCTCCATCTTGGCTGAAAGTCTCTATGTTTTTTTTTTTGTTTTTTTTTTAATGCTGGTGTAGTTCCCAATAAGTTCTTTGTAGCTTCTCTGAAGTTCTTTGTAGCTTCCCTGAAGTTCTTTGGAGTTTCCCTGAAGTTCTTTGTAGTTATCTCTCAGTTTTAATCATTCATTAAGGTTCCTTATTACCATTGTTTTGAATTCTATGTCTGATAGTTTGTTTGCATCTATTTCATCTATCCCTCCTTCTGGGAATTTCTCCTTTCCTTTAGATGGGGTGTTGTTTTTTCATATCCCTGTTTTTATGTGGCTCTTCTTTTTTGTTTATGCTTCTTAAATTGATCTGCTTTAACGTCCTGCTTTTGTGTTTTGACTTTCTGCGGTAGGAGTTCTCTGGGCTTCAGTGGTGCACAGTCCTTGATCTCCTGAACTTGATGTTCTTGGGATGTACTTTATGCCTTTTATTTGGGCTGTCAGGTAGAATTTTGGTTTTGCTTGCTCTTATGTTGCTCTTTGATGGATCCTCCCCTTCATCTATCTGACTGAGAGACACTCCCCACTTTGTTTTGTAAACAGTTGTTGAGCTGCCACTAAAACAAAGCCACCTGCCCAGGCAAGAATCCCAGATCCACAAAGATATCCCCTACCCTCAATCACCATATCAACTGCAAATGTGCCATTATTAATTATAATGTAATGGGATTGAAACTATTATAAGAAAGGTAAAACAAATAATAGTTGTCTATCTGAAAGAAAAATTATTTTTGAGAGGAGAGGGACAGGAGCAATAATAGAAGTGAGTAGAGACAAGGTAATGAGAGAAAGAAAGTAAAATTTATATTGTATATTAGAAAGAGAGGGATGAAGGTGGAATAAATTAAGATAGGGGAAATGTGTAGTATTCAATTCAAATGGAAGCGCATATATATATATATATATATATATATATATATATATATATATATATATATATATACTGTGTGTGTGTGTGCACGCGTGTGTGCGTGTGTGTGTGTGTGAAAGAACCAACAAGCACACATTGGGAAAAAAATATGAATAAGAAAAAAGAAAAAAATTCAGCCCAAAATTAGAGAAAAATATTCACCACAGCACTAACAGTAACCTATGAGCTAAGATTAATGTAGGTAGAATGGGGTTAAGAGGTAAAAAAATAAAGAAAGAAAAGTTTAAAATTGTCTGGAGGAAATGGAAGAGATTATGGGGTGATAGAATGAGTAGGAATGCTTTGAGTGAGGAATGAAAACCAGGCTAAGACAGGGAAAATTTCAAATTTAAAGTGAGACAAGGAAAGGGCTAGAAGAAGGTACAAATGGAGTAGGAGTGAGAGACAATAAGATTTCAAATATGAAATACCAGAATAGTGAAGATCTATGAATAAAGTTTCAGCAATGTCACAGGTTGGTCAAGGTGGGGATAGAGTAAGTGTATTTTGTGTTTGACAAAAGAAGAGGCTGGAAAGGTAAGAAAAAATGGTGCCAATTGGAAATGAGTGGTAGTAAGAGAAAATATAAAATTTAAAACAAAGAGGAGGAAATCAAATAGTAAAATTGATTGAGATAAAGGAGGAGCAATATATGACATTTAAAATCAACTGTAAGATAAAAATATTTAGTTATGCATAGACTGGGAGGACAAAGAATGACAATTTAAAGGTTACGTATGAGAAGGGCACAGCGGAATTTGTCATTGTCTTTTCTGTATTTTTTCACTTTCTTCTCTTCCTGAAACCATCCTATTGACTTCAGCTTGTGTACAAGTCTGGATCTAGGCAGCCTAAACTCAATTTTCTGTGCTCTTCTGCCAGGATCTCTCTCTTTCATTGTTTACGCTAGTCACTCTGTAAACTGCAGTCAGGCTTAAGCACCGTGAAATGGAGCCAAGTACTTTCTTCTGGCAGGGCTACTATTTCCCCTCTGTATTTTGCTATTGGGAGAGGAGTGATCTCCCCAAATGGTTTCTCTCACAACACTCAAGGTTTCCTGTCCACCTCTGGTCCCCCACCCCCTGCTGGAGCCTGGGGCAGTGTGCACTCAGGCTCCCCCTAAGAACCACACCACGCCTCTAGCTGCTCTTCCTGGGTAGGCAAAAACAAACAAAAATAAAAAATGTTGCATTATGCCTCTTTGAGCCACCAGGTCTGCAGTCCAACTCTTGCCCCCACCAGAGCCTGGGGCAAGTGTGCATGCGAGCTCCCCCTAAGAATCTCACCGCAACTCTGGCTGTTCCTCTGAGGTAGGTGAAAACAAAGGAAATATTGCTTTGGCCTCTTAGAGCATCCAGGAGGGAAGTGACATCCCAAAAATATTTGTCCCACAGTGCTCAAAGTCCACCTTGAGAACCCGCCGGGGGCCCAGAGCAAGTGCATGCGTGAGCTCTCCTTAAGAATCTCACTGTGCCTCCAGCTGTTCCTCCCTGGTCAGCAAAAAAAAAAAAAAAACCACTCGCTGCTATCTGTCTTCCAAGTCTCCTCCACAATAGGAGCACAACTACCAGGATGCTGACTACCTTGCCACCATTTTTTTTCAACATATCTCATTTCTTTTCTTTTTTTTTCTCTTTTATTTTTTGGTTTTTCAATTACAGTTGTCCCATTTTTCCCCCATTGCTCCCCCCACCCAGCCCATCCCTTCTCCCACAATCATATCCCTCCCCGTTGTTCATGTCCATGAGTCATTCATACACATATGTCATTTCTTTTTTTTTTAATGTTTTTTATTGATTATATTGTTACAACAGTTCCAATTTTCTCCCCCTTGTTCCCCTCCACCCAGCACCCCCCTCCCCCAGCAATCCCCCCCAAGTCCATACCCCTGGTTCGTAAAAATTAACTATCCCTCCCTCTCAAATATTAGGACCCTTTGTAATCTTGTAAAGGACAATGGGCGAAGGTCTCAAGCTCCTCTAGCTGCTTCAAGCTGGACATGGTCGTCGTCCTACCTACCCTTGGGTCCAGAAAACCCTAATAAGAGTGGGGGTGTGGAGGGGAGGGTGGCCTTCCCACATGGGGAAGGATCGTGCAGACTCCAGGTCAGTTGGCTCTCTCTGGTCAACGGCGTGCTTGGTTTAACAGGCTGGTGTCCTTGTTGTGTTCTGGGGGCAACAGATTTGGCGAAAAGGGTTAAAAGACATCATTCAATCCATAACTACTAGATGACAAAAGGCAGGGATTAATTTTTCAATGTTCCATATTAGGGAAAAAAAAAAGCTTCTTTGTAAGAAGGTGTGCTAGGCACATCTCGCCTGTCCAAAACCCTTTTGCCCATTATACTTAGTTTGGGCTGAGGGAAATAGTTTAGGTTTTTCCCCCTCTCAGACCTCTGGGCCTTTTCTGTCCAAGCCATTAGGATAGAAAAGAGAAACCCGTTTTAAAGTGAAGCCCACAGACCACCCCATTCTTCCCCAACCCAGCCATTAATTCAGCCAAACCGTTGAGTCTCAGGAGGCAGCGCTGCAGAGAGGATTAAGTGAGGCTTATGCGTACAGATAATCACTCAGGTAATGCGATCATTGGCTTATGTCCTTTGAAAACAAAAAAGACGTGTTAATTTCTTGATGAAAGCATTTAATTGTCTTTGCTAAACTTTAGCCTTTCAGTTACTTTCTTTTGTGATTGTGGAAGGTGGATCAAGATGGATCATGCTTTCATCCTGGATTCTTGAATGATCATCATGGATAATAATAATCACCCCCTCCCCTGACATGAAATCTAAATAAGAAATAAACCTTTGTTGTTTTAAGATAATGAGATTTTGATGATTATTATTGTTGATTAACCTAGCCTATTCTGACTTAAAGATTCACTCTTTCCATAGGAATGACTAGTATGTTCTCATTCAAGTATGCCTTCCTCATAGTTTCATATCTGTTGAACTTCGCTCCTTCAGGGCCAGCACTGTTTTTGCACAGCACCATTAACAACATTTTATTACTACTCTCAGATTAAAGCATTTTTGATTTGTAGGTGTGTTAAAATGAGAGTCAGTTTTCTATTCTCTTTAAGTGTACCAAGGAGAGATTAATCACATATTGAGAGCTAGAAGTAATTTTATGAGTCCAGGAATTCCACTTTTAATCAGCTTAACAATTTCTTGTTCTCTGTCACACATTATTTGGATCAGGAAGGAAAATATTTGACATGGAAAGGGAAGATTGTGAGTAGTAGTAAAGAGGAACATTGCAGTGATTGCAACACCTACATGTGGCGACTGCCAGCCCTATTAAGCATAACTGCACTTCAGATGTCACCAGCTATGAAAGAGGGAAAGGGAAGAGAATGTATAAAAATTGAGAAGGGAGGATAGTTATCTTTAGCACTACTTTAGAACCAAAAATTCCCTTCTGGCAGGATAGAAGTAGATTTCTCTGAACATAATGGATCATATTTAAGAGTTCACATTTTAGATGTTGTTACCACAGCATTAAAAACTTAATAGTCAACTTCTGGCATCCATAATTCAAGTTTAAATGTGGCTTATTCCTCACCATATTCAAAATCCATTCTCTTTCCTTGATTGAGCTTACCAAATCATGCACAAGGAAAAATGCAGTAGAACTTATAGAATAGTAGGATCATAACCTTAATAAATAGAAGGGGCCTTAGAAATTAATGTGGTATAACTCCCTCTATTACATTATAGGGTTTGTCTCTATTTAATAAAATCTTAAAAGTATCTCATAAGCAAGTTCCTAACTTATCTGTCAGTCAATTTGGTAACCCGAAACATAAACTAGATCCTCTATATATTGATAAATAATGATTATAACTTTTTTCAAATTAATTATGATATGGGAGGTTAGACTCCTAACTCAAAGAAACCTAAATACCCATTGCCATAAACAAGATTGAAATGGTTTGGGTTATTTCCCCATCAAAAGTTCATCTATACATAAGTAGCCCAGGGCTGATATAGTGGACCCATTTTGTGAAGGATCTAGATTCAATCATTCTGAGACTCCACTATCCACTATTGCCCTTATCTACAGGGTCAAAAATGATAATCTCATACTATGGTTGTAATGGGTAATGGATGAGACTCCTTCTTAATAACAATTTATTTTTCATTTGATTTATTCTTGAATAAAATTGCCTTAATTCAAATTACATGTTGCCTAGAGTAATTAACACACTAAGCTTATTGGATTTTTCTCTGGAAAAGAGAGCAGTAAGGGAGGACATGACATGTCTACTAAATTGACAGCATGGTAAAGGAGACTTAGGGGAGGCTCATGAGAACTATTCCACAGATAACTACCTATTCTATTTTTATATAGGACTAAATCCTTGCTTTGCCACCAACTTTCACTTTTCTACTAAAGAGGGAATTATCAAAGCCTTCTTTAATGATTAGTCTCTTGATCTGACTTCAAAATCATATTTTTAGAATTTTACCTTCACCCCTAGAAAAGACATCCCAATTATTTATATTTTCACTTTTCCTTCAAAGCGAGGATACTCAGTCTGCATGTCTGATGATATAATAGGTCATAGGAGCATTTGGTGATATCAGTCTTTCCATAACCTGCCCAATATTTATCAGGCTCTGGGTTTACTCCTGCACTCAAAGCACAAACATCTAAAAATGGACATAAAATGATTTACAAGAAACTTTATCATCAAGAAAAAAGAAAATACACCACAAAGATTCATATGTCAAATCCGAAGAAGCAAAAATTCTTAGAAAATTGATTATTTCCTGCCCTGGCTGGTGTGGCTCAGTGGACTGAGTGCTAACCTGTGAACCAAAAGGTATCGGGTTCAATTCCCAGTTAAGCACATGCCTGGGCTGTGGGCCAGATCCCCAGCTGCGGAAGTGTGAGAGGCAACTGTTCAATGTATCTCTCACACATTGATGTTTCTTTCCCTCTCTCTCTCTCTCCCTTCCCCTCTCTCTAAAAATAAATTTAAAAAATATTTTAAAAAAAGAAAATTGTTTATTTTCTAATTGAAAATTCAGAATTATGCAATGTGTAGGAAAGCTTAAATATG
Organism: Furipterus horrens; assembly: GCF_987537825.1. Classification (NCBI taxonomy): domain Eukaryota; kingdom Metazoa; phylum Chordata; class Mammalia; order Chiroptera; family Furipteridae; genus Furipterus; species Furipterus horrens. The sequence goes on along the minus strand of NW_028327187.1, from coordinate 56,060,081 downwards.
TATTATTGCCAAGAAGATAGTTCATGGATGATAATTAATTAGTTTTTTGTCCTATAGCTATCTGAGTTTACTGACTTACAAAATGCCTTAAATATGGGTGTACCTCATTTTAAGTAAACCTAACATTTAATAAGCATAACTGACACACACACACACACACACACACACACAATAGCTCTTAACTCTATAAAAAGATTCAAAAAGGCTTTTTATATTTATTTTTATTTTTTTTCAGATTTAATGTGTTTTATTGATTAAAATATTACATTTGTGCCAATTTCCCTTCCCTCTGCTCCCCTCCACCCGGTGGCCCCCCTCCCTCCAGTTGTCCCCCCCTTTTAGATTATGTCCATTAGTTGTGCATACAGTTCCTCCCAACCTCTCTCCGTCTATTCCATTCCCTCCTACCATGATCCCCAATTCCTATATCATCTCCCTCCCTCTCCCCACTCCCCCTCCCTGTTGACCTCCCCCCAATATGCTTCCCGTACCCACAGTTACTTTTCCACTCTCGTTGCCTGTTCAGTTTGCCTTTGTTTCATCTCCCTAGCTTCTGTTTTTTAAACCAGTCCCTTTAACATCTCATATAACAGTGGTTTGGATCTAATGAACTCTTTCAGTTTTATTTTGTCCTGGAAACACTTTCTCTGTCCTTCTATTCTGAATGACAATTTCGCTGGATAGAGTATTCGTGGTTGTAGGTTTTGGATTTTCATTACTTTGAATATTTCTTGCCAGTCCCTTCTTGCCTGTAGGGTCTCCCTTGAGAAGTCAGCTGATAGTCTAACTGGGACCCCTTTGTACATAATTCTTTTCTTCTCTCTTGCTGCTTTTAAGATTCTCTCTTTATCTTTAATTTTTGACATTTTGATTATAATGTGTCTTGGAGTGGTTCTCCCTGGGTCCAGTCTCTTGGGAACTCTCCTTGCTTCCTGGACCTGCAAGTCTATTCCCTTCCCCAAGTCTGGGAAGTTCTCCTTTATTATATTTTCACTCAATTTTTCAAGTTCTAGTTCATCTTCCTCACTCTCTGGCAAACCAATGATTCTTATGTTGGGCCTTTTATAGCTGTCCCAGAGGTTTCTGATCCTCTCATTGTTGCTTCCCATTTCCTCTCTCTGCATTGGTTGACTTCTTGTTCCTTCTCCATATTCCAGTTTGTTGAAATGAACTCTGGATTTTTTTTCCTCACCATCTGTCTCGTATGTGGTTTTGTTCCTTTCGTTATGAATGTTCTTCGCTTCTTTCATATCTTTTTCCTGCTCTTTTGTGAATTCTGTAAGCCACCTGATAACAATGGCCCAGAACTGAGCCTCTGACAGGTTTCTTATCTGTTCATCTGTCAGGTTCTCTATCTGCTGCCTGGTGAGCTGTGTCACCGGGATTTCTATAGTTGTCTGCCTCATTTTGACAGATGCTTTTTGTTTTCTTGGGCCGGCTGTCGGGGGCAGTGCCTGTGTACGCGTCATAAGTCAGCGACCGGCGCCTGTCTGCGACCTATTTCGCAGCCCTGTGGTGCTTTCTTTGGGGGCGGGGGTCCAAGATGGTTTCACACAGTTATTCAGCCAGGAGACCGGGATCCGTCCTCCCGCCCCCCTGGGCCTCACTGTTCAAGGCGATGCGGTGGCTGTTTTCCCCAGTGCTGGGGTCGCGCACTGCCAGGGGCTTGACTGCCTCCGGGCTTTTTCGCCGCCCGCCGCTGACCGCAAACAGCGCTGCCCTCTTTAACTCTTACCTGCCCAAATGGCACCGCTGGTTTATAACTTCATATGTTGGGCTTCCGTGTAGTTTTATTTTCTGGAATTTCTAGTTATCCTTTGTTTTGAAGTAGTTGTATTCCTCTCTAGTTGTAGAGGGAGACCTAGCGTGTCCGTCTAAGCCTCCATCTTGGCCGGAAGTCCCAAAAAGGCTTTTTAAAAGAAATTTAATTAATAATTTTTATTTTATTGTTTTTTTCAGTGATTTAGACATGTTTTAATTATTTTTTAAGTTATTCTATTACAGTTACACAACTTTTTCCCACTTTTCTATTCTTTGCCCAGCCAAACACCCACTACCACAGTCAATCCCCACACCGTTGTCCATACCCATGAGTTATTTAGACATGTTCTTTGACTAGTCCCTTCCCCTTCTTTTCACCATTATGTCCCTCCCTCCTCCCCTCAGGCCACTGTCAGTCTGTTCCATGTTTCTAAGTCTCTGGCTTTATTGTGCTAGTTTATTTTGTTCATTAGATTCCTCTTAAAAGTGAGATTATATGGTATTTGTCTTTCACTGACTGGCTTATTTCACTTAGCATAACATTCTCCAGTTACTTTTTTCTTTCTGTTGTGTAGTATCCCATTGTGTAACTGTACCACAGTCGTATATTCGCTCACTTACTGATGGGCACTTAGACTGTTTCTAGCACTTGGCTATTGTAAATAGTGTTGTTATGAACATAAAAGTGCATATATATTTTTGAATAGGTGTTTCAGGATTCTTAGGGTATATTCAGCAGTGTAATCAATGGGTTAAAAAGCATTTCCATTTTTAATTTTTAAAGGAAATTCCATACTGTTTTCCACAGTAGCTGTACTAATCTAAATTCTCACCAACAGTGCACTAGGGTTCCATTTTCTCTACATCCTCCCCAGAACTTATTTATTGATTTATTAATGATAGCCATTCTGATTGGTGTGAGGTAGTATCTCACTGTGGTTTTAATTTACATCTCTCTGATGGCTAGTGATCTTGAGCATCTTTTCATGTGTCTATGGGCCCTCTGTATGTCCTTCTTGGAGAAGCGTCTAGTTGTCTTTCGCTTATTTTTTAATTAGGTTGTTTGTCTTCCTGATGTTGAGTCATATGAGTTCTTTATATATTTTGGAGATCAAACCCTTGTCCGATGTATCATTGGCAAATGTGTTCTCCCATATAGTTGGTTTCTTTTTCATTTTGATAGGTTTTTTTTAGCCATCCAGAAACTTCTTAAATTTTATGAAATCCCACTTTAATTTTTTCCCTTTATTTATTGACAAAAATATTGTTATGTGGGATGTCTGAAATTTTTCTGCCTATGTTTTCCACTAAGACTTGTATGGTATTGTGACTCATATTTAAGTCCTTTACCATTTTGAGTTTATTTGGTGTGTGGTGTAAGTTGATGGTCTAGTTTATTTTCTTTCTTTTTTTTACATGTACCAGTCCAGGTCTCCCAACACCATTTATTGAAAAGGCTATTTTTACTCCATGGTGTTTCGGTGTCCCCTTTGCCAAATATTAGTTGACCATAGAGACATGGGTTTACTTCTGGGCTCTGTGATCTACATATCTGTTCTTATGCCAGTGGCAGACTGTTTTGATTACAGTGGTCTTGTAGTGTAGTTTGATATCAGGTATTGTGACCCCTCCAACTTTGTTCTTCTTTCTCCAGATTGCTGAGGCTACTTGGTGTTGTAATTTGGTTCCATATATATTTTAAATATTTGTTCTAAGTTTGTGAAATATGCTGTTGGTATTTTAATAGGAATAATTGTGAATCTATTGATTGCTTTGGGCAGTATGGACATTTTAATGATGTTAATTCTCCCAATCCATGAACACAGTATATAATTCCTTTTATTTGTATCTTCCTCAATTTCTTTCTTCTGTGTTCTATACTATTTTGAATATAGGTCTTTTACCTCCTTGGTTAAACTTATTCCTAGGTACTTTGTTTTTCTTGTTGCTATAGTGTTGTAGTACTTTGTGGTCGAGGGCACGCAAGTAATTCCAGCAGACAGAATGTGGGACGGTCGGAGGGCTGCCGCACGCTCAGGCAAAATCAGCACTGAGCAGTGCAAGCACCTTCATTTTATTGGATTTTACAGATATGCTAGTCAATAGGGAGGGTCCAGGAATGAGCTCCCAGGCACATTCCAGGAATGATTACAATGTACTTGAAACTTACAACAGAGGAAGCTTAAAGGATTAACTGAAGAGAACGCTTCCTGATAAACAAGTCTATATATTCTCTATAGATTCAAAAACAAAAAAACAGAAATCCAATCACTTATTCTTTTTAGGTTATGGAATGGATGCACTGTTTCTTAAACACTAACAGAAAGCAATCATGGTTAAACACCATTTGTGCTTAGTTTTGTTCGATTTCCTTATCAACATCAGGGAAGATGGAGTACTCAGCAAGATTCTTTTTAAGTCACAGGATGTCTTTAAGATTCTGAGGCCTGAGCAGTCAGAGACTGTCAGCACCAGCGAGTCCAGCTCGCTGCTCGGATCATTGAACACCTGGACCGAGAGGCATGTAAACATACCTCAAATCGGAAGTCTTGGTTTCCAACATCATTATAGTAAATGGGATATTTTCCTTAATTTCTCTTTCTGATAATTCATTGTTGGCATACAGAAATGCCATTGATTTCTGAATATTAACTTTGTATTCCACTATTTTGCAAAATTCACTTATCAGGTCAAGTAATTTTGTAGTGGAGACCATAGGGTTTCTCAGTACACTATCATGTCATCTGAAAATAATGAGTTTTCCTTCCTTCTTTCAAATTTATATTTCTTTTATTTCTTTTCCTTCTCTGATCATTGTGGCTGAACTTCCAGTACTATGTTGAATAAGAGTGGTAAAAGAGAACACCTTTGTGTTGTTCCTGATCTTAAGGGAAAAGCTTTGAGTTTTTGCCCATTGAGTATGATATTAGCAGCAGGTGTCTCACATATGGCCTTTATTATGTTGCGGTATGTTCCTTTTATTTCCATTTTGCTGAGTTTTTTTTTTTTATCATATATGGGTGATGGATTTTATCAATTTTTTCCCCAGCACATATTGATATGATCATGTGATTTTTCTTTCTGTTTTCAATTTTTTTTTCTTTTATTTTTCGGTTTCTCAATTATAGTTGTCCCATTTTTCCCACATTGCTCCCCCACACCTAGCCCATCCCTTCTCCCGCAATCATATCCCTCCCCGTTGTCCATGTCCATGAGTCATTTATACACGTTCTTTGACTAAATCCTTCCCTTACTTATCCTCCTTCTCTCCCTCCCCCCTCCCCCCTATCGACTGCTATTCTGCTCTTTGTTCTACTGAGTTCATTTCTTTGTGTTGTTCTTTAGTTTCCTGTATTAGGTGATATCATATGGCATTTTTCTTTTTTTGCCTGGCTTATTTCACTAAGCATAATTCTCTCTAGTTCCATCCATGTTGTCGCAAATGGCAGGAGTTCCTTCTTTCTTTCTGCTCCATAGTATTCCATTGTGTAAATATACCACAGTTTGTGGATCCACTCATCTACAGATGGCCACTTAGGCTGTTTCCAGTACTTAACTATTGTAAACAGGGCTGCTATGAACTTAGGGGTGCATAAGTTCTTTTGAATTAGGGTTTTAGGATTTTTCGGGTATAATCCTAGCAGTGGAATCGCTGGTTCAAAAGGCAGTTCCATTTTTAGTTTTTTGAGGTAATTCCATACTGTTTTCCATAGTGGCTGCACCAGTCTGCATTCCCACCAACAGTGCAGTAGCGTTCCCGTTTCTCCACATCCTCACCAGAATTTGTTGTTTGTTGATTTGTTGATGATGGCCATTCTGAATGGTGTAAAGTGATATCTCATTGTGGTTTTTACTTGCATCTCTCTGATGGCCAATGATGTTGAGCATTTTTTCATGTGCCTATGGACCTTCTGTATGTCCTCTTCAGAGAAGTGTTTGTTCAGGTCCTTTGCCCATTTTTTAATTGGGTTGTTTGTTTTCTTGATGTTGAGTCATATAAACTCTTTATATATTTTGGAGATCAGTCCCCTGTCTGTGATATCATTGGCAAATATGTTTTCCCATATGATTGGTTTCATTTTCATCTTGCTGATGTTTTCTTTTGCTGAGCAGAAACTCTTTAGCTTGATGTAGTCCCATTTGTTTATTTTTTCCTTTATTTCTCTTGCCTTAGGAGATGTATCTGTGAAAATATTGTTACGTGGGATATCTGAAATTTTTCTGCCTATGTTTTCATCTAGGACTTTTATGGTGTTATGGCTTACATTTAAGTCTTTAATCCATCCTGAGTTTATTCGTCTGTGTGGTGTAAGTTGGTGATCTAGTTTCATTTTTTTGCACATCACTGTCCAGTTCTCCCAGCACCATTTGTTAAAGAGGCTCTTCTCATTCCATTTTATGTTCCTTCCCCCTTTATCTAATATTAGTTGACCATAGAGGCCTGGGTTTATTTCTGGACTCTCTATTCTGTTCCACTGATCTATATGTCTGTTCTTATGCCAGTACCAGACTGTTTTCATCACAGTGGCTTTGTAGTATTGTTTGATGTCTGGTATCGTGATTCCTCCTGCTTTGTTCTTCTGTTTCAAGATTGCTTTTGCTCTTCGGGGTCTTTTTTGGTTCCATCTGAAATTTTGGAGTGTTTGTTCTAGGTCTGTGAAATATGCCATTGGTATTTTAATAGGGATTGCATTGAATCTGTAAATTGCTTTGGGTAGTATAGCCATTTTGATGATGTTGATTCTTCCCATCCAAGAACATGGTATTTGCTTCCATTTGTTTGTATCTTCCTTAATTTCTTTCTTCAATGTTGTGTAATTTTCAGTGTACAGGTCTTTTATCTCTTTGGTTAAGTTTATTCCTAGGTACTTTATTTTTCTTGTTGCTATAGTAAATGGTATTTTCTTTTTTGTCTCTGTCTCTGATATTTTATTGTTGGTGTACAGAAATGCCTTAGATTTCTATATATTTATTTCGTACTCTGCTATTTTGCCAAATTCACTTATTATATCGACTAGTCTTTTAGTGGAGTTTATAGGGTTTTCTAGGTATACCATTATGTCATCTGCAAATAATGATAGTTTTACTTCTTCTTTCCCAATTTGGATGCCTTTTATTTATTTTCCTTGTCTGATTGCTGTGGCTAGGATTTCCAACACTATGTTGAATAGAAGAGGAGAGACTGGACATACTTGTCTTGTTCCTGATTTCATGGGGAATGCTTTCAGTTTTTGTCCATTAACTATGATGTTGACTTCAGGCTTCTCATATATAGCCTTAATTATGTTAAGGTATGCTCCCTCTATTCCCATTTTGCTGAGAGTTTTTATCATAAATGGGTGTTGTACTTTATCAAGTGCTTTTTCTGCATCTATTGATATGATCATGTGATTTTTGTCTCTCATTTTGTTTAGGGGATGTATTATATTTATTGATTTCCGAATATTAAACCATCCTTGCATCACTGGGATGAATCCCACTTGATCTTGGTGTATGATCTTTTTGATGTATTGCTGGATCCTGTTTGCCAATATTTTATTGACAATTTTAGCATCTTTGTCCATCAGTGATATTGGCCTGTAGTTTTCTTTCTTTGTTGTATATTGACCTCGTTTTGGAATTCGAGTAATACTGTCTTCATAGAAAGAGTTTGGGATTTTCCCCTCTTCTTGGATTTTTTGGAATAGTTTGAGGAGGGTAGGAATTAGTTCTTTTCTTAATGTTTTGTAAAATTAGCCTGTGAAGCCATCCGGTCCAGGGCTTTTATGTGCAGGGAATTTTTTTATTACTCTTTCAATTTCCTTCTTTGTAATTGGTCTGTTGAAACTTTCTACTTCTTCTTGATTCAGTTTTGGAAGGTTGTATGTTTCTAGAAATTTGTCCATTTGTTCTAGATTGTCAAATTTCTTGCCATACAGTTGTCTGTAGTAATTTCTTACTGTCATTGGTATTTCTGTGGTATCAGTCGTGATTTCTCCTCTTTCATTTCTGATATTGTTTATTTGGGTCTTCTCTCTTTTTTTCTTGATGAGCCTGGCTAGAGGCTTGTCAATTTTGTTTATTTTTTCAAAGAACCAGCTCCTAGTTGTATTGATTTTTTTGACTGTTCGTTTTTTCTCTATGTCATTTAATTCTGCTTTGATCGTGATGATTTCCTTCCTTCTTCTTGCCCTAGGCTTTGTTTGTTGTTGTTGTTCTAGTTCTTGTAGCTCTAGAATTAGATTTTTTATTTGAGCTCCTTCTCTCCTTTTCAGATATGCCTGTATTGCTATGAATTTACCTCTTAGGACTGCTTTTACTGTGTCCCATAGGTTTTGGGCTGTTGTGTGTTCATTGTCATTAGTTTCTAGAAATTTCTTGATTTCCTCTTTGATGACATTGTTAACTCATTCCTTATTTAATAGCATGTTATTTATTCTCTATGAGTTTCGATATCTTTGATTTTTTTCTCTGAGGTTGATATTTAGATTCAAGGCATTGTTGTCTGAAAAGATGCTTGATATAATTTCAATTTTCTTGAATTTGTTGAGGCTTTTTTTGTGTCCTATTATGTGGTCTATCTTTGAAAATGTCCCATGTGCCTTTGAAAAGAATGTATATTTTGCTTCTTTGGGGTGAAAAGTTTTATATATATATCACTTAAGTCCATGTGGTTTAATGTGTTGTTCAATGCCTGTATATCCTTGGTGTTTCTTTGCTTCAATGATCTGTCTGTTGTTGATAATGGAGTATTAAAGTCCCGCACTATGAATGTGTTGTTGTTAATATCCTTCTTGTGGTCTTCTAGTATTTGCTTTATGTATTTGGGTGCTCCTATGTTGGGTGCATATATGTTTATCAGTGTTATATCTTCTTGATGTATTTTTCCGTTAAGTATTATGAAATGTCCTTCTTTGTCTCTTTTTATTGCCCTTGTTTGAAATTCATTTTGTCTGATATGAGGACTGCTACCCCAGCTTTTTTTCAGGTTCGTTTGCTTGGAATATTTTTTTATATCCCTTTACTTTTAGTCTATGTAAATCTTTTGTTTTGAGGTGTGTTTCTTGTAGACAGAAAATATGTGGGTCCTGTTTTTTTATCCATTCTGTTACCCTATGTCTTTTAATTGAAGCATTTAATCCATTTACATTTAAGGCTATTATTGACATATATTTATTCATTTCCCTTTGTACCTCTGTTCCTCTACTCTTTTTTTGTTTTTTCTCTTCCTTTTTCTTAGAGTATTCCCTGTAGCATCTCTTGCAATGCTGGTTTGGTAGAGTTGTATTCTTTTAGTGTTCCTTTGTCTGAGAAACTGCTTATTTTACCTTCTATTTTGAATGAGAGCCTTGCTGGGTAGAGTATTCTTGGTTATAGGCCTTTGTTTTTTTTTTTTTTTTTTTCTTTTTTTTTTTAGCTTTTACAGGCATTTATTATTTCCAGAACATTTTCTTCATTCCAAACAGAAATTCTGCGCCCTTTATATTATAATGTCCCACCATGTTCTTTCAACTTATGTGTTGTTTTATTGGATGTCTTTTAGCTCATTTTGAAATAGCAGGTTACTGTTTTGTGGGCCCATCTATTCTGACTTGTTTCTTTTGCAGATGAGATACCATTCTGCTCTTTTTTTTTTTTAACTTGGAAGTTCATTTATTTTTTATTTTTTTAAGTATATTTTATTGATCATATTGTTACAATAGTTCCAATTTTTTCCCCTTTGCTCCCCTCCGCCCAGCACCCCCCCTTCCCCTACAATCCCCTCCCCAAGTCCATGCCCATGGCTCACCCTTTCATATATTCTTCTTCTTTTTTTTTAAATAATTAATTAATTAGTTAAATATTTTAACAATAAAAAATAACAATCCCTCCCTCTCAGACTTAAGACCCTTTACAATCTTATAAAGGACAATGGGCGAAGGTCTCGAGCTCCTCTAGCTGCTTCAAGCTGGACATGGTCGTCGTCCTACCTACCCTTGGGTCAAGAAATCCCTAATAAGAGTGGGGGTGTGGAGGGGAGGGTGGCCTTCCCACAAGGGGAAGGATCGCGCAGACTCCAGGTTGGTTGGCTGTCTCTGGACAACGGCATGCTTGGTTTAACAGGCTGGCATCCTTGTTGTATTCTGGGGACAACAGGGTTAAAGGACATCATTCAATCCGTAACCACTAGATGACAAAAGACAGGTATTAATTTTTCAATGTCCCACATTAGGGAAAAGAAGGGCTTCTTTGGAGGAAGGTATGCCAGGTACATCTCACCTGTCCAAAACCCTTTTGCCCATTATACTTAGTTTGGACTGAGGGAAATATTTTAGGTTTCTCCCCTCTCAGGCCTCTGGGCTCTTTCTGTCCAAGCCATTAGGATAGAAAAGAGAAACCAGTTTTAAAGTGAAGCCCACAGACCACCCCGTTCTTCACCAACCCAGCCACTTAGTTCAGCCAAACCATTGAGTCTCAGTAGGCAGCAATGCAGACAGGATTAAGTGAGATGTAGGCCTTTGTTTTTTATTGCTGAAAATATTTTTGACCATTCCCTTCTGGCTTGTAGTGTTCCTGTTGAGAAATCGTTCGATAGCCTTATTGGAGCTCCCTTGTAAGTTATTTACTGTTTTTCTCTTGGTGCTTTTAGGAGTCTCTCTTTGTCTTGGAATGTTGCCATTTTAACTATGATGTGCCTTAGAGTGGGTTTTTGGGGATTCCTCTTCATTGGAACTCTCAGTGCTTCCTGGACTTGCATAAGTTTTTCTCTCATCAGGTTTGGAAAATTTTTCTGTCACTATTTCTCCTATCAGTTTATCTATTCCTTGTTCCTCTGATCCCTCTTTGATTCCTATTACTCTTATATTGTTCTTCCTTTTGTTATCCTGTAATTCTCTTACATCTTCTTCATACTTTTTCGATCTTTTTTCATTTTGCTGTATTGTCTGAGAATTTTTTTCTATGTTATCTTCTAACTCACTAATCTGATCCTCTACTTTGTTTAGTCTGCTTTTGACTGATTCTACTGTGTTTTGCAGTTCAGAGATTGCATTCTTCATTTCTTCCTGGTTCTTGTTGATAGTTTCTATGTCTTTTTTTATGTTGGTGTAGTTCGCTGCATGTTCCCTGTAATTTTCTTGGAGCTGTTGATAACTTCCTTGGAGGTTGTCATAGTTGTTTTTAAGGTTGTCGGGTATATTGAGCTTCTTCACCACCAATGTTTTGAATCCCATGTCTGATATTTGGGCTACGTCTATTCCATCTACCTCTCTTTCTGGGGATTCCTCTTTTCATTGAGAGGTTATTTCTGTTTCTTACCATGTTTGATTCCTCTTGTTTGTTTTTGTTATTTGGATTTGTCTGCTTTGACTTCCCACCTTTGTGGTATGAGATTCTTTATGGGAGATCTGGGGATTTCAGTGATGCATTGTCTTTGATCTCCTGAGCCTGATGTTCTTGGGGTACCCTTTATGTCATTTGTTTATGCTGTCTGGTTATATTTCAGATGCTTTTTGTTAGAATCTTCCTTCTGGCTAGTTGATTGAGAGTTACTCTATCCACTTTGTCTTGAATTCTTTTGTGGAGATTTCAATTCAGCCTTTGTGTGTTGTCTTGTTTTTCTGTGTCCACAGCTGGTCTAGCGAGGCGGATCAGAGGTTCCTGTTCCTTGCAGCAGTGGTGTGCCCCCTCATGGCACGTTCCTTTGGTGCCTGTTGGAGCTAGCCAAGGTGCTCTTGCAGGCATGCCTGTGAGCACTTAAGGCAGCGGAAAGTTTGCCTCAGGCCTGCCGCACAGTGCTCCAGGAAAGCCGGGGAGGTGTTTTTGCGCTCCTGGGCCAGTGCGTGCCTGAGGCTGCAGGGGAGATAGCAGCCTCAGACCTGCTGCACAGGCTCCGGGAGTTGGTCTCTCACCTCTTAAAGTGGGCCCCAGACACTTGTGCTCAGTAGAAGTGAGTGTCTGTGAGTCGCTGCTGCTCGCTGTTCCCGCACCACAGCTGCCCACCTTTCCTGTACCTGCTTGGGTGGACACCAGCAGAGCCTGAACAAGTGCTTTGCAATCTGGCCTGGCGCTATGGCCTGGCGCCCACTTGAGCTGGCCAGAGCCCTGCGTTTCCAGTGGGCCCTCCCTGCGTCCATTGGGACACTGATGTTATGTCTGTTGGGGTGTGTCCGAGGGGCACCTGGATGCGCGACCCTGCACACCTGGGCCAGTGAATGAGGGCACTTCTCTATGCACGCCCGAGACCTAAGGGGAGGGTTGGGGAGTGGGCGAGCACACTTCTGCGCCTGCACTCCTCAAGAATGTCCTATCTCCCCCAACTTTCCCCCCCTCTGAGCAGTTCACAAGAGAAAAATACAAAGGAAAAATTACGATTTCATTTGCTCAGCAGCACACTGTCTCCCATCTTCCAGCGCCAATGCCACCTGGTCGAGTCTCATCTCTGCCAGCGGGCAGAGATCCACTTTTCTGACTCCCCTCTGGGGAAGCCTGTGGTTGCCAAAAAGCCTTTGTGTCCTTCCAGCTGCAGCTCAGGCAGCCACCCCAGTCAGGAATCCCATTTTGTCCCGTTTTCTTCCACTATCCTCACTAAACAGATTGTTCCCAGATGGTTTTTCTCTAATCCAGCAGTGCCAAGGCTCGACTCCTGCCAGTGTCCAACTGCTAACTGAGATGTTCTGTCTACAATTAGTCCATACTACAGACGGGTCTCGGGAGACTGAGAGCGCAGTCTCCCCTCACTCCTCCGCCATCTTTCCCTCTCTCTGTGATTTTTGTCTTTCATTTTATTTATGTGGTTTATTATGTTTATTGATTTGCAAATATTGTACCCTTTTTTCATCCCTGGGATAAATCCCACTTGATCATGTTGTATGATCTTTTTTAATATTGCTGTATCCAGTTTGCTAATATTTTTTGAGGATTTTAGCATTCATATTCATCAGAGATATTGGCCTGTAATTTTCTTTCTTTTTTTGTATCTTTACCTTGTTTTGGAATTAGGATAATATTAATCTATAAAAAGAAATTGGGAGACTTCCATCGTATTGAATTTTCTGGAATAGTTTGTGAAGGATAGGAGTCAGTTCTTTCAATGTTTGGTTATACACGTCTGTGAAGCCTTTCAGTTCAGTGCTTCTGTGTGCCAGGAGTTTTTTATTACTACTTCGATTTCACTAGATGTTATTGGTCTATTCAGGCTTTCTGCTTCTTCTAGATTCAGTTTTGGAAGATTATATGTTTCTAGAAATTTATCCATTTTGCCCAATTTATCCAATTTCTTGATATATAGTTGTTTTAGTTGTTCATAGTGATTTCTTGCAATCTTTTATATTTCTGTGAAATTATTTATAACATCTCCTCTTTTGTTTCAGATTTTATTTGGGTCCACTCTTTTTTCTTGTGGAGTTTGGCTAAAGGTTTGTCAGTTTTGTTTATCTTTTCAAAGAACCAATTCTTAGAATCATTGATCCTTTGAATTTTTTAAAGTCTTTATGTCACTTAATCCTGCTCTGCTCTTCATTAGTTCCTTCCTTCTACTCTCTCTGGGATTTACTTTTTGTTGTTCCTCTAATTCTTGTAGATGTAGGGTTAGGTTGTTTATTTGATATTTTTCTATCTTCTTTAGGTAGGTTTGTATTGCTATAAACTTCCTTCTCAGGACTGCCTTTGCTGTGTCAACATAAGTTCAGGTTTGTTGTATGTTCATTTTCATTTGTTTCCAGATATTTTTGATGTCCTTTTTGATCTCTATTAACCCATTCATTATTTAATATAATGCTATTCAGTCTCCGTATATTTTAATGTTTTTGAGTTTTTTCCTTGAAGTTTGTTTTTAGTTTCAAGCCATTGTGATCTGTGAATTTGTTTGATATGATTTCAATTTTCTTAAATTTGTTGAGGCTTCTTTTGTGTCCTACAAAAGATCTATATAGGCTGAAATGATTTCCAAGCAAATGGACATAAAGAAAAGCTGGGCTAGCAGTAATTATATCAGACAAAATAAACTTCAAAAGAAAGGCCATAACAAGAGACATGGAAGGCCATTACATAATACTTAAGGGAGTAATCCAACAAGAGGATATAACCCTTGTAAACATATATGCACCCAACAGAGGAGCACCTAAATATATAAGAAAAATCTTGGCGGACTTTAAGAAAGAGACCCACAGCAATACAATCATCATAGGGGTAGATGCCATCACACTATCATCAATGGGTAGATCGTCCTAGCAAAATGATCAACAAGAATAGTGTAACATTGAATGACACTCTATATCAAATGAACTTATTTCATATTTACAGAGTAGTTGACCCCAAAGAAATAGAATATTCATTATTTTCAAAAAGATATGGATCATTCTCAAGGTTTTCTTTGTATACCAGAGTCTTATAGTTTGAGTCAGCAAACTATGACCCAATGACCAAATCTGACCAGCCCCTATTTTTGTAAATATAATTTTATGACAACACAGTTATGCTCATTTATTTAATTTATAAATTCCTTATGGCTGTTTTCAAACTATGTTGGTAAAGTTGTTGCAACAGAAACTGTATGACTGGTAAAATGTGAATTATTTATTATCTGGCTATTTATTTAAAAAGTTTGCTAAACCCACTCTAGTGCATTAAAATGTTGCTTAAATTAAATTAATATAAATTGTTTGGGGAAATTAAACATATGTTGACATGGCTTAGGGAAATGCACTTATACAGAAGTCATAGAGATAAAGCTAATGATGCACATAGAGGTCATACAGAACTTTGGGTAATTGAATAATAAGTGAATTTTATCCTGAGAATAGTGGAAAACTATAGAAGTTTTAATTAATTTATTTATCTTTTTGTTTGTTTTTTATTTATATTTTACACGCAATATTATAAGACAGAAGCAACATGATATTGTGAATAGATAAATGGATGTTAGTAGTAAGGCAATGGGAGAAATATGTGATGACATATATTTATGACTTAAAATTACATGCATGGTGTATCAAAGGACAGAGAGGAAAATTGCAAGGAAATAGATGGGTTCTGTTTTCTACATGTTGAATATGATATACTTGTGATATATCCAAGTGGAAATATTCTTTAATCAAGTTGAAGTATGAGTCTGGAACATAATTAGGAGTTCTGGTATATAGACTCAGCAGTCATAAGATACAACTGTAACTTTAGACCACAGTTTAAAATAAGTAATTCAAAGAACTTTATAGAGTAAGAACAGCAGAAAACCAAGGTTAAGCACCAGGGTTAGCATCAGTGTTTAAATAATTGCAGAGGAAGCCCATGAAGTAGAATGGCAAGACTATGAAGGGCACTGAAAAGAAGCTGCCAGTGCTTAAGAAGGATGAAAAGGGAGTATTGTTAAAGCCAAGAGAACCTAAAATTTTAAGAGGGAATGCCAAATAACTAAGATAAATCAAATAATAAAATAATGTTATGACAGGAGATTATTCATTGGCTTTGTAAATATGGCAGTCACTGGTGACTAGTGAAAGCAGTAACTGGGAAATAATGAAAAGAAAACAGTGGATATAAGCTAATTTTTCAAGTAATTTTTTCTGTGAAAAGTGGAAGAAGGCAGTAAATGACTAGAGAGATTCTTTAATGAAGGAAATGTTTCTTGAGGATGGCAAAGGCTTATATGTATTTATTATCCTGCATGATAATATACAGGAAGGGCCCACTGGAGCTGGAGGCACCAAACCAAGCAAAGTCTGTACATGATAGTCCCATCTTCTAGTTTCTCAGGTCACTATCAACCAAGCTAATTCTAAAAGAGCTGACATTTAAACTTTATATGATATTCACATGTCTAAGAATATGATTCATAACTCAATGACACTTGTTTTCTCAAAGATGTTTTTCTTTAGTAGGATCAACCAAGAGGAACATGATTTAATTGTTTTTCCCACTGGGCAGGTGTCACTGCAAGGTCCAGAGTGAGGCTAGATAGTAAGTGGATATGTGGAGTGTTGAGTGGTTCCTTTGCTATTTGTGATGGTACTTGAGTGTGCAATCGAGCTCTATGTTAATGTTGTGTCTAGAGAAGTAAAACAATAGTGTTATATATACTTGGAAGAAATCTAAGTTTTTTTACTGTGGCAGATAATACAATCTTGTGAGACTGCAACAGTGCACATCGCTGCATATTTGGTAGGAAAAATAGGCATTCTATAAAACATGTTAATAGATAAACTCTACTAAACCTTCCCTTGACTCTTATATACAATAACCAAACCACTCATTTGGTGCAAAGTTAGAATTGAAGGTGCAGAAGTAGATAAAGAATCAGTCTAGCATTACTAAGCCTTCTGAATATAAATGGCAAGCTTTAAATAGATCAGTAGCTCAGCACTATGCAATGTGCTCATGCTGGACAGATTCCAGAAATCACCTTGGAGGTATTCAGAAGGCTTATCTCAGCCACGTCCTTTGAAGAACTTAATGATTTTTTGGAGCACTGGCACAAAATTATATAATAGAACACTTATTTGTAACAGCTACATGTCCTTCCTTACTAGTCAGTGTTAAAAAGACTTAATTGAGAAAAGTACAGTAATGCCCCAGAGTAGCATATGACACGAGAGTTTTGCAGTGAGTAATGAAAAAAGTTTCATGAATAATTGTTTTAGAGAAGGAAACAGTAAAAAATTCATTTATTCAACAAAATTTCATGTGCCTACCACGGACAGATCACTTAATTATTAAGAAAGCTGAGTTTTGAAGAAGTCCACCCCTTTTTATTTATATGGGCCTGTGGAAAGCGACTTCTAGAAATAATTGTGAAAATAAAGGATACTTAAAACTTACTTTGATATTCCTATTGACTATAGCTTGAGGGAGCAATTTGTAAAACGTTGAGTGAATTTCTTTTCAATAACTCTCAAGCCACATCTTTGCCCTCATTCGAAATTCCAATGGCACTAACACAGTGAAACATGATTTACCACAATCTGTGTATATTTTGTCACCTCAACTATGTTGTAGTTGTATCAAATATACTTTATGTTCTGCATTTCTTTTCTTCCCACAAAATGGGTACTAGGTACATACAATTGTGATTGATTTAAAAATATATATTAAATATACCCTTCCTTAGCTAAAATTGAGAGCACATTTTTTAGACTACACTGATCCATGAGAAAGTGTGTGTCCTCCCTCTCCCTATCTCATCTGTAACCCAATACTGAAGAAGTTCAGTGCCAGAATATAATAGTTTTTCCACTACTAACCATACTCCTCCACTCCCCCTACCAAACCCCACCTTTTTTTTCCATTCTGTGGTAGGACCTAAGACATAGTCAAAATTGTAGTTTCCATTGCTCTGAAGTTATATGAGCCTTGAATAGTTCAAGATTTTTCCATTTGTAGGAAAATTTTCGCTTCTTTGTACAAGGCTTACTTTGTAATCATATGTTATAGCAGAAAAGCTGTAAGAGCTTTTTACTAACTTCCATGAAAATCCTTATATATATGACTGTCTCTCACTGTGGATAAGTCCTGAAACAAACTATTTTCTCGAAAGAAGTTACCTTCTATGCTCAAAGTTAAGTGACTCGTCAAACATAGGGATGTACAAGACATAGATCATGCCTTCTAACCTTGGTTTTATATTTTAATATTTACATTTGACATTCTTCCTGCAAGTAACTTTAATTATGTTTTAAATCATTTTAAATCACATTGACTAATATCTTTTCTGAACTAATACAGACTGCCTCACTGGAATTGGAATATTTACTTTTTAGTTTAACTCTCTAGAATTCCAAATACCAAAGTTAAGGAGACAGAAGAGCCAAGAAAATCCTGATACAAGTGTTACTGGAGCTCAGTGTGAAGTGAGATGTTTTCAAAGCTGTTAACCCCTTGAAAGTATACCAATAATAATTACAAAGGTAACAGAAGCCAAACTCTAGTCCCAGTATTTATGAGACAAATTGATACTGTTCCTACCACTAAGGTTAGCAAGAAACGCTGAAAATTGATCAGTGATTTCCAAAATCTATAAAATGGACCTTGCCTTAATGTCTTTCTATAGCGTGTGATTAACAAATGTTTGTGGAGTAAATGAATGTAATAATTAGTCTATGATGCCCTAAAGGTCATGTTATGGAAGTGTCTTATAACTGAGATGCATTTTATATTAAGGGCTTTTAGCTTCTCAGGAATTAAATTCCACCAGATAGAAATGAGAGCTACAGTAGTATCTAGCCCATCTCTTCAGGAATAATGTTAAAGGTAGACTCCTGGTAATTGCCAACTGCTTGACTCTTGCTTGACTTACAAGTCCTGTAGATGAGCTTTCCAGCAGGAAGAAAAATTCTACTGGCTGTTTACATTTACACGACATTTGGGAATATTAGTGCTAAGGTAGAGTCATTTTTATTTTTTTCCTTGAACTAACATTTAATGCCTGTCTTGTCATATGAATGACTTTAGTTTTACTTTCATGGAAAAATGCAAACCCTTTGGTTATTTTTCAACCCTTAAATAAAATTGTGTAAGACAAAGATTTCAATACAGCCATGGCTAAAACTTAAAAGAATACCTTAAACTTAAATTTAAAAAACAACAACATGTATTGTTTTTATTTTTCCAAGAAAATATTAGCAAACTGGCCTCCATTGTGGCACCAGTAATATGTATTTAGTAATAACTTAAATGGCAGGTTGAGAATAAATAATAACAACATCTCTACTACTACTACTTCTACTATTTATACTACTACCATTACTAATAATATGGTGACCTTACTATGAGTCAGATATTAAGCTAATTATTTTATTAATTAACAGACTTATTCTTCAAGATAAATCTGCATAATTGGTATTAGTACTCCATATAACATATAAGGAATTAAGGCTCAAGGGGGAACATTAATTGTTCAAGATCACATAAGTATGAAAGTTGTGAAACCCAATACTCAAATCTGACTCTAACATCAAGCTATGTTATTACCCATTAGTCCATATTGCCTCAGAACATTAACAGATTGGTAAATATACCACATATAAAAATATTGGACACCTTTTCTAAGCCCAAGACAAATAATTTGGAGTTGTTGTAGTGTCCCAACAGACAATGCGCACCAATGAATAAGGACCCTTATCTTGCTCTCTGTCTCACTTTCTTTGTTGCTCTCTCAAGTGTTGAAGCACAGATTGACTTTGCATCTTATTTGCTGCAAGTTAATTGTTCAAGTAAAACTTTCTTTGCATTCCATACTCAATAGATATGTGTTCTTTCTTGATTTTACCGACACTTCTTTAGGTGCCACAGCTCCCCCTTCAGTAGTCTGACCCTTTGACAGCTTACTCTTTGGACTGTTCTGTTTTCCTTTCGGTTTGACTACCTTGTCCTCACCGTCACTCTCAAGAGATATTAAATCATCCTCCTCTCGGCTGTCATTTCCCTTATTTTTTCTACTTTCCTCCTTATGCTCTGTCTCTAAGATATTTTGACCTTTTTCTACTACATTAGCTACTACAGGATCACTATGCCTTTGAGATAGGAGTTCATCTATTAGATTCCAATAACAGAAAGCAGTTACAGGAACCTTCTCTGGACCAAATGTATCATAAAAGTCTTTTAAGGCATCTCCTACTCTTTTCCACCGTCGTGGATCAATGTTCCCCTCAGCAGGGAACCAGGGACATAAGTCTTTGATGTAATCAAAATATTTCAACAATTGTTTTACTTTAACCTTAACTCCTTTTGCCTTGAGAGCCTGTCCTAGCTGTTCAACAAAGAGCTCATGTTGGCTCATTTCTTGACCCATGATCGCCGTTCACTTACCGAGGTGAGGTCAACGCGGCAGGTTCCCGCGTAGCCTTTTCCTCTTTTCTACTTGGCTGGCTCCTTGAACGGCGTCCTTCACTGAGTCCCCCGTTCTCGAGCCCCACGTCGAGCAACGAGGACCCTAGAGGGGGAGTGAGGATGAAGAAGGGACAAGAGACACAAGGAGAGGAGACAAGACAGTGCTCTGATCAAGTCTCATTTATTCTTAATCAAAACAGTATTCTTATAGCTCAGGAGAAGAGGAATTTTTCATTCGGTGGGAATGCAGCTGCAGCTTGGGCGTTATCTGGTAGATATGAGTTAAACTGCAGGACAACAATCCCAGGAACAGAAAGAGGGTCGTTGCCCTAGTAAGGAGTAAACAACTATTATGGGATGGTGAGGCCATGCCAAGCAGAACTTTAGGATGCCAGTAAGACTTCAGCTGAGGAACTTTTTAGTTCCCCACACTAGACCTGATAAATGAATTCAGCAAAGTAGCAGGATATGAAATTAGTATCCTGAAATCAGTTGCATTTTTACATGCCAATAACAAAGTAACAGAAAAGAAAATTAAGAAACAATCCCATTCACAATTGCTACAAAAAGAATAAAATACCTAGGAATAAACCTAACCAAGGATATAAAAGACCTGTACTTGGAAAATTATAAGACACTGAGGAAGAAAATTGAAGAAGATCCAAATAAGTGGAAGCACATATTGTGTTAATGGGTAGGAAGAATTAACGTCATTAAAATGCCCATACTACCCAAAGCAATCTATAGATACAATGAAATTCTTATCAAGATTACAGTGATGTATTTCACAGAACCAGAACAAATGTTTCAAAAATTTGTATAGAACCACCAAAGGCCCCACATAGCAACAGAGATCCTGAGAAAGAATAACAAAGCTGGAATAACCATGCTACCTAATATCGAACTATACTGTAAAGCCATAGAAATTAAAACAGTGTGGCACTGGTGTAAAAACAGACACATAGATCAATGGAACAGAATAGAGAGCCCAGAAGTAAAACCACACCTTAATAGTCAATTAACATTTGACAGAGAAAGCAAGTACATACAATGGGCTAAAGATAGTTTATTCAATAAGTGATGTTTGCGAAATTGGCAGATACATGGAGAAAAATTAATCTGGATCACCTTCTTACACCACACACAAAAATAAATTTAAAATGAATTAAAGACTTAAATGTTAGACCTGAAATCATAAAAATTCTAGAAGAAAACATAGGTGGCAAAATATAGGACATTGCTTGTAGCAGCATTTTATCAGATATGTGTCTCCAAGCAAGGGAAACAAAAGAAAAAAATAAACAAATGCAAATACATCAAACTAAA
Source organism: Furipterus horrens (assembly GCF_987537825.1). Taxonomy (NCBI): domain Eukaryota; kingdom Metazoa; phylum Chordata; class Mammalia; order Chiroptera; family Furipteridae; genus Furipterus; species Furipterus horrens. The sequence goes on along the minus strand of NW_028327187.1, from coordinate 56,039,216 downwards.
AAGCTTTTGGACAGCAAAGGAAAACATCAACAAAATGAATAGACAATCCACAGAATGGGACAACATATTTACTGATACATCCGATGAGGGGTTAATATCCAAAATGTATAAAGACCCTACAAAACTCATCACTAAAAAACAAACAACCCAATTAAAAAATGGGCGAAGGACCTCAATAGACACTTCTCCAAAGAAGACATACAGATGGCCAATAGACATATTGGCTCAATGTCACTAATCATCAGAGAAGTCCAAATTAAAGCCATAATGTGATATCATCTCACACCTGTCAGAATGTCTGTCATCAATAACTCAACAAACAGCAAGTGCTGATGAGGACGTGAAGAAAGAGGAACACTTTTGCACTGTTGGAGGGAATGAAGATTGGTGCAGCCACTATGGAAAGCATTATGGAGATACCTCAGAAAATAAAAAATTGATCTACATTTTGACCCATCAGCCTCACTTCTTGGAATATATCTGAAGGAACTGAAAACAATAATTGAAAAGAATATAAGCATGCCTATGTTTATTGCAGCATTATTTACAATTGCCATGATATGGAAGCAGCCCACGTGTCCATTCTTAGATGAGTTAATAAAACAACTATGGGACATTTATACAATAGAATATTACTCAGCTGTAAAAATGAAGAAAAATTTACCCTTTGTGACACCATGGATAGATCTGGAGATAATATGATAAGTGAAATAAGCCAGTCAGAAAAAGACAAATACCATATAAACTCACTCATATGAGGAATCTGATGAACAAATTGAACTAGCAAGCAAAATAAAGACAGACTCATAGAGAGCGGGCTTAAAGCTCTGAGGGGAGAGTTAGGGTGTGAAGTGATTGAGCAAACAGAAAGAAGGACTTATGGACATAGACAACAGTGTCGTGATTGGGGGAGGGGGTTTAAGGGGACTAAATTATAATGAAAAAAATACAATAAAAAGAAAAAAGTCAATTTGTTTTAAAATAATATGTGATGTTTGTTTGTTTTTTTTAACTAGTGACCAGTTGTTTCATCATTATTTATTTGAAATGCTTCCTTTACCGTATATTAAATTATCAGGTATATATGAGTCTGCTTTGGAGCTCTATTATGTTTGATTTATATATTAGCCTATCTGTATAGAAGTACCAATTAGTTTGGCCTATATGAATCAGAGAATTCATAAAGGAAGTTAGTCTAGACCAGGTATTATTTCCAGTTAGAAGAATATGTGCCAATACAGAGATTTATGAAATCATGTGGCATACTTAAGGACTCTCTTGTATAGTATTACTAGAAGATAGTATTTATAGTTTAGAGTGGCTGTTGAGGCTAGAGAAGATTGGGACCAGTTCTAAGGGGTTTAATTTCCCCATTAAGATTTTAGAATTATCCTCAAGGCGGGGTAGACCTATTAGAGACTATTAGGCAGGGAAATAATATGATCAGCTCTCTGGAAAAAGTGTGAGGATGGTTTAAAGAGGAAAGATCCTGTGTTCATGTTGTAGGAATTCAGGAAAAATGGAGAGCTGTGAAAATTGGATTAAATGTAAAGCTTTATAAGAGAACTCGTCGGCAGCCGTCTGTCTCGAGAGACGATGGTGTAGCTTCTTAAGAGTCTATCTGCACCGCCGAGAATGGCTGTGCAGTCCGACTCGGGAGTGACACAGTATCTGTCTCCTCCCGTGTTGAATCGACATCTTGCGATGACGCTGGAGTGTCCTCTCCAGTAAAGCTGAAGCTACAGAGCCTGGGCAGGGTGATATGGAGGGTCTGCAGTTGCCCATGCAGCAGACCCCCCCTCTCTTCGCAGCTGAAGGGTCCAAGGGAAAGACGGAGTCAATACAGCTTGGCTTCAGGTGCACCGCAGGAGTTGCCGGTGTTGACTACAACGTCAAACCGCCTTAGGGACTCCGGCTCCGGATTTTCTGTCGGGGTTTACTCCCTTAGCCTTTCCCCTGAAGAGGTATGCCGCAAGGCAGCGGAGGTTTTTTGGAGTCAGAGTTTTCCTTCTCTGGTAAGAAAACTATTAATCTGTAAATGAATAATAGGTGTGGAGATTCCCAGATGAAGTCAAGCTGTGAATCTAGGCTGGCTGCTGCCAGTATTGGGCCTGGAGTTCACTGAGGCCAGCGGTTGCTTGCCCAAGGGAGTGGGGGTACTGGGTGGAAGGAGCAAAGGAGGAAAAATAAAGACAACTGTAGTAGCATAATCAGTAAAATATAATTACTAAATAAACAAACAAAAGAAAGAATAAAAGGATATGGTTATTTTAAGGAGAACATTCTGTTGCATGGGTTCAGGGAAAAAATACACTATACTGTTATTTAATTATTTTATTTTATTTATATTTGTATTATTTTGATCCTATGTCCCTTTATGAATAAGGAAAATTATAAAATAAATAAATTCAATATATTGGGTGTGGATATCTTGCCAGGTAATCTAACTTAAGCCAAGGTTTTCTTTGTTACAAAATGCTGCGGTATGACCCCTTTAAGTAATCAAGCTTTAAAATGTCAAGTAAAATTTTTTCATTTACTGAAATAAAGAAGTGCTGAGAGAATTTTTGACACAACTAAATATAGACATACCTCTAGTTGAAAAGTCAGCTTGGTAACTGAAAATGCAGAAAAGAGTAAATGGGCAAATAAAGTAGAACTTCAAGTTGAAGGCTACGCAGAAATTAGTTATTTTAACATTCAGGAAAAAAAAGTCTATAGAATAAATGTTTGTAACTTAACTATTTCTGACTTAAAAAATGGGCAAAGGACCTGAACAAACACTTCTCCAAAGAGGACATACAGAAGGTCCATAGGCACATGAAAAAATGCTCAACATCATTGGCCATCAGAGAGATGCAAGTAAAAACCACAATGAGATACCACTTTACACCAGTCAGAATGGCCATCATCAACAAATCAACAAACAACAAATGCTGGCGAGGTTGTGGAGAAACAAGAACCCTACTGCACTGTTGGTGGGAAGGCAGACTGGTACAGCCACTATGGAAAAAGTATAGAATTACCTCAAAAAACTAAAAGTGGAACTGCCTTTTGAACCAGCAATTCCACTGCTAGGATTATACCTGAAAAATCCTAAAACCCTAATTCAAAAAAAACCTATGCACCCCTATGTTCATAGCAGCCCTGTTTACAATAGCTAAGTGCTGGAAACAGCCTAAGTGCTCATCTGTAGATGAGTGGATCAAAAAACTGTGGTACATGTACACAATGGAATACTATGTAGCAGAAAGAAAGAAGGAACTCCTGCCATTTGCGACAACATGGATGGAACTAGAAAGAATTATGCTTAGTGAAATAAGCCAGGCAAAGAAAGCAAAATACCATATGATATCACCTAATACAGGAAACTAAAGAGCAACACAAACAAACGAACTAAATAGGCAAAGACTAGAATTGTAGTCGGGAGGGGGGAGGGAGAGAAGGGGGATAAGTAAGGGAAGGGTCTAGTCAAGGAACGTGTATGAATGACTCAAGGACATGGACAATGGGGAGGGATATGATTGTCGGAGAAGAGATGGGCTGGGAGGGGGGAGCAATGGGGAAAAAATGGGACAACTGTAATTGAAAAACAAAAACAAACAAACAAAAAAACTATTTCTGACTTCTAGTACAGAGCAAGAAGGTATTAATGGGATATTTACCTTGAAATGTCGTCGTCGGCAGCCATCCGTCTCGAGAGACGATGGTGTAGCTTCTTAAGAGTCTATCTGCACCGCCGAGAATGGCTGTGCAGTCCGACTCGGGAGTGACACAGTATCTGTCTCCTCCCGTGTTGAATCGACATCTTGCGATGACGCTGGAGTGTCCTCTCCAGTAAAGCTGAAGCTACAGAGCCTGGGCAGGGTGATATGGAGGGTCTGCAGTTGCCCATGCAGCAGACCCCCCCTCTCTTCGCAGCTGAAGGGTCCAAGGGAAAGACGGAGTCAATACAGCTTGGCTTCAGGTGCACCGCAGGAGTTGCCGGTGTTGACTACAACGTCAAACCGCCTTAGGGACTCCGGCTCCGGATTTTCTGTCGGGGTTTACTCCCTTAGCCTTTCCCCTGAAGAGGTATGCCGCAAGGCAGCGGAGGTTTTTTGGAGTCAGAGTTTTCCTTCTCTGGTAAGAAAACTATTAATCTGTAAATGAATAATAGGTGTGGAGATTCCCAGATGAAGTCAAGCTGTGAATCTAGGCTGGCTGCTGCCAGTATTGGGCCTGGAGTTCACTGAGGCCAGCGGTTGCTTGCCCAAGGGAGTGGGGGTACTGGGTGGAAGGAGCAAAGGAGGAAAAATAAAGACAACTGTAGTAGCATAATCAGTAAAATATAATTACTAAATAAACAAACAAAAGAAAGAATAAAAGGATATGGTTATTTTAAGGAGAACATTCTGTTGCATGGGTTCAGGGAAAAAATACACTATACTGTTATTTAATTATTTTATTTTATTTATATTTGTATTATTTTGATCCTATGTCCCTTTATGAATAAGGAAAATTATAAAATAAATAAATTCAATATATTGGGTGTGGATATCTTGCCAGGTAATCTAACTTAAGCCAAGGTTTTCTTTGTTACAAAATGCTGCGGTATGACCCCTTTAAGTAATCAAGCTTTAAAATGTCAAGTAAAATTTTTTCATTTACTGAAATAAAGAAGTGCTGAGAGAATTTTTGACACAACTAAATATAGACATACCTCTAGTTGAAAAGTCAGCTTGGTAACTGAAAATGCAGAAAAGAGTAAATGGGCAAATAAAGTAGAACTTCAAGTTGAAGGCTACGCAGAAATTAGTTATTTTAACATTCAGGAAAAAAAAGTCTATAGAATAAATGTTTGTAACTTAACTATTTCTGACTTAAAAAATGGGCAAAGGACCTGAACAAACACTTCTCCAAAGAGGACATACAGAAGGTCCATAGGCACATGAAAAAATGCTCAACATCATTGGCCATCAGAGAGATGCAAGTAAAAACCACAATGAGATACCACTTTACACCAGTCAGAATGGCCATCATCAACAAATCAACAAACAACAAATGCTGGCGAGGTTGTGGAGAAACAAGAACCCTACTGCACTGTTGGTGGGAAGGCAGACTGGTACAGCCACTATGGAAAAAGTATAGAATTACCTCAAAAAACTAAAAGTGGAACTGCCTTTTGAACCAGCAATTCCACTGCTAGGATTATACCTGAAAAATCCTAAAACCCTAATTCAAAAAAAACCTATGCACCCCTATGTTCATAGCAGCCCTGTTTACAATAGCTAAGTGCTGGAAACAGCCTAAGTGCTCATCTGTAGATGAGTGGATCAAAAAACTGTGGTACATGTACACAATGGAATACTATGTAGCAGAAAGAAAGAAGGAACTCCTGCCATTTGCGACAACATGGATGGAACTAGAAAGAATTATGCTTAGTGAAATAAGCCAGGCAAAGAAAGCAAAATACCATATGATATCACCTAATACAGGAAACTAAAGAGCAACACAAACAAACGAACTAAATAGGCAAAGACTAGAATTGTAGTCGGGAGGGGGGAGGGAGAGAAGGGGGATAAGTAAGGGAAGGGTCTAGTCAAGGAACGTGTATGAATGACTCAAGGACATGGACAATGGGGAGGGATATGATTGTCGGAGAAGAGATGGGCTGGGAGGGGGGAGCAATGGGGAAAAAATGGGACAACTGTAATTGAAAAACAAAAACAAACAAACAAAAAAACTATTTCTGACTTCTAGTACAGAGCAAGAAGGTATTAATGGGATATTTACCTTGAAATGTCGTCGTCGGCAGCCATCCGTCTCGAGAGACGATGGTGTAGCTTCTTAAGAGTCTATCTGCACTCTCCAGTGAAGCTGAAGCCACAGAGCCTCGATGAAGCTACAGAGCCTGGGCAGGGTGATATGGAGGGTCTGCTGTTGCCCATGCAGCAGACCCCCCCTCTCTTCGCAGCTGAAGGATCCAAGGGAAAGACGGAGTCAATACAGCTTGGTTTTAGGTGCGCCGCAGGAGTTGCCGGTGTTGACTACAACGTCAAACAGCCTTAGGGACTCCGGCTCCGGATTTTCTGTTGGGGTTTACTCCCTTAGCCTTTCCCCTGAAGAGGTATGCCGCAAGGCAGCGGAGGTTTTTTGGAGTCAGAGTTTTCCTTCTCTGATGTGCCCTGACTGGAAGATCGAACCAGCGACACTTAGCTCGCAGGCCGACGCTCAATCCACTGAGCCAAACCAGCCAGAGCCCTTGAAATGTAATTGTTTAAAAACTAATTAGTCTGTTAGATAAAGCCAGAATTGTTTTTTTGTTGTTGTTTTTGGGTTTTTTCTTTTTTTGCCAATTATTTTTTTTAATATCGTTTATTGATTATACTGTTACAGTTGTCCCAATTTATTTTCCCTCTGCTCCCCTCCACCCAGTTACCCCCTCCCTCCAGTTGTCCCCCACTTTTAGTCCATGTCCATTGGTTGTGCATATAGTTCTCCTCAAACTCTTCCTGTCTATTCCATTCCCTCCTACTATGCTTCTTAATTCCTGTAACATCTCCCCCCCTTTTCCCCTTCCCCCTCCTTGCTGACCTCCCCCCAATATGTTCCCCATACCTATAATTCTTTTTCCACTCTTGTTGGCTACTTAGTTTGCCTTTGTTTTGATTCCCTAGCTTCTGTTGTTGGTTCTTGAGATGCAGTTTTCATTTTCGTGTTCATAGTTTTGATCCTCCTTCTTCTAAACCAGTCCCTTTAACATCTCATATAATAGTGGTTTGGATCTAATGAACTCCTTCAGTTTTACTTTGTCCTGGAAGCACTTTCTCTGGCCTTCTATTCTGAATGACAGTTTCACTGGATAGAGTATTTATGGCAGTAGGTTTTTGGTTTTCATTCCTTTGAATGTTTCTTGCCTGTCCCTTCTTGCCTGCAGATCCTCCTTTGAGAAATCAGCTGATAGTCTAATTGGGACCCCTTTGTACATGATTCTTTTCTTCTCTCTTGCTGCTTTTAAGATTCTCTCTTTATCTTTAATTTTTGACAATTTCATTATAATGTGTCTTGGAATGGTTCTCGCTGGGTCCAGTTTTTCTGGAACTCTCTGAGCTTCCTGGACCTGTAAGTATTTCCTTCCCCAAGTTAGGGAAGTTCTGCTTCATTACTTTTTCACACAATTTTTCTATTTCTAGTTCTTTTTTGCCCTCCGGCAATCCTATTATTTGAATGTTCATTTGCTTATAGCTGTCCCAGAGGTTTCTGAGCCTCTCCTCGTGTTCCTCTCTTTTTGTTTCCTCTTTCTGCACTGGTTGACTGTTCCTTCCCTATGTCCCAATTTGTTGATTTGATCTCTGGTTTTCATTTCCTCACCACTTGTCTCGTGTGTGTTTTTGTTCATTCAGTGTGACTAGCTTTCATTCCTTCCCTGTCTTGTTCCAAATCTTTTGTTATTTCTGTAAGTCACCTTATGACTATAGCTCTAAACTGAGCCTCAGAAAGATCTCTTATTTGCTCATTGGTTAGGTCCCTCATCTGCTGCCTGGTGAGCTGCATCGCTGGGATTTCAATTATGGTCTGTTTCATCGTGTCTGTTTTCTGTTTACTGTTGTTTCTTGGGTGGGCTGTAGGGGGCAGCGCCCTGTGCACTCGTCAGTACCCAGTGACTGTGATCTTTATCACCACTCTGTGGCACTTTGTGTGGGGGCGGGTGTCCAAGATGGATTCCTGCCATTACTCTCTGCTGAGAGACCAGAAGGCTCCTTCCCCATGGCCTCACCATCCAAGGCAATGGGAGGTCTGCCTTCCCCAGCGTTGGAATCTCGAGCTGCCAGGTCTTGACTGCAGCCGGTATTGCTCCCCTGGCATTTCTCGCAGTCCCGACCTATCCCTGCTGCTACTGTGGACAGCACAGCCTGGCCTTTCCACCCCAATTCTGATTTTTCCCCTCCTACCCATCCAGATGAGCACCACTGGTTTATAACTTCATACATTGGGGTTCCATGTAGTTTCATTTTCCTGAAATTTCTGGTTATCTTTGGTTTTGAGGTAGTTGTATTCCTACTTAGTTGTAGATGGAGACAGAGCGTGTCAGTCTAAGCCTCCATCTTGGCCAGAAGTCCTGCCAATTATTTTAAAAATTAATGGAACAGCTTGTTGGTCGAAGTAGGATAAACAAAGTGAAGTTGGAAAACTTACACAGACTTCTATAATTTTTCCACTTGTTCTATTTGTAATTATATGGCTAACTTAATTATTCACTGATTATAAATGATTTATTATATTAAACTAATTTCAAGGATTAACACCAGTGAGCACATAGCAGGGAGGGACTATACCAGTTTTTTTTTAAATTCGTTTATGTCTCAGAAAATTCAAGTTAAATGCCTGCTATTCTAGGTTGGTGCTTCACCATGAATTAAACAGGAACAACTTCCTAAAATAAAGGCAGAGTTTAGTAGGGTGAAATTCGACTCTGTTTAGGGTCCTTTCTGAAACTGCATCTTCTGAACCATGGAAGAATGTCACACCCTTTGTTTGGTAATCTCTCTGTGCGTAAACTGCTATTCTGAGCAACTACTTAAAAACGGTTTGGTTCTGTATGTACAAAATATTTTTAAAGTTCTAGAAAGAAAGTGGGGGTGGTGATGGGTAACTCTTTTAAAGGCCAGTTCATCGTAGACAGCAAATAACTTGGGGAAAAATTAGAGGTTTTTAAGCAAGGATATCAATACTGTTATTATCATTCTATTCATAAGAAGAGAGATAGTTTTGGATGATCAAAAAGTTCTGGGAATGGGTAGTGGTGATGAGTGCAAAACATTGTGAATTTAGTTAATGGCACTGAGTTGTACAAGTAAAATGGTTAAAATGGTAGCTTTAATGTATATTTTACCACAATTAATTTTGAGAGAGGGGTGGAGGGAGAGGGGTGGGGAGTGGAATGTAAAGAGTTCCCCAGGAGCTTCTTTTATGATATGGAAGAAAAAAATCATTCTATATATTGCTGTCTTTGTAAAATTTTAGCCTCTCTTTTTTTAAGTGCATGGGACCTAAATAGGGTAAAGTTGTTCTTTTTCCATTCTATGCCAGGAAGAATACCAGAAGTTTAAACTGAAGTGAGAATAGCTTGTGAGTCAGGAATAGATAATGTCTTAGCAGAACATAATTAAAATTAGCAAGTGATTAAGAGGTTTCAGTGCCTAACGTGGCCAGCTTCATGCCAAACCTTGATGCCCCACAACCTCAAATGGGAGCCAACAGATCATGCAGACTGTACAGCGCTTGTGCCCAGCCCAACACCTAGGGCAACTTTTCAAATCTGGAATGGTTCAAAGTGAGTTCTGATTAGATTGAGGGATAGTAGGATCTAATTTAACTTATTAGGATTGATAACATTCTATTTTATTGTAGTAGGTGTTCTTTTTACTTCAAATATTTTGCCTTATGATTTTTCTTTTGATAAACTCATGCCATGTATCCATCAAATTCATAAAGTTATTTTTAACAGAATATATGTTGACAGAAAAAAACATGGTAATTGATGATGGCTCATCTTAGTGATTCATTCCTACAGGGAAGTGAAGAACAAGAATTAGTTGGATAATCAATATTTATACCACCATGCAATGGTAGCTATCGAATTGCAAGTTTATTCAATTAAGCTAAAATAATCCAACTGTTACAGACATGACTAGTATATAGAATGTTTCAAATTTCTAGAAATGTAAGGGATCTTTATTTTTAAACATGTTCATTTTCCTTCAGCCTCCAGACATTTTTACTGACAAAGTGCCACTAAATATAAGTCATGGGAACAATCACTAATTTTCCCAAATCTTTCATGTTATATTCCATGTAAGAGAACTTCTAGTTGCCTTTGCGAGTCATAAAGAGAAACAGCAATGCCTATCCATTAATCAATCCCACTGAATTCTGATTATGCCTTTTACCTGGGGTTTATTTTATTCTTTAAAAGACTGGGAGCTTGAAATTAGTAACACAATAAAAGTTTAGTTTGTATCTCATATTTTGAAAATAGTAGAATATTTATGACTGTGCTTCAGTGCTTAATGGGAGAAATAAAGAGAACTTTGGGGCCTGGGTTCAGATATTGCCAGGAGAGATTAATAGGCTCCTTATTTAAATTTCTAAGAGCACTCACGCAGAGTTTGCCAGCAAGAGAGGTTGCTGTGTTTTCTGCCTGACTGTGTGGCTGCTTCTGGTAACAGGTCTCTGTGGGAAAAGTGAAGCCACGATCCATGGGAATAGGAGCTACTGCATATCCATTTTTATGTAATAAGTACTTCCTTAGTTGGTGGGTTAGATTTGGTTTATACAATAGAAGAAATATTCTTAAACACCATTTTAACAGCAGTGATTATTTTGTTGACTTATTTTATTGAACCACATTTTATTTCAATAAGTGTAGATTTAGAAGGCATTTTAATAGTAATTTTACATCTTTTGTTATTGAAATATAATTTACATATAAGAAGATTTATGTTTTAACTACACAGATCCATAATATTTGACAAATATGAACACCCATGTAACCACCATATCAATTAAGGTAAAAAACATTTCTGTCTCAAAAGTTTCTTTGTCCTCCTTTGCAGTCAGTCTCCAACACCTCCCCCATCCTTGCCCCAGGCAACCAGTAATCTTTTTTTAACTATAGGTCCATTTTTATATAGTCTAGAAATTCCTGTAAATGAAATCACATAGAATATAGCCCTTGGCTTATGGCTAATTTTGCTTAAGCTAAGGTCAATGAATTCTATTCATGTTTTTGTGTATATTAGCAACTTTTTATTGTAAGTATTATTATTATTACTGCATGAACATAACACACATTTTATCAGTTCAACAGCTTATGGGTCTTTGATTTCTTTTTGTTTTTTGGCTACTATGAATTATGCTGCTATGGACTTTCACATACAAGTCTTTCTAGGATATATGTTTTTATTTCTCTTGGGTAAATACTTAAGAGTAAAAGTGCTAAATCATGTGATAAATGTTTATTTACCTTTATATGAAACAATAAAATTGTTTTAAAAATAGGTGTACCATTTTACAATATCACCATCAGTGGATGAAAATTGCAGTTGCCTCATTTCCCTACCAGCACCTGATACTATCAGTCTCTTAAATTGTACCCATTGTAATAGTCCTACAGTTTTATCTAATTGTGATTTTAATTTGTATTTCACTGAAGTCTAAGGATGTCAAGCTTCTTTTCATGCACTTATTAGGCATTACTGGACTTTCTTTGGTGAAATATGTGTACACGTCTTGTGCACATTTTTATTGGGTGATTTATTTTTTAATTGAAAAAGTTCTTTTTATATTTTGAATAATAGTTCTTTGTCAGATATAGGTGTTGCAAATATTTTATCTTGGCTTAAGGCTTGCCTTTTTCTTTTCTTTTCTTTTCTTTTTTAATATGCTTTATTGATTATGTTGTTACAGTTGTCCCAATTTCTTTTCCCTTTGTTCCCCTCCACAGAGTGACAACCCTCCCTCCAGTTGTCTCCCCCCCTTACTCCATACCCATTGGTTGTGCATATAGTTCTTCTCAACATCTTCCTGTCTACTCCACACCCTCCTACTATGCTTCTTAATTCCTGTACCATTTACCTCCCTTTCTCCCCTTTCCCCTCCATGCTGACCTCCCCCTATAATGTTCTCCATACCTATAATTCTTTTCCCACTCTCATTGCCTACTCAGTGTGCCTTTGCTTTGGTTCCCTAGTTTCTGTTGTTGGTTGTTGTGATACAGTTTTCATTTTAATGTTCATCGTTTTGATCCTCTTTCTCCTAAACAAGTCCCTTTAACATTTCATATAACAGTGGTTTTGATCCGATGAACTCCTTCAGTTTTACTTTGTCCTGGAAGCACTTTCTCTGTCTTCTATTCTGAATGACAGCTTTGCTGGATAGAGGAATCATGGTTGTAGGTTTTTGCTTTTCGTTATTTTGAGTATTTCTTGGCAGTCCCTTCTTGCCTGCAGGGTCTCCTTTGAGAAATAAGTAGACAATCTTATTAAGACCTCTTTGTATGAAATTCTCTTCTTCTCTCTTGTGGCTTTTAAGATTCTCTCTTTATCCTTAATTTCTGACATTTTGATGATAATGTGTCTTGGTGTGGTTCTCCCTGGGTCCAGTTTTTCTGGAACTCTCTGTGCTTCCTGGACCTGTAAGTCTACTTTCTTCCCGAAGTTTGGGAAGTTCTCCTTCATTATTTTTTTCACACAACTTTTCTTTTTTTTTATTGTGTTTTATTGATTACAGTGTTACATTTGTTCCAATTTTCCTTCCCTCTGCTCCCCTCCACTCGGTAGCCCCACTCCCTCCCCTTGTCCCCCTCTTTTAGTCCATGTCCATTGGTTGTACATATAGTTCTTCTCAACCTCTCTCTGTCTATTCCATTCCCTCCTACGATGTTTCTTAATTCCTATACCACCTCCCTCCCTCTCCCCCTTCCCCTTCCCTGCTGATCTCCCCCTAATATGCTCCCCATACCTATAGTTCTTTTTCTACTCTCATTGCCTATTTAGTTTGCCTTTGCTTCAATTCCCTAGCTTCTGTTGTTGTTTCTTGTGATGCAGTTTTCATTTTAGTGTTCATAGTTTTGATCCTCCTTTTTCTAAACCAGTCCCTTTAACATCTCATATAACAGTGGTTTGGATTTAATGAACTCTTTCAGTTTTATTTTGTCCTGGAAACACTTTCTCTGCCCTTCTATTCTGAATGACAGCTTGGCTGGATAAAGTATTCGTGGTTGTAGGTTTTGGATTTTCATTACTTTGAATATTTCTTGCCAGTCCCTTCTTGCCTGCAGGGTCTCCCTTGAGAAGTCAGCTGATAGTCTAATTGGGACCCCTTTGTACATGATTCTTTTCTTCTCTCTTGCTGCTTTTAAGATTCTCTCTTTATCTTTAACTTTTGACATTTTGATTATAATGTGTCTTGGAGTGGTTCTCCCTGGGTCCAGTTTTTTTGGAACTCTCTGTGCTTCCTGGACCTGTAAGTCTATTTCCTTCCCCAAGTTTGGGAAGTTCTGCTTTATTATATTTTCACTTAATTTTTCAATTTCTAGTTCTTCTTCTTCGCCCTTGGCAATCCGATCATCTGTATATTCGGTCTCTTATACCTGTCCCAGAGGTTTCTGATCCTCTCATCATTTTCCTTGCTTCCCGTTTCCTCTCTCTGCACTGGTTGAGTGTTCCTTCTCTATGTTCTGGTTTGTTGATTTGAACTCTGGATTTTATTTCCTCACCATCTGTCTTGTATGAGGTTTTGTTCCTTTCAGTATGAGTGTTTTTGGATTCTTTCTCATCTTTTTCCAGATCTTTTGTTAATTCTGTAAGCCACCTGACAACAATGGCCCTGAACTGAGCCTCTGACAGGTTTCTTATTTGTTCATCTGTCAGGTTCTTCATCAGTTGCCTGGAGAGCTGCGCCACCGGGATTTCTATAGTTGTCTGCCTCATTTTGACAGATGCGTTTTGTTTTCTTGGGCCGGCTCTCACATAACTTTTTAATTTCTAGTTGTTCTTATTCACCTTCTGAAAACCCTATGATATGGATGTTGGCCTGCTTATAGCTGTCCCATAAGATTCTGAGCCTCTCCTCATTTTCCTCACTTCTCATTTCCTCTTTCTGCACTGGTTGACTGTCTGTTCCTTCCCTATGTTCCGATTTGTTGATTTGATCACTGGTTTTCTTGCCCTCACCATTAGTTTTGTATGTGTTTTTGTTCATTTAGCAAGACTAGCCTTCATTCCTTCCCCATCTTGTTTAATATATGCTGTTAGGTCTGTAAGCATTCGTATAACCAAAGCTCTGAACTGTGCTTCAGAAAGATTTCCTATTTGCTGATCTGTTAGATTAGATATTTGCTCTCTGGTCAGCTGCGTCACTGGGATCTCTATCATGATCTGTGCCATCCTGACAGTTTTGTGTTTACCTTTGCTTCCTTGGTGGGGCTGTCAGACCTCCTACACTATAGGGGGTGGAGCCCCATGCACTCGTCACAACTTGGAAACCCGTCTCACCATGCTGTGGCACTTTCTGTGGGGGTTGGGGTCCAACATGGACTCCTTCCGCTCATCCTCTGCTGAGAGACCAGGAGCCTCCTCCTCCATCCCCACATCCTCTGGCCCTCACAGTCCAAGGCAATGGAGGTCTGCCTTACCCGGCATCAGAATTGTAAGCTGACAGGTCCAGTCTGCAGCTGGGGGTGCTCTCCACGTGCTTCTCATCTCCCCCCAAATACAGGTGTCAGTGCTCACCACCATCCCATTGCCATTGGCACCATTGCTGCTGCCAGCACAGCCTGACCCCTGCACCCCGGCTTCATCCCTCCTGCCCATCCGGATGACCACCACTTCTTTATAACTTCATATGTTGGACTTCCATTTATTTTCTGAAACTTCTGGTTACTTCTGGTTTTGTGGTAGTTGTATTTCTTCTTAGTTGTGGAAGGAGATGGAGCTTGTCAGTCTAGGCCTCCATCTTGACCGGATGTCGCCTTTTTCTTTTTTGAAAAATAATTTATTTATTTGTTTATTTATTTTTAGAGAGAGGGGAAAGGAGAAAGAGAGGAAGATAAACATCACTGTGTGGTTGCCTCTCACTCACACCCCCAACTGGGGACCTGACATGCAACCTAATCATGTGCCCTGACTGGGAATCAAACCAGCGACACTTGGTTCGCAGGCTGATGCTCAATCCACTGAGCCACAGCAGCCAGGGCTTTCCTTTTCTTTTCTTAATGGTGCCTTTTGAAGAGTAGAGATTTTGCTTTTGATGAAGTTTAATTATCAGTTTTTAAATACTCATATTTTTGGATCTATTTAATAAATTTGTATTATGTTAAGTTTAGTAAGTGCATGGATTTGGGGGTGACATATCTGGGTTCCAGGGGCATTGCTACTTATTCTGTGATTCTGGGCAAGTGATCTAACTCTCTGTTTCTCAGTTTTCTCACATGAAATGGGGATAATTATATTATCTACCTTCAAAGATTCTTATGAAGTTTAAAACTGATTATATATACATATATATAATACATGATACAATTTCTGGAGTAGCATGCACTTGTTAAATTGTAGCTGTTATTATTTTCAAATATGTGTCCTTTGGACTTGTCATCATCTTCTTAAAAACCTCTTCCTCTTTTCCTCCCCCATCTTAGGCAGGTGGCCAAGAAAATTTTCTTACACACATTGAATGTTAAACTCTATAAGCAGATTGCAACTAAAGATGGCTCTAGCACACTTTGGCTCTTAATGAAGCAGTCAATGTGATACTCCCTGAAAAAAAAAAAAAAGGATTATAAAAACAAGTGATCAGGGCCCTGAGTCACCATTTACCTCCTTAAGAAACAGCTACCCAATTCTGAGAACTTGCCTCTTGGGGCCCCCAGAAAATCAAATAACTTACATGAGACAATCGGGCTCTCTTTTTCATACCTGGTTTCCTGTATTTGATTTTGAATCTCATTCTATTCTAAGACATTTTTCTTATTTTTAATATCCTCTCAAATTCAATATGATAGTACTTTCTTGACCTTGTCATAATTAACAATAGTTATTTTTTGCTAATGAATCTGCTACTTTACATAATTATTCTGACTAGCTGGGTAATTAATAATGTTTGACTAACCTCTCAAATCAGCTGGAACTAAAAAAGTTATTTTAAGCTTACTTACCAATATTTACTACTATATGTGAATAATAATTACAGAGTTGCTGAATGTGGGAGTTTGTCTTCAGCATGTACTTAGCATGCAAAGCCATTTTAAACCTCTCTTTAATGGATTATCTGATAGGGATTATGTGCAGTCTCAACTACTTCATCATGGATAAAACCTACTTAGAGCATTATCATTAAGTAACTTTCATAAAGAAAAACTGATTTTTTAAAGAAACCATTCAAAAATACTATTAATCAGACAAGTCTTTCCAAGAAGGCCTTAACTTGATTACCTTGAAGATTGCCTTTGCCTTTTAATATTATGTGTCAGTTTTACCCACACTTCTTATAATAAAAGTAAATTCACTCAAACTCACAAATATGCAGAAAGAACAAATAGAGAAAAAAAGAGTATGAGAGACCCCAGCTAAGAAGTATGATAGGAAATAGTATTTTCTGCTCAATAAATTCTCTGTTTAGGGAGGCAGTCGGTGGCGGCGGCGGCAGCCGTCCGTCTCGAGAGACGATGGTGTAGCTTCTTAAGAGTCTATCTGCACCGCCGAGAATGGCTGTGCAGTCCGACTCGGGAGTGACACGGTATCTGTCTCCTCCAGTGTTGAATCGACATCTTGCGATGACGCTGGAGTGTCCTCTCCAGTGAAGCTGAAGCTACAGAGCCTGGGCAGGGTGATATGGAGGGTCTGCTGTTGCCCATGCAGCAGACCCCCCTTCTCTTCGCAGCTGAAGGATCCAAGGGAAAGATGGAGTCAATACAGCTTGGCTTCAGGTGCGCCGCAGGAGTTGCCGGTGTTGACTACAACGTCAAACCGCCTTAGGGACTCCGGCTCCGGATTTT
This sequence comes from Furipterus horrens, assembly GCF_987537825.1. NCBI lineage: Eukaryota > Metazoa > Chordata > Mammalia > Chiroptera > Furipteridae > Furipterus > Furipterus horrens. The sequence goes on along the minus strand of NW_028327187.1, from coordinate 56,022,679 downwards.
CTGTCGGGGTTTACTCCCTTAGCCTTTCCCCTGAAGAGGTATGCCGCAAGGCAGCGGAGGTTTTTTGGAATCAGAGTTTTCCTTCTCTGATGTGCCCTGACTGGAAGATCAAACCAGCGACACTTAGCTCGCAGGCCGACGCTCAATCCACTGAGCCAAACCAGCCAGCTAGGGAGGCAGTGAAGCATGGTAAAAAGAATGCTGGAGCTTGGAGTTAAAGTAAAGATTTAAGTCCACTTTTCATCAGTTATTACCTGTGTGACCTTGAGTTATAACCTCTCTGAATGATCGCGTTTGCTTATGTGAAAAATTAGGATAGAAATGCCTGTTACAGGGCCATTGAGAAAATTCAAATTTAGGCATAAAACTTTAATGGTTTACAATGCTTAAAGGAATATTAGAGCTACCCATTAAGTCCTGGAACCATCCAGGAAAGTGTTTTCAACTAGGATATCCATTGTTATGCAGATTGAATTACACTGTTCAGATTTCCCAGCAACAAGGCACTTGTTGCCCCAACTATTGAAAGTGTGTCAACAGACAATCTTCAAGGTTTAACCCATTCAGAGACCACCTCACCTAAACAGAGTTGCCTTATTCTCTTTCCGAGAAGGAATACATTTAATAATTGATTCAGGCAAATACATGAAGGCCCCACATAGCAGTGAAAGGACCAATTAAGATGGTTTAGTAGTTGTCTAGGTGAGAGATAATTGAGGCTTGGCCAAGAGTTATAGCAGCTGAGATAGGTATATTGAGGATATGTTTTGGACATATATTTAACAAGACTCAGGAGTCAGAGGAAGAATAGAGTGAAGGATGCACCTAGATTTTTGGTGAGGTATATGATGAAGGTTTATTTTTAAAGTAATTAATTTTAAGGCACCTAGTAGACTTTCAGTTGGAGCTATAAAGTAAATAGGTAAATACATGAGTTTGAAACTCAGAGGAGAAATCAGGGCAGGAAATACAGATTTAGAAGTCATCTACATGAGGGCATGGCACTAAAGAAGATTACTTACCTAGGATATGGGAAGCTAAGTCCCTGTATCACTTATGTATGGAGAAAAGTGTTTGTTGATCTCACAGTTAATAGTCTTGTGAAAAGGCAGCACTTAATTAACTGTATGACTTAAATTCAGCAACTAGACTATTTAGAACAATAAAAATTAATTAATTAAAAAAATAAAAATAAAACCGTCAAAAAAGAAAAGGAAAAGAAACTAACTTCTTAGAGAATCCAGCCTGCCAGGGCTGGAAGTCACCTCCTTCCAAAAGAAGAAAGAAGAAAGATGAAATAATAATAATAATAATAAGAAGAAGAAGAAGAAGAAGAAGAAGAAGAAGAAGAAGAAGAAGAAGAAGAAGGGAGGAGGGAGGAGGAAAGAGGAAGGAGGGAGGAGGGAAGAGGGAGGAGAAGGAGGAGAAGGAGAAGGAGGAGGAGGAGGAGAAGGAGAAGAAGGAGAAGAAGAAAGGAGGAGGAGAAAAAGATTTTTGATTTTGCTGTTTCATTATTTAAGCTAATAATTACAGAGCATCTCCTATGTGCTAAATGATTTGTATTTATCATATTTAATCCTCACAACACATCTAGATGAGCAATACTATCATCCTGATGTTACAGATGAGGAAACCAAGGTTCAGAGAATTGTAGCAATTTGGGCCACACTACAGTTAGTAAATGATGAAGGAGGTCTCATGTCCCTTTAGCCCCCCACATGCAGTACATTATAAAAACAACAGTAATAGCAGTCATTAATGGAGTACCTAGTGTGTCCATGTCAAGTGCTAAAACAGTTAACATATCTTATTCTCATAAAATCTTATTTATGATCCTCATTTTATTTTTTCATTTTCAAAGTATATTTCATTGATTATCCTATTACATTTGCCCCAGTTTTCCCCCTTTGCCCCACTACACTCAGTACCGTGCTTTTCCTCCAGCAATCCCCTACCTTAGTTCATGTCCTTGGGTTGTACATATAAGTTCTTTGGCTTTTCAATTTCCTATACTATTCTTAACACCCCCCTGTCTATTTTGTACCTACCAATTATGCTTCTTAATCCTTGTACCTTTTCCCCCATTATCCACCTTCCCCCTCCCAGCTGATAACCCTCTAAATGATACCCTTACCTATGATTCTGTTCCTGTTCTGGTTGTTTGCTTAGTTTGCTTTTGTTTTTCTTTTTTAGATTCAGTTGATAGTTGTGAGTTCGTTGTCATTTTAATGTTCATAGTTTTGATTTTCTTTTTCTTAAATGTGTCCCTTTAACATTTCATATAATAAGGGCTAGGTGATGATGACCTCCTATAGCTCTACCTTGTCTGGGAAGCACTTTATCTGCCTTTCCATTTTAAATGATAACTTGCTGGATAGAGTAATCTTAGTTGAAGGTCCGTGCTTTTCATCACTTTGAATACTTCTTGTCAGTCCATTCTTGCCTGCAAAGTTTCTTTTGAGAAATCAGTTGATAGTCTTATGGGAACTCATTTGTAGGTAACTCTCTGCTTTTCTCTTATTACGTAATAGATTCTTTCTTTATCTTTACTCTTAGAAATTTTAATTATGATGTATCTTAGTGTGGTCCTTTTTGGGTCTAGTTTGTTTGGAACCTTGTGCTTCCTGGATTTGTATGCCTATTTCCTTTGCAAAATTAGGGAAGTTTTCTTCCATTATTTTTTCAAATAAGTTTTCAATTTCTTACTCTTCCACTTCTCCTCCTAGCATCCCTATGATTCAGATGTTGGCACTTTTGGAGATGTCCCAGAGTGTTCTTATTCTCTCCTCATTTTTTTGAATTCTTTTTATTTTTTTTTATTTATTTTTTTAATTTTTTTTAATTTTTTATTTTTGGTTTTTCAATTACAGTTGTCCCCTTTTCCCCCAATTTCTCTCCCCCACCCAACCCACCCCCTCTCCTGCAATCATATCCCTCCCTGTTGTCCATGTCCATGAGTCATTTATACAGGTTCTTTGAATAAACCCTTCCCTTACTTATCCTTCTTCTCTCCCCCTCCCTTCCCCCCTATTGACTGCTATTCTGCTCTTTGTTCTACTTAGTTCCTTTGCTTGTGTTGTTCTTTAGTTTCCTGTATTAGGTGATATCATACGGTATTTTTCTTTCTTTCCCTGGCTTATTTCACTAATCATAATTCTCTCTAGTTCGATCCATGTTGTCGCAAATGGCAGGAGTTCCTTCTTTCTTTAAGCTACATAGTATTCCATTGTGTAAATGTACCACAGTTTTTTGATCCACTCATCTACAGATGGGCACTTAGGTTGTTTCTAGCACTCAGCTATTGTAAACAGTGCTGCAATGAACATAGGGGTGCATAAGTTCTTTAGAATTGGTGTTTCAAGATTCTTTGGGTATAATCCTAGTAGTGGAGTCGCTGGTTCAAAAGGCAGTTCCATTTTTAATCTTTTGAGGTAATTCCATACTGTTTTCCATAGTGGCTGCACCAGTCTGCATTCCAACCAACAGTGCAGTAAGGTTCCCATTTCTCTACATCCTCACCAGCACTTGTTGTTTGTTGATTTGTTGATGATGGCCATTCTGACAGGTGTAAAATGCTATCTCATTGTGGTTTTATTTATGTCTCCCTGATGGCTAATGATGTTGAGCATTTTTTCATGTGTCTATGGACCTTCTGTATGTCCTCTTCGGAGAAGTGTTTGTTCAGGTCCTTTGCCCATGTTTTAATTGGGTTGTTTGTTTTCTTGATGTTGAGTCATATAAGCTCTTTATATATTTTGGAAATCAGTTCCCTGTATGTGATGTTATTGGCAAATATGTTTTCCCATATGGTTGGCTTCATTTTCATCTTGCTGATGTTTTCTTTTGCTGAGCAGAGAGTCTTTAGTTTGATGTAATCCCATTTATTTATTTTTTCCTTCATTTCTCTTGCTTTAGGAGATGTATCCATGAAGAAATTGATACGTGAGTTATCTGATATTTTCTTGCCTATGTTTTCATCTACGACTTTTATGGTGTCACGGCTTACATTTAAGTCTTTAATCCATCTTGAGTTTATTCTCGTGTGTGGTGTAAGTTGGTGGTCTAGTTTCATTTTTTTGCACGTCCCTATCCAGTTCTCCCAGCACCATTTGTTAAAGAGGCTTTTCTCACTCCATTTTATGTTCCTTCCTCCTTTATCAAATATTAGTTGACCATAGAGACCTGGGTTTATTTCTGGACTCTCTATTCTGTTCCACTGTTCTATATGTCTGTTCTTATGCCAGTACCAGACGGTTTTGATCACAGTGGCTTTGTAGTATTGTTTGATATCTGGTGTTGTGATTCCTCCTGCTGTGTTCTTCTGTCTCAAGATTGCTTTTGCTCTTCGGGGTCAATTTTGGTTCCATCTGAAATTTTGGAGTATTTCTTCTAGGTCTGTGAAATGTGTCATTGGTATTTTAATAGGGATTGCATTGAATGTGTAAGTTGCTTTGGATAGTATAGCCATTTTGATGATGTTGATTCTTCACATCCAAGAACATGGTATTTGCCTCCATTTATTTGTATCTTCCTTAATTTCTTTCTTCAATATTATGTAATTTTCAGTGTACAGGTCTTTTATCTCTTTGGTTAAGTTTACTCCTATGTACTTTATTTTTCTTGTTGCTATAGTAAATGGTATTTTCTTTTATGTCTCTGTCTCTGACATTTTATTGTTGGTGTACAGAAATGCCTTAGATTTCTGTATATTTATTTTGTACCCTGCTATTTTGCCAAATTCACTTATTATATCGTGTAGTCTTTTAGTGGAGTTTATAGGGTTTTCTAGGTATACTATCATGTCGTCTGCTCTGATCTTGATGATTTCATTCCTTCTTCTTGCCCTAGCCTTTATTTGTTGTTGTTCTAGTTCTTGTAGCTTTATGGTTAGGTTTTTTATTTGAGATTCTTCTACCCTTTTCAGATATGCCTGTATTGTTATGAACTTCCCTCTCAGGACTGCTTTTGCTGTGTCCCACAGGTTTTGGGCTGTTGTTTGCTCATTATCATTCATTTCTAGAAATTTCTTGATTTCCTCTTTGATGTCATTGTTAACCCATTCATTATTTTATAGCATGTTATACAATCTCCATGAGTTTGTGTGTCTTTGATTTTTTTACTCTGTGGTTGATTTCTAGTTTCAAGGCGCTGTGATCTGAAAAGATGCTTGATATGATTTCAATTTTCTTGAATTTATTGAGGCTTGTTTTGTGTCCTATCATGTGGTATATCTTTGAAAATGTCCCATGTGCCTTTGAAAAGAATGTATATTTTTCTTGTTTGGGGTGAAAAGTTCTATATATATCAGTTAGGTCCATGTGGTTTAGTGTCTTGTTCAATGCCTGTATATCCTTGGTGTTTCTTTGCTTGGATGATCTGTCTATTGTTGATAATGGAGTGTTGAAGTCCCCTACTATGAGTGTATTGTTGTTGATATCCTTTTTGTAGTCTTCTAGTATTTGCTTTATGTATTTGGGTGCTCCTATATTGGGTGCATATATGTTTATCAATGTCATCTTTTCTTGATGGATTGTTCCTTTAAGTATTATGAAATGTCCTTCTTTGTCTCTTTTTATTGCCCTTGTTTGAAATCCATTTTGTCTGATATGAGGACTGCTACCCCGGCTTTTTTTTTCCAGTCCTTTTGCTTGGAATATTTTTTTATATCCCTTTACTTTCAGTCTGTGTAAATCTTTTCTTTTGAGATGTGTTTCTTGTAGATACCAAATATATGGGTCCTGTTTTCTTTTCCATTCCGTTACCCTGTGTCTTTTAATTGGAGCATTTAATCCATTTACACTTAAGGTTATTATTGACATGTATTTATTCATTTCCCATTGTACCTCTGTTCCTCTCCTCTTTTTTTTTTTTCTTCACTTCTTTTTTCTTAGAACACTCCCTTTAGCATCTCTTGTAATGCTGGTTTGCTGGAGATGTATCCTTTTAGTCTTACTTTGTCTGAGAAACTTCTTATTTCACCTTCTATTTTGAATGAGAGCCTTGCTGGGTAGAGTATTCTTGGTTGTAGGCCTTTGTTTTTCATTGCTTGAAATATTTTTGACCATTCCCTTCTGGCTTATAATGTTTTTGTTGAGAAATTGGTCGATATCCTTATCGGAGCTTCCTTGTATGTTATTTTCTGTTTTTCTCTTGCTGCTTTTAGGATTCTCTCTTCGTCTTGGAATGTTGCCATTTGAATTATGATGTGCCTTGTAGTGGATTTTTTTGCGTTCCTCTTTATTGGAACTCTCTGTGCTTGCTAAACTTGTATAACTTTTTCTCTCATCAGGTTCGGAAAATTTTCTGTCACTATTTCTCCTATCAGATTTTCAATTCCATGCTCCTTTTCTTCTCCCTCTCTTATTCCAATGACCCTGATATTATTTCTTCTCATGCTATCCTGTATTTCCCTTACATCTTTTTCATATTTTTTCAATCTTTTTTCATTTTGCTGTATTGTCTGGTAGTTTTTTCTACATTATATTCTAACTCACTAATCCGATCCTCTGCTTCATTTAGTCTGCTTTTAACTGATTCTACTGTGTTTTTCAGTTCAGAGATTGCATTCTTCATTTCTTCCCGATTCTTGTTAATAGTTTCGATGTCTTTTTTTATGCTGGTGTAGTTCTCTGCAAGTTCCCTGTAATTTTCTTGGAGCTGCTGGTAACTTCCTTGGAGGTTGTCATAGTTGTTTTTAAGGTTGTGGAGTATATTGAGCTTCTTGACCACCATTGTTTTGAATACCATGTCTGACATTTGGGCTATGTCTATGTCATCTACCTCTCTTTCTGAGCATTCGTCTTTTCTTTTCATTGAGAGGTTGTTTCTGCGTCTTACCATGTTGGATTCTTCTTGTTTGTTTTTATTTTTTTGGGAAGGTCTGCTTTGTGTTCCCATTTTTGTGCTATGAGATTCTTTATAAGATATGTGGGGGTTTCAGTGGTGCAGTCTCTTTGATCTCCTGAGCCTGATGTTTTTGGGTTACCCTTTATGTCGTTTGTTTATGCTGTCTGGTTATATTTCAGATGTTCTTTGGTAGGAACTTCCTTCTGGCTAGTTGACTGAGAGTCACTCTATTCACTTTGTCTTGAGTTCTTTTGTGGAGATGCTGTTAAGAACATAAACACACAGCCCAGGCAGGAGACCCACACCCTCAAAAATATTCCCCACCCTCTATCCCGCTATTGTCAGCCAACTAGCCAGTATTAATATAAATGTAAAGAGATTAGAGATTTTATACTATAAGAAGAATAGATAAGAGTTGTTTTTAGGAAGGAAAAATATGATTTTTCATATAGGGGACGATAGATTAATAATAGTTGAGACTATGCAAGACTAGGTAATATTTACATTGTATGTTAATAAAAATAGAAGAAAAGGATAGAAAAATACAGAATATAGTAAGAAAGTGGGGTTGTATTGTATTGGGTTTATATAGTAATTATGTTCTATTTATTTAGAGTGAAAGGGGGGATAAACTTGACACACAAACAAAAAAACAACGATTAATGAGTAAGGATGAGGAGAGATTATATGAAATGCATTAGAGATATCCTTTGTTTTCTTTTCTTTTTTCTTCCCCTCCTCTCCTCTCCTCCTTTTTCCTTTTTTTAAGGGAAGAGGAAAAAAAAAGAAAAGAAAGAAAAAGAAAAAAGAAAAAAAAAAAAAGCAATGTTTATACTCAGTTCTGCCTTGGTGTGTCGTCTTCTTTTTCTGCTTCCGCAGCTGGTCTAGTGTGGCGGTTCAGATGTTCTTATTCCTTGCAGCAATGGGTGCGCCCGCGGTGGCCAGCACAGCGCTCTCTTGCTGCCCACTGGAGCCAGCTGAGGTGCCCTTGTGCATGCACACCTGCCTGTGCCCCTGCCTGCGCAGGGAAGCCTGAGAGCCTCCCTGGGGACTGCCCAGCCACGCTGCGCTCCAGGAGCTGGTCTCTCGCCTCCCAGGGCGGGGTCCCAGACTCTTGGGCACAGTAGAAGTGATCGATTGGAGCCTATTGTAGCCGGGCCAAGGTATTTTCGCGCTCGCGCGCCTGTGTGCCCATGCGCACGTACTGCAGCCCAAGAGCTAGCCTTAGTCCCGCTGAGCCAAGCTCCAGGAGTTCGTCTCTCGCCTCTTAGGGCAGGGCCCTGGACACTTGTGCACAGTGGAAGTGAGCATCTTTGAGTCGCTGCTACCTGCCTTCCCGTACCCATGTGGGCATGCACGAACAGAGCCTGAGCAAGCAGTCTGCATTCCGGCCTGGGGCCTGGCTCCCACTGGAGCTGGCTAGGGGTGTCTGCACACGGTCTTCTGCATGTTCAGTGGGCCCTCCCTGTGCCCGTTGGGGCACTGATCGTATGTCTGTTGGGGCGTGTCCGAGGGGCACCTGGACTCACGGTCCCGAGCACCTGGGCAAGTTATTGAGGGCACTTCCCTATGTTCGCCCGAGCGACCCAAGGGGAGGGTTGGGGAGTGGATGAGCATGCCTCTGCGCCTGCGCTCCTAAAGAATGTCCTACCACCCCCAAACTTTCCACCCCTCTCCGCAGTGCACAAGAGAAAAATATAAAGGTAACTTATGTTCTCACTTGCCCAGCAGCATGCTGTCCCCTGTCCTTCAGCACCAATGCCACTTGGTCGAGTCCCATCTCTGCCAACAGGCAGCGATCCGCTTTCCTGACTCCCCTCTGGGGAAGCCTGTGGTTGCCAAAAAGCCTTTGTATACTTCTAGCCGCAGCTCAGGCAGCCACCCCAGTCAGGAATCCTGTTTTGTCCCCTTTTCTTCCACTATCCTCACTGAACAGGTTGTTCCCAGATGGTTTTTCTCTAATCCAGCAGTTCCAAGGTTCGACTCCTGCCAGTGTCCAGCTGCTCACTGAGATGTTCTGTCTGCAATTAGTCCAAACTACAGACGGGTCTCGGGAGCCTGAAAGCACTGCCTCCCCTCACTCCTCCGCCATCTTCCTCTCCCCCGAGACACTTTTCTGATCACCTCCTTCCAGACAGAACTCTCTGGTGTCTCATGAAGTTCAGTGCCACGCCAGATGCTCCGGCCCAGTGCCCACTCCTGAGGCCCCGTCCGGGCACTCGAGAACCTAGTGCCCGTTTTCTTTCTTTCTTGCTGATGTTGTCTTTGCTGAGCAGAAACTCTATAGTTGGATGTAGTCCCATTTGATTATTGTTTTCTTTATTTCCCTTGCCTTAGGAAATATATCGTTGATGTATTGGTGAAAGTATTGCTATGTGGAATAACTGAAAATTTCCTCCCTATGTTTTCCTCTAGGACTTTCATGGCATCACATCTTACATTTAAGTCTTTTCTCCATCTTGAGTTTATTCTGGTGTGTGGTGTAAGTTGGTGGTCTAGTTTCATTTTTGTGCACATCCAGTCCAGTTCTCCCAACAACATATTCCTTCACGATTTGTCAAATATTAGTTGACCATTTAGACCAGGGTTTATATCTGGGCTCTCTATTCTGTTCCATTGATCTATACTTCTGTTCTTATGCCAGTACCAGAGTGTTTTGATTGCAGTGGCTTTGTAGTATAGTTTGATGTCAGGTATTGTGATTCCTCCTACTGTGGCCTTCTTCCTCAAGATTGCTGTCGTTATTTGGGATCATTTTTGGTTCCATATAAATTTTGAAGTATTTGTTCCAGGTCTGTGAAATATGTCACTGGTATTTTAATAGGGATTGCATTGAATCTATAATATGCTTTGGGTAGTATGGACATTTTAATGATGTTGATTCTTCCCATCCTTGAATATGGTATATGCTTCCATTTATTTGTATCTTCCTTAATTTCTTTCTGCAGTGTTATGTAGTTTTCCGAATATAGCTCTTTTATATCTTTGCATAAGTTTGTTCCTAGGTACTTTATTTTTCTTGTTGCTATAGTAAATGAGATTTTCTTTCTATTTTCTAGCTCTGGTATTTTATAGCTGGTGTACAGAAATGCCTTTGATTTCTGGATATTGACTTTGTACACTGCTATTTTGCCACATTCACTTATTAGGTTGTGTAGTTTCTTTTTCGTGGAGTCTATAGGGTTTTCTATGTACACTATCATGTCACCTGCAAATAATGACAGTTTTATTTCCTCTTTTCTGATCTGGATGACTTTTATTGCTTTTTCTTGTCTGTTTTTGATGGCTAGAACTTCCAAACACTATCTTGAATTGGAGTGGAGAGAGTGGACATCTTTGTATTGTTCCTGATCTCAGGGAGAATGCTTTCAGTTTTTGTCCATTGAGTATGGTGTTGGCTTCAGGTTTCTCATATATGGCCATGATTTTGTTGAGGGATGCTCCCTCTATTCCCATGTATCTGAGTATTTCATCATAAATGGATGTTGTACTTTATCAAATGCTTTTTCAGCATACTTTGATATGATCATGTAATTTTTGTCTATCATTTTGTTTATGTGGTGTATTGCATTTATCGATTTGCGAATATTCAACCATCCTTGTATCCCTGGGATGAATCCCACTTGATCGTGGTGTATAATCTTTCTAATGTGTTGCTGGATCCAGTTTGCCAATATTTTCTTGAGTATTTTAGCATCTATGTTCAATAGCGATATTGGCCTGTCGTTTTTTTTTCTTTGTTGTGTCTTTATCTGGTTTGGGAATTAGGGTGATACTGTTTCCATAGAAAGAGTTTGAGAGTCTTCTCTCTTCTTGGTTTGTTGGAATAGTTTGAGAATGGTATCCGTTAGTTCTTCCCTAAATATTTAGTAAAATTTGTCTGTAAAACCATCCATTGCAGGGTTTTCGTGTGTTCGGAATTTTTGATTACTGTTTCAGTTTCACTCTTTGTTAATAGTCTGTTCATGCTTTCTGCTTCTTCTTGATTCAGATTTGGAAAATTATATGTTTCTATAAATTTGTCCATTTCATCTAGGTTGTCAAGTTTCTTGTCATACAGTTGTTTGTAGTAATTTCTTACAATCTTTTGTATTTCTGTGATATCAGCTGTGATGTCTCTTCTTTCCTTTCTGATTTTGTTTATTTGGGTCCTCTCTCTTTTTTTCTTGATTAGCCTGGCTAAACGCTTGTTGATTTTGTTCACCTTTTCAAAGAACCAGCTCCTACTTTTGTTGATCTTTAAATTGTTTAGTCTCTATGTCATTTAATTCTGCTCTGATCTTGATGATTTCTTTCTTTCTATTCACTCGGCTTTGTTTGTTGTTGTTGTTCTAGTTCTTGTAGCTTTAGGGTTAGATTTTTCATTTGAGATTCTTCTATCCTTCTTTAGTAGGCCTGAATTACTATGACCTTTTCTTTCAGTACTGCTTTTTCTGTGTCACATAGGTTTTGGGCTGTTGTGTGTTGATTATCATTAGTTTCCAGAAACTCCTTGATTTCTTTCTTGATGTCATTGTTAACCCATTCAATACACAGAGGAACAATTTTAAAATACCTCCTGTTGAGTTGGATTTTTCAGTAGTTTTCAACTTAAATTTGCATGTCGATTTCAAAACTGCAGTTGGTTTTCATCTCTCACATCAAGTTTTTCTATACATCTTATCTTAATGCGACCACTGTAGGCAGGGTTTAGCCTGGATCAAGGGAAGTACTAGTGCTCTCCTATTGGCTGAGAGGAAAGCTTCCTCAAGTGGAAAGGGGTGGAGGATGACCTTGGAGACAAACGACAGGTTCATACTTGTCTAAGCTATTCAGTTACACATGAGACAGTGTTCTGAGAGGTTGTGTGCCGCTCTATATAGTGAATCATATTCTGAAGTGTAGTCCGAGTTTTTGTCTGTGTACAAGTGGTTAGCAGAATTTATTATTTTATTTACATACATACTTCTTTCCTTTTCTTCAGATCATGTCTGCCTTTGCTATTTCTCATCTTAAGTGCCTAAATAATGCTGATTCATTTTGTTATATCTGTGGCAGTTTCGCCATTCCCAGTCGAAGAACTACCATCAGTGCATTGGACAGGCAGGCCTATTTTGCATTTTTTAAAGTACAACTTGGTGATCAAGATAAGTTTTGATCCCCTCACAATTTGTACAAGCAGTGTATTGAGAGTTTACAAATGTGGATGAAGGGAACATGTGATAAATTGTCATTTGGTGTACCTATGGATTGACGAGAGCCCAGAGATCATTCAAGTGACTGTTACTTCTGTATAGTGAAAATGTCAAGATATAACAAGAAAAATAAAGGTAAAATAGAGTATCCTAGTCTACCATCAGCTATATGCCCGGTATCTCATTCAGCTGAAATCCCAGTGCCGGTTTTCATTGAACTACCCTATTTCAAAAAACAGGAGTATTGTGAAGACCTAAGTGACAGCAACAATAATGATTTTGAAATTGTAGATGACTCAGTTTGTAAGGGATTTGATCAGCATGAACTGAATGATTTGGCACGAGATTTGGGACTATCCAAAAAGGCTTTAGAACTCCTAGCATCAAGACTGCATGAGAAAAACTTGCTTGAAAAAGGAGCGACTGTATTCTGCTTTTGATCAAGAGAAAGTGCATTTCTGCAGTACTTTTGAAGTGACAGTAGCTTTGTGTATTGCCAATACATACATGGTTTAATGCAGGACTTGTGACTTACAATCTATAATGCAACTGAACAGCAACTGTTCATTGATAACTCAAAGCAGAGCTTGAAATGTGTCCTCCTCCACATTGGCAATTTATTTGGTGCTGTCCCAGTTGGCCATTCAGTTTGTTTTTGTGAAGAATATAAAGACATAAAGAGAGTCATTGATCTGTTGCAATATTACAAGCACAGTTGACCTTAAAATGGTCTGCTTCCTTCTTGGTCAGCAATGCGGGTACACCAAGTATCCCTGTTTTCTGTGTATGTGGGACTGCAGAGCTCATGAGAAGCATTGAATGGAGTGAAATTGGCCTCCAAGATATGACCTTAAACCTGGTGATTCAAACATTCTACGTGAGCCACTTGTTGACAGAAAGAACACTATATTCCCACCTCTGCACATAAAATTGGGTCTCATGAAGCAATTTGTTAAAGCTTTGCCAATTGAAGGAGACTGTTTCAAGTATCTCATTTTGGGATTCCCTATCCTGTTGTTTGAAAATATAAAGTACCTTAATATGTATGTTTGGTAGTAGGACTTTATTACTTGTACACAATTTGACTTTCAGTAACAATATATATCCCTTATATGAATGAAATAACTCTATAATAAACAGTATATTCAGGTAATTTTTTCTTTACTTTCCTTTGTATGTACATTTTGTATGATTTTTGGGACAAAGGGAGGATATCCTATCCCTTAAAAAATTGACTTGATAGAGAAAAGCTGGGGTCATTTTTGGATTCACATGCCAAGTTAGTCAAAAACAAGTGTCATATCTAACTCAATAAAAATTGTTTTCCCCAGTGTTATTTAATATCATGTTATCCATTCTCCATGAGTTTGAATGTCTTTGACTTTTTTTCCTTCAGGTTGATTTCTATTTTCAACGCATTGTGATCTGGGAAGATGGTTGATGTAATTTCTATTTTCTTGAATTTGTTGAGCCTTGCTTTGTGTCCTACTATGTGGTCTATCTTTGAAAAGGTTCCATGTACACTTGAAAAGAATGTATATCTTGCTTCTTTGGGGTGAAAATTTTATATGTATCAATTAGGTCTATTTGATCTAGTGTGTTGTTCAATGCCTCAATATCCTTGGTGTTTCTTTGCTTTGAAGATCTGTCCAATGGTAATAATGTGGTGCTAAATACCTCTATTATGAGTGTGTTGCTGTTGATATAATTCTTGTAGTCTTTTAGTATTTTCCTTATATATTTGGGTGCTATAGTGTTGGGTGCATATACGTTTACCAGGGTTATATATTCCTGATGGATTGTTTCATTAAGTACTATAAAATGCCCTTCTGTGTATCTTTTTATGGCCTTTGCTGTGAAGTCTGTTTTGTCTAATATAAGTATTTTTACCCCAGCTTCTTTTTCATGTCCATTTGCTTGGAATACTTGCATCCATCCTTTCATTTTCAGTCTGTGTAAATCTTTTGTTTAGAGGTGTGTCTCTTGTAGACAGCTTTTATGTGGGTTATGTTTTCATATCCATTCTGCTACCCTATGTCTTTTGATTGAAGAATTTAATCCATTTACATTTAAGGTTATTATTGACAGGTGTTTATTCATTTCCCTTTGTACCAGTGTTCTTCTCCATCTTTCTTTTTCTTCTTTTAAAGCATGCCCTTTATCATCTCTTGCTATGCTGGTTCAATGGAGACGTATTCTTTTAGTCTTCCTTTGTTTGGGAAACTCCTTACTTCACCTTCCATTTTGAAAGAGATCCTTGCTGGGTAGAGTAGTCTTGGTTGTAGGCCTTTGTTTTTCATTGCTTGAAATATTTTTTGCCATTCCTTTTTGGCTTATAGTGTTTCTTTTACGAAATCATTTGATAGTCGTATTGGAGCTCTCTTTTATGTTATTTTCTTTTTTTCTCTTGCCGTCTTTAGGATTCTCTCTTGGTCTTTGAATGTTGCCATTTTAATTATGATGTGCCTTGGAGTGAGTCTTTTTTGTTTCATCTTCATTGCGACCCTCTGTGCTTCCTGGAAATACATGACTTTTTCTCTCATCAAATTAGGGAAGTTTTCTGTCCTTACTTTTTCAATCAGGTTTTCTATCCCATGCTCCTCTTCTCCTTCTTGTATCCCTGTGATACAAATATTCTTTTGTTTCATTTTGCCCTGCAGTTCTCTTAAATCCTCTTCATTATTTTTATATCTTTTTTCATTTTGTTGTATTGTCTGGGAATTTTTTTCTACATTGTCCTCTAACTCACTGATCTAATCCTCTGCTTTGTTTAGTCTGCTTTTGATTGCTTCTATTGTGTTCTTCAGTTAAGAAATTGTATTCTTCATTTCTTCCTTGTTCTTACTTATAGTTCCTATGTCCTTTTTTTATGCTGGTGTAGTTCTCCATAAGTTCCTTACAGCTTCCCTGGAGTTCTTTGTAGTTTTCTCTGAGTTTGTCAAGTTCATTGACCTTCATTATAACTGTTCTTCTGAATTCCCTATCGGATAGTTTGCTTACCTCTGTTTTATCTAGCACTCATTCTGGGGATCCCTCTTTTCCTTTCATTGGGAGGTTGTTTCTATGTCTCCCCATGTTGGATGCCTCTTCTTGTTTGTGCTTGTTTCTTAGATTTGTCTGCTTTGCTTTCCCACCATTGTGGTATGAGATTCTGTATAGGAGACCTGGGATTCAGTGGTGCAGTGTCTTTGATTTTCTGTGCTTAATGCTCTTGGGACATACTTTATATCATTTGTTTAAGCTGTCTCATTTTATTTCAGTTACTCTTTAGTGGAACCTTCCCTTTGGCTAGTTGATTGAGAGTCATTCTGCCCACTACGTCTTGAGTTCTTTTGTGGAGATGCTGTAAAATCATAAACACACAACCCAGGCAAGAAACCCACACCCTCAAAACTATCCCTGACCCACAATCACACTGTCAGCAGCAAAAGAGCCAGTATTGATATAGATGTAGAAAGTTAAGACTATTATACTATTTGAAAAAGAGATAAGGGTTGTTTTAACTGAAAGAAAGATGATTTTTGAGAGGAAGATGGTAGAATAGTAATAATAGCAAGTAGGGTCAAGGCTATGAGAGACGATAAATAATGTTTACTTTGTATGCTGAAAGAGAGAGGGAAGAATGCATAATGAAGTGAGAAAATGGAAGTGTATAGTATTAGATTTATATAACAGTAATATGTTATATATTTAGTGTGAGAGGGAGGATAAACAAAACAGACAAACAAAAAAATTAAGAAAAAAGAATAGGAGGGAGAGAAGGTAGGAAACAGATTAAAGAAAGAGTTTTTCCCCAGTAGAAGCTTTGGGCACTCTCCTCTTCTTCTGGATCTGCCCCTGGTAAAAATTTCATTGGTTTCAAATCTTCTTTTCTGACTGGCTGGCTGTGAGGAGATCTAGCTGGATTCTAAGGCTGCTATTCTCTCACTCATGTGCCTGCCACAGCTCTCTGCTGTGAGCTGCACTGAATTGAGTACACTACACTGGTCCTGCAGCACCCTCCAGCACTCCTTAGGTTCATCTAGCAATGCTACTCATCTGGCAAGCCAGTGCGCATGCCCATAGTCCCTACCCAGCCTCTGTTCCTGTCTCTGCTCCTCAAAAAATGTCTCTGTGTTGTCTCCAAGCTATAGCACGAGTCTGAATTTCTGCCTGGCAGAGTCTTGCTGCATGACTGTGTGTACAGAGTTGCCTGCCTGGGGTCCCTACTGAGTCTGGGGTTCCTCCACAGCTTTCCCATATGGGCCCCTCTCCATGATTCAGCTCTGCATTTTTCTTTAGTGAAGCCTTGGCGCAAGTGCCCCTGGGCGCAGGGTTGCCTGCCCAGGGTCCCCACCAAGTCTAGGGTTTTGACGCATCTTCCCCATGTGGGTGGCCCCCTCCGTGGCTCAGTTCTATGTTGCTGTTTGTCGGAGCCTTGATGTGAGTGCCCCTATGTGCAGGGTTGCCACTCCAGGGGGTCCCGACCACGACTCAGTTCACACAGTTTCTCACAGTCTGGACTGTTCTCTGTCTTCCCACGTCTCTGGTTACTTCAACCAAACCTTTTTTCTGACTCCCTCTGGGACTTTGATGGTCAGGGCACTATGGCAGGGGGAAGTTTCCAAGCAGATCCTGACTACCCAGCCAGTCAACAGCTGACCCTTTTGGGTTAGGTGTGGCAGAGGCACCAGGCTGGGAGGACCAGCGACTCCACTTGGAGAGTGCTGGCCAAGTTTTCTGTCCTCTTTTACACTGCTCCCACACTCTGGTCCCTGTTCACGCTATCTGAAATTAGCACTCACTCACCCCACTCCATGTTTCTACTTAAAGTACTTCAAGGATGGGAGCAAGAAGACAACACTGCTACCGACTCCACTACTATCTTTTTTCCCTTAGCAGTCCTGAATTTAACTGCACAAGAAATACATTTTCTATGCTATAGAAAGCAATAATTTGGAGACTTCCGGCCAAGATGGAGGCGTAGACAGACATGCTGCATCTCCCTCCACAACTAAGAAGGAATACAACTACCTCAAAACTAGAAACAACCAGAAGTTCCAGAAAAATCAAACTACATGGAAGTCCAGCAGACAATGATATAAAGAAGAAATACTCATCCATACAGGTAGGAGGGGTGGAGCCGGGGCAGAGAGGACTCGATGTGGTGGTGGCAGCAGTGGCAACAGCAGGAGGCTGGCGGAAAGCACAGTTACATGTTTTAAAAAGTCAGGAGAGAAACCTGGGGAGCATTCCCAGCCCCTCACCAGACCACGCAGCTCACTGTCCCAGCACCGGAGAAAATCCAGCCTCATTGCTTTTGACTATGCACACCAGTGGGGGTTGGGGTGGAGGCAGAAACTGCTGGTCTCTCAGCAGAGTATGTTTGTTTAAAGGGCCCCCACAGACCTAGAACACCCGCAGACCCACCCACTCTGGGAACTATGGTCAGGGCAGCAGCTAGAGTGGTGCCAGTCCCATGTGGAAGTGGGAGAAGTGCCTGGAAAATGGGCGAGTGCTGGGAAAGCGGCATTGTTCCTTCTCAGACCCCTCCGCCACATACAGTGCCACAATGTAGTGAAATACGTTGCCCATTACTGACGAATACCTAAGGCTCCACCCCTTACAATGTAGTAAGAGTGACAGCTCTCCCTGGGACATGGAAGCAAATAAACACAGGAAACTTCCAGCCAAGATGGAGGCCTAGACTGACATGCTCCATTTCCCTCCACAACTAAGAAGGAATATAACTACCGCAAAACCAGAAATAAGCAGAAGTTCCAGAAAATAAATGGAAGTCCAACATATGAATTTATAAAGAATTGGTGCTCCTCCGGACAGGTAGGAGTGGCAAAGCCGGGGAGAAAAGTTCAAGCTGTGCTGTCCATGGCACCAGCAGCGATGGAGGCAGAACAGTGGTAAGCACAGACACCCGTATTTAGGGGGAGGCGAGAAGCACATGGGGAGCATTCCTGGCTGCAGACCAGACCCGTCAGCTTGCGATTCCAAAGCCGGGGAAGGCAGACCTGCATTGCCTTGTACTCTGAGGCCTGGAGGGGGTAGGGATGGAGGAAGAGGCTTCCGGTCTCTCAGCAGAGAGTGAACAGCAGGAATCCATCTTGGACCCCCACCCCTGCAGGAAACACCACAGCGTGGTGAGACAGTTCGATCAAATGTGACGAGTGCATGGGGCTCTGCCCCCTATAGCTTTGACGGTGTGACAGTCCTTCACAGGAAGCAAAGGTAAACACAGAATGGTCAGCATGGCACAGATCATGATAGAGATCCCAGTGATGCAGCTGACCAGACATCAAATATTTAATCTAACAAAGCAGCAGATAGGAAATCTTTCTGAGGCTCACTTCAGAGCTTTGCTTATAAAAATACTTACAGACCTAACAGCAGACCTTAAACAAGACAGGGAAGGAATGAAGGCTAGTCCTGCTGAAATGAACAAAAACACATACAAAGCTAGTGGCGAGGGCAAGAAAACCAGAGATCAAATAAACAAATCGGAACATAGGGAAGGAACAGTCAACCAGTGCAGAAGTAAGAAACGAGAAGTGAGAAAAATGAGGAGAGGCTCAGAAACTTATTGGACAGCTGTAAGTGGGCCAACATTCAAATCGTAAGGCTGCCAGAAAGTGAAGAAGGAGAACTAGAGATGAAAAAATTACGTGAAAAGGTAATGAAGCAGAACTTCCCTAACTTGGGTAAGGAAATAGTCTTACAATTCCAGGAAGCACAGAGAGTTCCAAAAAACTGGACCCAGGGAGAACCACACTAACGCACATTATAATCAAAATGTCAAAAATTAAGGATAACGAGAGAATCCTAAAAGCAGCAAGAGGGAAGAAGAGAATTACATACAAAGGGGTCCCAATAAGACTATCAGTTGATTTCTCAATAGAAACTCTGCAGGCAAGAAGTATTCAAAGTAATGAAAAGCAAAAACCTACAACCACGATTACTCTATCCAGCAAAGCTGTCAGTCAGAATAGAAGGGCAGAGAAAGTGCTTCCAGGACAAAGTAAAACTGAAGGAGTTCATCAGATCCAAACCACCGTTATATGAAATGTTAAAGGGACTTGTTTAGGAGAAAGAGGATCAAAACTATGAACATTAAAATGAACACTGTATCACAACAATTAATAACAGAAGCTAGGAAATTGAAACAAAGGCAGTCTAAGAAGGCAATGAGAGTGGGAAATGAATTATAGGAATGGGGAACATTTTGGGGGGAGGTCAGTGGAGAGGGGAAAGGGGGAAAGTGAGGGAGATGGTACAGGAATTAAGAAGCATAGTAGGAGGGAGTAGATAGGAAGATGTTGACAAGAACTATATGCACAACCAATGGACACGGACTAAGGGGGGAGGCAACTTGAGGGAGCAGGGTCACTGGGTGGAGGGGAACAAAGACAAAAGAAATTGGGAAGACTGTAATAGCATAAACAACTTTAGGGTTTCTTTTTAACTTTTGCAAATGGATTCTGTTTTCTCTTTGTCACTTTTATAGGCTCTACAAAATTTACCATTTCCTTTCATTTCCCCCCCATACACACTATTCCTGACGAGAACATCAAAATATGAGTATGATAGGCTCATGCTATCTAGGATGTCAACCTCAAAAAAATTAACAACATACCAATATTGTCTATCTGTCCTTATTTTATTATGAGTCTATCATCTAAGAATTTATTATAACTTATCTTTGGATAATTCCTCGTCGGCAGCCGTCCGTCTCAAGAGACGATGGTGTAGCTTCTTAAGAGTCTATCTGCACCGCCGAGAATGGCTGTGCAGTCCGACTCGGGAGTGACACGGTATCTGTCTCCTCCCATGTTGAATCGACATCTTGCGATGATGCCGGAGTGTCCTCTCCAGTGAAGCTGAAGCTACAGAGCCTGGGCAGGGTGATATGGAGGGTCTGCTGTTGCCCATGCAGCAGACCCCCCCTCTCTTCGCAGCTGAAGGGTCCAAGGGAAAAACGGAGTCAATACAGCTTGGCTTCAGGTGCGCCGCAGGAGTTGCCGGTGTTGACTACAATGTCAAACCGCCTTAGGGACTCCGGCTCCGGATTTTCTGTCGGGGTTTACTCCCTTAGCCTTTCCCCTGAAGAGGTATGCCGCAAGGCAGCGGAGGTTTTTTGGAGTCAGAGTTTTCCTTCTCTGATGTGCCCTGACTGGAAGATCGAACCAGCGACACTTAGCTCGCAGGCCGACGCTCAATCCACTGAGCCAAACCAGCCAGGTTCTTTGGATAATTAGGATTATATTTTCATCCACTTTTACCTCTTGGTAATGAGATCAATGTGTCTACTATCCACTGAAGAAAGTGCAAATATTCTGTTTAACTTTTCTAAAATTCTTTATAAAGAAGTCCCTTTCATTTGGATTGTTTTCCATAATTTGGTTACCAATATTATGTTTTCTTATCCATTTTATCATAATATTCTAAGCATATACTTGAGAGATATGTCTTACTTTGGTTCCACCTTCCAGTAGGGTTCAGAATGTAGTGGTGTATTGAATACTTAAATTAACATCTACCATCATAATTTTAATGGCCTTGAACAGTGGGTATCTACTGTTTTTGGAGCATCAAGTAAGAAATTATGTCTAGAATCTAATAAAACATATGTCAATCCAATTAATTAGATTATTGTGATCTGCTTGACCAAGCAGACCTTAGAGTATAACACTATTAGCCTACATGGACTTTAAAAAAAAGTATATTTTATTGATTATGCTGTTACAGTTATCCCAAGTTCTTTTCCCTTTACTCTCTTCTGCCCAGTACCCCTTTTCCTCCAGTAATACCACCCCTGCTTTGTTTAAGTCCATTGGTTGTGCATATAAGTTCTTTGTCTTCACCATTTCCTATATTATTATTAACTTCCCTTGGTCTATTTTGTACCTATAAATTACACTTCTTAACTCCTGCATCATTTCTCCCCTTTCTCCTCTCAGATGACACCCCTTCAAATGATTCCCATACCTATGATTTTGTTCCTATTCTGGTTGTTTGTTTAGTTTTTATTTTTTAGATTCTGTTGTTAATAGTTCTGAGTTTGTTGTCATTTTACTGTTTGTAGTTTTGATCTTCTTTTTCTAAATAAATATCTTTAACATTTAATGTAATAATGGCTTGGTATTGATGAACTCCTTTAGCTTTATCTTGTCTGGGAAACACTATATCTTCCCTTTCATTCTAAATTATAGCTTTGCTGGAGAGAATAATCTGGGTTGCAAGCCCTTGCTTTTCATCACTTTGAATATTTCTTGTCAGTCCCTTCTTGCCTGCAAAGTTTCTTTTGAGAAATCAGCTGACAGTCTTATAGGTACTCCTTTGTAAGTAATTCTCCTCTTCTCTCTTTCTGCTTTTAAGATTCTCTTTATTCTTAACCTCTGGCATTTTGATTATGATGTCTTGGTGTTGTCCTCCCTGGGTCTACTTTGTTTGGGACTCTCTGTGCTTTCTGGACCCATATGTCCATTTACTTCCCCAAATTAGGGAAGTTTTCCTTCATTATTTTTCACATAATTTTTCAATTTCTTGCTCTCCCTCATCACCTTCTGGCAACCCTATGATTCAGATGTTGGCATGTTTATAGCTGTCCCAGAGGTTTCTAAGCCTCTTCTTGTGTTTTTTATTTCTCATTTCCTCCTTCTGTACTGGTTGACTATTTGTTTCTTCATTATGTTCCAATTTGTTGATTTCAACACTGGTTTTATTTCCTTCACCACCTGTTTCATATGGATTTTCTTTCATTTCATCCAGGATAGCCTTCATTCTCTCCCCCGCCCTGTTTAATCTTTGTTGTCAGAGTTGTGAGCATCCTAATCACCAATGCCTTAAACTGTGTATCTGGTAAGTTGTCTATCTCCTCATCCATTATGTATGCTATCTGCTCATTGCTTAGTTGTGCCAGTGAGACCTTGATCTGCCCCCGCTTCTGGGTTGTACTTCTCTGTCTCTTTATCTTTCTGTGTTTGCCTCTGTGATTTGGGCAAGGGCTGTCAAACCTCTTATGTTATAGGGGGCGGAGCCTTAGGTATTCATCAGTACAGGACAACCCATTTAACCTTGTTGTGGCGTTGCATGTAGGGGCGGGGGTCTGAGAAGGAAAAGTGACGGTTGCCGCAGCTTTTCCAAGCACTTGTTCCCCTCTCCGTACTAAGCAAGCTGCCTTCTTTTTGAGACTGGCAGCTTCTTCCTGCACGCCTGCCCCCACTTTCTTTCACAGTCAGAAGTAATGTGGCTTTATTTTCCCAGGCTCTGGAACTGCAAGCTCTGTGGCCTGGTTTGGGGCTTGAATCATTTCTTGGGTTTAATCAGTATGATGGTGTTTTTTGTCAGGGTTTCTGCTAGCTGCGCCTGCCCACTTCTCTTTCATGAGCCATGCGGCCTCTAGCTGTGCTGCCAAGAAGCACCACCCCCACAGCCACTGCTCCTCTCCTTTTTCTCTCCCTCCTACCTTTCTTGTTTATTATTTATTATTTATTTCTTGCTGAACTTCCCTGTAGTTTTGATTTTTTGGATTTTCTGGGTTTCTTTTTTTGTTTTTTAGTTTTTTTAGTTTTGAAGTGGTTGTAAATTTCTTCTTAGTTGTGAGAAGAAGCAGCATGTGTATTTACATCTCCATCTTGGCTGGAAGTCCTGGGCTGATCTTAATGACTCACTTATAATAATCAGAACAAAAAGAAGCAATAATGTGTGACCTTTGACACTAGATGATGAAAGCACTGACGCTTCCTTCTTACTCTCTCTTAGACAAACACTGAATGAATTTAGCTGCTGTGTTGTGAGGAAACACAAGACACCTATGAAGAGCTACATGGTGTGGAACTTAGGACTTTTGCTAAATGGCATATGAGTGAGCCATTCTGAAGTAGACTCTAAAGACTCAATCAAGATTTCTAATGACTGCAGCCTCAAGCAACTACTTGACTGCAACCTCTTAAGAGATGCTGAGCCAGAACCACCCAACTAAGGCACTCCTAAATTTATGACCAACAAAAGCTATGAAATAATAATAATGTTCATTATTTAGCTACTGTTTTAGGGCAACTTGTTACATAAGAATATATAATTACTAATTATAATTACTAATGCACTAATAGGTTTAAACTGGCTGGTTTGGCTCAGTGGATTGAGCGTCGGCCTGCGAGCTAAGTGTCGCTGGTTCGATCTTCCAGTCGGGGCACATCAGAGAAGGAAAACTCTGACTCCAAAAAACCTCCGCTGCCTTGCGGCATACCTCTTCAGGGGAAAGGCTAAGGGAGTAAACCCCGACAGAAAATCCGGAGCCGGAGTCCCTAAGGCGGTTTGACGTTGTAGTCAACACCGGCAACTCCTGCGGCGCACCTGAAGCCAAGCTGTATTGACTCCGTCTTTCCCTTGGACCCTTCAGCTGCGAAGAGAGGGGGGGTCTGCTGCATGGGCAACAGAAGACCCTCCATATCACCCTGCCCAGGCTCTGTAGCTTCAGCTTCACTGGAGAGGACACTCCAGCGTCATCGTAAGATGTCGATTCAACACGGGAGAAGACAGATACCGTGTCACTCCCGAGTCGGACTGCACAGCCATTCTCGGCGGGGCAGATAGACTCTTAAGAAGCTACACCATCGTCTCTCGAGACGGACGGCTGCCGACGACGGAATAGGTTTAAACAATTAGACTATTACATATCTCAAAAAAGATAAGGATGTTTTCTATATACTTATATGTATCTGATAGATGATAGTTCAAGCCATCAAGCAGAATGGATTTTAATACTTTGATGTTAGACCTGAATGGTTATAACCAAAGGATATGTCTTAAAAATAAATTTAAGAATCCCTTGTTTTGTATATGTGTACGTGTGAAATTTTAACCCCATAACAGAGCACTATGAGGTGCTATTTTTACTTCTATCTTTAGGGAGTTTGAAGCCAAACTAGAATATTAAACCTGTTATATTTTAATGGGTGGACTTCTAAAATACTTGACCTTTAGAAAAATTAATTCTACCATAACACTACTTAATGTTACTTGTTTTTTATGAGGGAACAAATAACAAGATATTTTATTTCATGTTTGACAGATTAGAAGAGATTAATTCCACTGTAAATTGTTTACTGAGTTACTGAAATAAAATATTAATTCACCAGCTGTGTACATATTTATTAAACAATTAATTTTTTATTCTTCTCTGTGTAGTTTTCTAAAGAAAGTGTTTGTTTCTTTGAGTAAAGATGGAATGCAAAATATAGAATTGATTACTAATTTTTTTCAACATTACTTTCATAATATAAGGCAATGAAGCTCATATTATTACTGGTTCAAAAAAATCTCCAAAGAGAAAATATTTTTATGGAGTAAATAAATGTTGAAAAAACTATAATTGGAGACAAAAACAGTTTTTCCAGATGAAGTGGGGGTGTAAATGGACTCTTTATCAGACAGGCCTAAAGAACGTGCTATAGATGATATATAGTTTTCCACTTCAACACATTTTTTTTTAAATTACAAGTTCTCTCTCTGATTTAAAACAATCTCAAAGAAAAATTATCTTGATCTTAAAAGATGATTTGTCTCAGTAGTTTTGACCAGATCATTTGCATAGTTGTAGCAGGCGTATATACCATGTACAATATGGCCTTCTGAAGTTTGCCTAGATGGAAATTTTCATGAGATATCTCATATTGGACTTTCTTAAAGAGAATCAAATCTCAGACTGGACTATTTAAAAAAGGGAATCTAAACCATTATAATGTGTCCCAGGTTCATGATTATTTTTATTTTAAAATTTTATTTTATAGTAATTATTTTAGTTTTTCAATTATAATTAACATACAATACTATATTAGTTTCAATTGTACACCCCAGTGACTAGACACCACATAATCCATTAAGTTATCATCCCAAAAAATCTCACACTTATCTGACACCACACATAGCCACCAGATATCGTCGTCGTCGTCGTCGGCAGCCGTCCGTCTCGAGAGACGATAGCGTAGCTTCTTGAGAGTCTATCTTCATCGCCGAGAATGGCTGTGCAGTCCGACTCGGGAGTGACAATCCCTGCCGCACTTGTTACAGGTGAAGGCAGATGGCTGTTGTTGCTGCTCTTGACGCTGCTTCTGCCTCGATCTTTTCTGGACCGCCTCCTCGTTGCGCGCAGCCTCTGCGCGTGACGTACCTTGCCTGACCGCGAGCCTCCAGGCTAGGCGGTCATCTGCTTGAACTTCCCATGTGTTGAGATTGATGGAGCATTGTGTCATGTCCTTTTTGCAGATGTCTTTGAACCGCAGTTTTGGGCGCCCTGTCATCCTCTGGGCTTCTGCTAGCTCGCCGTAGAGGAGGTCTTTGGGAATACGGCCTGCATCCATTCTTTTGACATGGCCGAGCCACCTGAGGTGTCTCTCACCAAGAACTGCATGCAAACTGCACATGTTGGCTCGCTTCAGCACCTCGGTGTTGGGGACCTTATCCTGCCAGGCGACATGCAGGACGCGTCGCAGGCACCTCATGTGGAAGCTGTTGAGTTTCCTTTCGTGCCTTGCGTAGGTGGTCCACGTCTCGCTGCCATAGAGGAGAGTGCTGAGTACGCAGGCTTGGTAGATGCGCAGTCTGGTTTTCTCAGTGAGGCTGGAATTGTTCCACGCTCGCCGGTTCAGTTTGGCCATAACTGTGGCTGCCCTGGCGATTCTCCGATTGACCTCCAAATCGACTGACAGAGAGCTCGAGATGGTGGACCCGAGGTAAGTGAAATCGTTGACAACCTCCAGGGTGTATCCGTCGATGGTGATGCATGGGGGAGTCCCCGTGCCTTGAGCCATAATGTTCGTCTTCGTCAGGCTGATGGCTAGTCCGAACTCCTTGCATGCGTGGAAAAGGCAAGTGACTAACTGCTGGAGTCCCTCTTCGGAGTGTGATGTCAAGGCTGCGACGTCGGCGAAGAGCATCTCACGGATGAGCACCTCTTTGACTTTGGTCTTGGCTCGTAGACGGGCCAGGTTGTAGAGCTTGCCATCGGATCTGGTGTGAATGAAGACACCCTCGCTGCAGTCCTTAAAGGCGTATTGGAGGAGCATGGAGAAGAAGATTCCAAACAGCGTAGGCGCGAGGACGCAGCCCTGCTTTACTCCGCTGCTGACTGGGAAGGCCTCAGAGGTTGTGCCGTTGTAGGACACCGTGCTGTGCATGTTGTCGTGAAAGGACATGACCACAGCAAGCAGATGTGGTGGACAGCCAATCTTCCATAGCAAGCTGAAGAGTCCGCTTCGACTGACCAGATCAAACGCCTTCGTGAGGTCAATAAAGGCGAGGTAGAGTGGTTTATGCTGCTCGTGACACTTCTCCTGCAGCTGGCGTAGGGAGAAGATCATGTCCACTGTTGATCGGCCAGCTCTGAAGCCACACTGGGACTCTGGGTAGACGCGGGAAGCAAGGGTCTGCAGGCGGGCAAGAGCGACCCGGGCGAATACTTTGCCGACGACGCTGAGGAGAGAGATGCCCCGATAGTTGTTGCAGTCGCTGCGGTTTCCTTTGTTCTTGTACATGGTGATAATGTTGGCGTCTCTCATATCCTGGGGGATGTAACCCTCCTTCCAGCAGAGACAGAGTAGATGGTGGAGCGGCTGTAGCAGGACTGGTTTCCCGCTCTTTAGGATTTCTGGAGGGATTCCGTCGCTTCCTGGTGCTTTCCCACAAGCGAGGCGGTCGATGGCTTTGCCGAGCTCTGCCGCAGTAGGTGGGGTGTCTAGCTCCTCCATGACTGGTAGGTCTGGGATGGCGTTAAGAGCAGTGTCTGTTACGGTGTTCCTCGTTGCGTACAGCTCGAGGTAGTGCTCGGTCCACCACCACATTTGCTGTTCCTGGTCAGTGATGACCTCACCTGTCTTGGACTTAAGGGGGGCGATCTTGGAGGGGATTGGGCCTGTTGCCTTCTTGATACCCTCATACATTCCTCGTGCGTTGCCTATATCGGCGGCTTCCTGGATGCTTTTGCACAGGTTTAGCCAATAGGTGTTGGCACAGTGGCGGGCGGTCTTCTGGACTTTGTTCCTGGCAGCCCGTAGAGCTTGAAGTGTACTGGGAGTGGGCGTGGCCTTGTAAGCCAGTAGGGCCTTCCTCTTAGCCTCGATCACGGGTTCCATTTCTTCCCAGTGAGCCTCGTACCAGTCAGCGTTCTTCCGCTCTTTCTTCCCGTAAGCAATAATGGCGGAGTTGTATATGGCGTCGCGGAGACGTGACCAATTGGATTCGATAATGTCATCTGCCGCCATTCCCTCGCCGAGTGCATCTTCCATCCTGTTGATGAATTGCTGGGTCTTAACTGGGTTGCTGGCACAACTGGTGTTGATGCGTGGGCGACCCTTCATCTTGGAGTGGTGCAACCTCTTCAACGTTATGCGCATCTTGCTTACCACGAGGGCATGGTCGGTGTCGCAGTCTGCACTGTGGTAGCTGCGGGTGAGGAGGGTGCTGCCAATATCCGTTCTTCTGGTGATGACGAGGTCAAGCTGGTGCCAGTGGCGGGAGCAGGGGTGCCTCCATGACACCTGGTGGATCTCTTTGCACTTGAAGAATATGTTTGTCACGCACAGGCCGTGGTGACACGAAAGCTCAAGCAGTTGCTGACCATTCTCATTGATCTTTCCTCTCCCAAAGTTTCCGAGGCAGGTGGGCCAGGCCATGTGGTCGGCTCTTACTCTTGCGTTGAAATCTCCAAGGAGATAAAGAGCGTTACTTCTGGGGATCTTGGATAACGCTTCGTCCAGTGCATGGTAGAACTGTTCTTTCTCTTCGGTGGTGGCGCAGAGGGTTGGGGCGTACGCGCTAAGAATGCTGACTGGGCCGAAAGTTGTTGACAATTGGAGGGTAAGTAATCTCTCTGTGCCTCCTGTGGGTGGCTCTATGGAGTTAACAAGCGTGTTCTTCACAGCGAACCCCACACCGTGCTGTCTTGGTTGGTCCGGAGACTTCCCTTGCCAGTAGAAGGTGTAGTTGGTTTCTCTGATAGTTCCGTTGTCGGCCAACCGGGTCTCCTGTAGAGCCGCAATGTCGATGTTTAGTCGTGCCAGTTCCCTGTCGATGACGGCGGTTTTCCTGACATCATTGATCCACGGAAGGTCTGCAGTAAGTCCGGGACACATGGTCCTGATGTTCCAGCTAGCGAGGCGAAGAGCTGGAGGCTTCTTTCTTGTTTTTTGCTCGGAATTGCCTGGTGCGAGCGTTTTGTGGCCCACTTTTCGAGAGACGCCTCTCTGATCCCCACGCACCCAGTGGGGCAGGCGAGCCATGGCGGGACAGCACCTAATTGGCTGGGGGCTGCCCAGCTTGAGGCGGGCGGTAGCTGTCCAGTGAGGTGCGATGACCTCTCCCACCATCAGAGGAGACCCCTGGCGCTCGTTTCCTTCGCCAATCGGATGAGCTTCTAACCAGTATCTGTCTCCTCCCGTGTTGAGCCGACATCTTGCGATGACGCTGGAGTGTCCTCTCCAGTGAAGCTACAAAGCCTGGGCAGGGTGATATGGAGGGTCTGCTGTTGCCCATGCAGCAGACCCCCCCTCTCTTCGCAGCTGAAGGGTCCAAGGGGAAGACGGAGTCAATACAGCTTGGGTTCAGGTGCGCCGCAGGAGTTGCCGGTGTTGACTACAACGTCAAACCGCCTTAGGGACTCCGGTTCCGGATTTTCTGTCGGGGTTTACTCCCTTAGCCTTTCCCCTGAAGAGGTATGCCGCAAGGCAGCGGAGGTTTTTTGGAGTCAGAGTTTTCCTTCTCTGATGTGCCCTGACTGGAAGATCGAACCAGTGACACTTAGCTCGCAGGCCGACGCTCAATCAGATATACCATGGACTATATTCACTGTGCTGCACCCCACATCCCCACAATGATTCTATAAGAACCAATTTGTACTTCTTAATCCCTTAATCCCTTCACTTTTTCATCCATCCCCTCAAGTTCCCTTCTATCTGGCAACCATCAAAATGTTCTTTGTATTCATGAGCTTGTTTCTGTTCTACTTATTAGTTTATTTTCTTTTTTTTAGATTCAATTGTTGATACATATGTATTTATTGCCATTTTATTGTTTACATTTTTAACCTATTTTTCTTCTTCTCAAGGAAGGTCATTTAATATTTCATATAATATTGGTTTGGTGGTGATGAACCCTTTTAGTTTTTTCTTGTCTGGAAGGTCTTTACTTGGGAATCTGGACCCCATTAACCATGAGGAATACTTGGCAGATACATTTCTTTTTGGTGTTCATACATGTAAGCCAAAGAACACTGGAAGTGAGGTTCCAGGTCAGTTTTTACAAGAGGGCTCTTTAAGCCTTGACTTCATAAAGTCAGTGTTACTTAGTTCTTTCAACTTTTTGGTCACATCTAATTAAATGAGTTGAATTCTCAAATATCTCAGACAAGTATTTCATTGTATAATCAATGTTTCTAATTACATCCTAATATTAATAAAAGGAGAACAGATACTTATTGAACTTATGTAAATACCACATTGTTATGAAAATAATAAAAATATTCAATAAGAGTTTCTAAATTCTTAAAGGGTCAGATAAGAAGAATAAAGTATTATTTACAGATGTTTTCAATTTACAAAAAACAGAGTCTACTGAGTTATAGATAGCTTAAAAAAAAAGAGAAAGGATTTTCTTATATATCCAAGAAATAGAACATTAAAGCATACAGACTGTTTTTAAATCATGTCACTTAATTAACTCTTATAATTAATTTTTGTTCTACAAGATTTTGTATTAGCAGAAGCATGTACCCAAAAGTAATTGGCATAATCCTTTTCCTCAGGGCTCTCAGACAGTCTCTTTTTGTTGAAGATAAAGTAATCAGACCTGTAGCTGGTTGCAAGTACTTTCAGAGAAGCATCAGGGTAAAACAAACAAACAAAATAATCTATTCATAACAAAAGGCTTAAAATGGCTGCAGCTAATTTATTACAGATAACTTTCAAAAGTGAAAGATCGATTACAATTTATTACAAGAATTATTTAGTAGACAAGAAAATTTGTTTCCTTGACAGGCAAAAGAAGGTAGTAAAATCTGTCCAAAAAAATTTTAAAGAAAATTAATATAAACATATTGATGAAATTATTTGCTTTTCTCTTTAAATTTTTATTGAATTTGTTGGCATGATACTGGTTAATAAAATTATATAGGTTTTATGTATATGATTATACAATGCATCATCCGTATAGAATATTGTGTGTTCACTGTCCAAGTCAAATCTCCATCATTACTATTTATCCACTCCTTGTCTTCTTGTACCTCATCCCACCTCCTTTTCCTTCTGGTAATCACCATACTGCTGTCTGTGTCTATTAAGTGTTTTTTTTTTTTTTTTTTTTTTTATGACTGCCTAAGAATCTTTGCAATGGAAATAGTTTGTGTTGAAACAGCTTTCAGCAAACTACAAAGAAAAAAAAAAGAAAACTACCCAGTGATTGCTTCAGCATCAACATTTTTTTCAGAGGTCAGCTACCTATATTAAGTGCTTAACTATTTATATTTAATAATAAATATTTAAAGACTACAATCATGTTAAAAGGTTTGTGTGAAATAAAACCTACAATGAGATTTCAACACAAATACACAGAGCAAACAATATTCCTAACTCAATAGGAGCTTTACTGAATTCTTCAGTGTATGTCCTTGGTTGTACCTGCATATACTCATATAAATGAAAAAATCAGAGAAACAAAACACTCATGAATGTAGGTGAATAATTAAACAACGTATATATCATCAAATAGTACTATCATTTGATGAGGGTGAAATCTGAGGACTAGAGAAATGTTTGCTGGAGTATTATTCTTGGTCTTACTTAAAAATTAATAGTTCTTAATTTTCTTCCCTTACTGCAGCTATTAATTCGTTAATTGTTTATTCAATACATTTCAATATTCTACTAGTTATTTATGCTTCAGGTTTTTATTTCTTTAGATAGAATATGAAAATCTTAATCATGTATCTTTCCATATATCATTTACTCCCTATCCTAAAAGTGAAAGAAATTAGCTTATTTACGCTGTATTCCTTCTCTTCATCCTTTTTTTTAATGTATTATAGTTATATTATCATTTTCTTCATTTGTTCTCCAACATTTCTAAATTTATATAATATTGCCAAAACTTTATTTCTCACTTCATTATCTTTCTAATTTTTACTCCCTACTATATAAGGCTATTATTGCTACTAGTCTAATTTTTCTCAGTCCTCTAATTTCCTACCCTTATACATCACCATCATTAATAAATTATCACTTTCTTATTTATTTATTTAACTTTATTTTTTGGTTTTTCAATTATAGTTGTCCCATTTTTCCCCCATTGCTCTCTCCTCCCAGCCCATCCCTTCTCCCACAATCATATCCCTCCCCATTGTCCATGTCCATGAGTCATTCATATACGTTCCTTGACTATACCCTTCCCTTACTTATACCCCTTCTCTCCCACTCCCCTCTCCCCTACTGACTACTATTCTAGTCTTTGCCTATTTAGTTCGTTTGTTTGTGTTGCTCTTTAGTTTCCTGTATTAGGTGATATCATATGGTATTTGCTTTATTTGCCTGGCTTATTTCACTAAGCATAATTCTCTCTAGTTCCATCCATGTTGTCGCAAATGGCAGGAGTTCCTTCTTTCTTTCTGCTACATAGTATTCCATTGTGTAGATGTACCACCGTTTTTTTACCCACTCTTCTACAGATGGGCACCTAGGCTGTTTCCAGCACTTAGCTATTATAAACAGGGCTGCTATGAACTTAGGGGTGCATAGGTTTTTTTGAATTAGGTCTTTAGGATTTTTCGGGTATAATCATAGCAGTGGAATCGCTGCTTCAAAAGGCAGTTCCATTTTTAGTTTTTTGAGGTAATTCCATAATGTGTTCCATAGTGGCTGCACCAGTCTGCATTCCCACCAACAGTGCAGTAGGGTTCCCGTTTCTCCACATTCTCGCCAGCATTTGTTATTTGTTGATTTGTTGATGATGGCCATTCTGACAGGTGTAAAGTGGTATTTCATTGTGGTTTTTACTTGCATCTCTCTGATGGTTAGTGATGTTGAGCATTTTCTCATGTGCCTATGGACCTTCTGTATGTCCTCTTCGGAGAAGTGTTTATTCAGGTCCTTTGCCCTTTTTTAAATTGGGCTGTTTGTTTTCTTGATGTTGAGTCGTATAAGCTCTTTATATATTTTGGAGATCAGTCCCCTGCCTGTGATATCATTGGCAAATATGTTTTACCATATGGTTAGTTTCCTTTTCATCTTGCTGATGTTTTCTTTAGCTGAGCAGAAGCTCTTTAGTTTGATGTAGTCCCATTTGTTTATTTTTTCCTTTATTTCTCTTACCTTGGGAAATGTATCCGTGAAGATATTGTTACGTGAGATATCTGAAATTTTCCTGCCTATGTTTTCCTCTAGGACTTTTATGGTGTCACGGCTTACATTTAAGTCTTTAATCCATTTTGAGTTTATTCTCATGTGTGGTGTAAGTTGGCGGTCTAGTTCCATTTTTTTCCACGTCCCTGTCCAGTTCTCCCAGCACCATTTGTTAAAGAGGCTCTTCTCATTCCATTTTATGTTCCTTCCTCCTTTATCAAAGATTAGTTGCCCATAGAGACCTGGGTTTATTTCTGGGCTTTCAATTCTGTTCCACTGATCTATATGTCTGTTCTTATGCCAGTACCAGACTGTTTTGATCACAGTGGCTATGTAGAGTTGTTTCATGTCTGGTATCGTGATTCCTCCTGCTGTGTTCTTCTGTTTCAAGATTGCTTTTGCTATTCGGGGTCTTTTTTGGTTCCATATGAATTTTTGGAGGATATGTTCTAGGTCAGTGAAATATGTCATTGGTATTTTAATAGGGATTGCATTGAATCTGTAAATTGTTTTGGGTAGTATAGCCATTTTGATGATGTTGATTCTTCCCATCCAAGAACATGGTATTTGATTCCATTTATTTGTATCTTCCTTAATTTCTTTCTTCAATGTTGCATAGTTTTCAGTGTACAGGTCTTTTATCTCTTTGGTTAAGTTTATTCCTAGGTAATTTATTTTTCTTGTTGCTGTAGTAAATGGTATTTTCTTTTTTGCCTCTGTCTCTGATATTTTATTGTTGGTGTACAGAAAAGCCTTAGATTTCTGTATATTTATTTTGTACCCTGCTATTTTACCATATTCACTTCTTATATCGAGTAGTCTTTTAGTGGATTTTATAGGGTTTTCTAGCTATACTATCATGTCGTCTGCAAATAGTGATAGTTTTACTTCTTCTTTCCCAATTTGGATGCCTTTTATTTCTTTGTCTTGTCTGATTGCTGTGGCTAGGACTTCCAACACTATGTTGAATAGAAGTGGGGAGAGTGGACAGCCTTGTCTAGTTCCTGATTTCAGGGGGAATGCTTTCAGTTTTTGTCCATTGAGTATGATGTTGGCTTCAGGCTTCTCATATATAGCCTTAATTATGTTAAGGTATGCTCCCTCTATTCCCATTTTGCTCAGTGTTTTCATCATAAATGGGTGTTGTACTTTATCAAATGCTTTTTCTGCATCTATAGATATGATCATGTGACTTTTGTCTTTCATTTTGTTTAGGTGATGTATTATATTTATTGGTTTGCGAATATTAAACCATCCTTGCATCCCTGGGATGAATCCCACTTGATCGTGGTGTATGATCTTTTTGATGTATTGTTGGATCCTGTTTGCCAAAATTTTATTGAGGATTTTAGCATCTATGTTCATCAGTGATATTGGCCTGTAGTTTTCTTTCTTTGCTGTGTCTTGACCTGGTTTTGGGATGAGGGTAATACTGGCTTCATAGAAAGAGTTTGGGAGTTTTCCCTCTTCTTGGATTTTTTGGAATAGTTTGAGGAGGGTAGGAGTTAGTTCTTCCCTAAATGTTTTCTAAAATTTGCCTGTGAAGCCATCCGGTCCAGGGCTTTTGTGTGGAGGGAGATTTTGGATTACTGTTTCAATTTCCTTCTTTGTTATTCGTGTGTTGAGACTTTCTACTTCTTCTTGATTCAGTTTTGGAAGGTTATATGTTTCTAGAAATCTGTCCATTTTTACTAGGTTGTCAAATTTCTTGCCATATAGTTGTTTGTAGTAATTTCTTATAATTGTTTGTATTTCTGAAGTATCAGTCGTGATTTCTCCTCTTTCATTTCTGATTTTGTTAATTTGGGTTTTCTGTCTTTTTTTCTTGATGAGTCTGGCTAGAGGCTTGTCGATTTTGTTTATTTTTTCAAAGAACCAACTCCTAGTTTTGTTGATTTTTTGGATTGTTCGTTTCGTTTCTATGTCGTTTAATTCTGCTTTGATCTTGATGATTTCCTTCCTTCTTTTTGCCCTAGGCTTTGTTTGTTGTTGTTGTTCTAGTTCTTGTAGCTTTAAGGTTAGATTTTTTATTTGAGATTCTTCTAGTCTTTTCAGATATGCCTGTATTACTATGAACTTCCCTCTTAGGACTGCTTTTGCTGTGTCCCACAGATTTTGGGCTGTTGTTTGTTCATTATCATTAGTTACTAGAAATTTTTTGATTTCCTCTTTAATGTCATTGTTAACCCATTCATTATTTAATAGCGTGTTATTCATTCTGCATGAGTTTGTGTGTCTTTGATTTTTTTCCCTGAGGTTGATTTTTAGTTTCAAGGCATTGTGGTCTGAAAAGATGCTTGATATGATTTCAATTTTCTTGAATTTGTTGAGGCTTGTTTTCTGTCCTATCATGTGTTCTATCTTTGAAAATGTCCCATGTGCCTTTGAAAAGAATGTATATTTTTCTTCCTTGGGGTGAAAAGTTCTATATATATCAGTCACGTCCATGTGGTTTAGTGAGTTATTCAATGCCTGTATATCTTTGGTGTTTCTTTGTTTGGATGATCTGTCTATTGTTGATAATGGAGTGTTGAAGGCCCCTACTATCAGTGTGTTGTTGTTAATATCCTTCTTGTGGTCTTCTAGTATTTGCTTTATCTATTTGGGTGCTCCTATGTTGGGTGCATATATGTTTATCAGTGTTATATCTTCATGATGAATTGTTCCTTTAAGTATTGTGAAATGTCTTTCTTTGTCTCTTTTTATTGCCCTTGCTTTGAATTCCATTTTGTCTAATATGAGGACTGCTAACACAGCTTTTTTTTCAGGTTCATTTGCTTGGAATATTTTTTTATATCCCTTTAATTTCAGTCCATGTAAATCTTTTGTTTTCAGGTGTGTTTCTTGTAGACAGCAAATATGTGGGTCCTGTTTCTTTATCCATTCCGTTACCCTGTGTCTTTTAATTGGAGCACTTAATCCATTTACATTTAAGGTTATTATTGACATGTATTTACTCATTTCCCTTTGTATCTCTGTTCCTCTACTCTTTTTTTTTTTCTGTTCCTTTCTCTTAGAATATGCCCTTTAGCATCTCTTGCCATGCTGCTTTGGTGGAGATGTATTCTTTTCGTCTTCCTTTGTCTGAGAAACTCCTTATTTCACCTTCTATTTTGAATGAGAGCCTTGCTGGGTAGAGTATTCTTGGTTGTAGGCCTTTGTTTTTCATTGCTTGAAATATTTTTGACCATTCCCTTCTGGCTTGTAGTTTTTCTGTTGAGAAATCGGTCGATAGCCTCATTGTAGCTCCCTTGTAAGTTATTTGCTGTTTTTCTCTTGCTGCTTTTAGGATTCTCTCTTTGTCTTGGAATGTTGCCATTTTAACTATGATGTGCCTTGGAGTGGGTTTTTGGAGGTTCCTCTTCATTGGAACTCTTTGTGCTTCCTGGACTTGCAGAACTTCTTCTCTCACCAGGTTCGGAAAATTTTCTGTCATTATTTCTCCTCTCAGTTTTTCAATTCCATGCTCCTTTTCTTCTCCCTCTCTTATTCTGATGATCCTGAATTACTTTTTCTATTGCTATCCTGTAATTCCCTTACATCTTGTTCATATTTTTTCAATATTTTTTCATTTTGCTGTATCGTTTGAGATTTATTTCCTACATTATCCTCTAACTCACTAATATGATCCTCTGCTTCATTTAGTCTGCTTTTGAC
Organism: Furipterus horrens; assembly: GCF_987537825.1. Lineage (NCBI taxonomy): Eukaryota > Metazoa > Chordata > Mammalia > Chiroptera > Furipteridae > Furipterus > Furipterus horrens. The sequence goes on along the minus strand of NW_028327187.1, from coordinate 55,986,627 downwards.
TGATTCTACTGTGTTTTTCAGTTCAGAGATTGCATTCTTCATTTCTTCCTGGTTCTTGTTGATAGTTTCTATGTCTTTTTTTATGCTGGTGTAGTTCTCTGCAAGTTCCCTGTAATTTTCTTGGAGCTGTTGGTAACTTCCTTGGAGGTTGTCATAGTTGTTTTTGAGGTTTTCGAGCATATTGAGCTTCTTCACCACCATTGTTTTGAATTCCATGTCTGACATTTGGGCTATGTCTATTCCATCTACCTCTCTTTCTGGGGATTCCTCTTTTCTTTTCATTGAGAGGTTGTTTCTGCGTCTTACCATGTTGGATTCCTCTTGTTTGTTTTTGTTATTTGGATTTGTCTGCTTTGCCTTCCCACCTTTGTGGTATGAGATTCTTTATGGTAGATCTGGGGTTTTCAGTAGTACAGTCTCTTTGATCTCCTGAGCCTGATGTTCTTGGGGTATCTTTTATATCATTTGTTTATGCTGTCTGGTTATATTTCAGATGCTTTTTGTTAAGATCTTCCTTATGGCTAGTTGATTGAGAGTCACTCTATCCACTTTATCTTGAATTCTTTTGTGGAGATGTCAGTTGAGCCTTTGTGTGTTGTCTTGTTTTTCTGTATCCACAGCTGGTCTAATCTGGTGGGTCAGAGGTTCCTGTTCCTTGCAGCAGTGGGCCCCTGCACTGCGTGTTCCTTCCTTGTCTGTTGGAGCTAGCCAAGGTGTCTTTGCAGGCACACTTGTGAGCGGGTAAGGTGGCCCGAGAGCCCGCTTCAGGCCTGTCGCGCAGCGCTCTGTGAGTTTCCCCAGGTGGCCAGGGAGTTATCCTCAGGTCTGCAGCACTGTGCTCCAGGAGATCATCTCTCGCCTGCCAGTGCTGGGCCCCGGACACTCATGTATACTTGTGCCTATTGATGTCAGCGAGGTATTTTGGCACTTGTGCACCCCTATTCACCCAGGGAAGCCGGGCAACTAGCCTCAGCGTAGCGCTCCGGGTAACTGTCTGTGAGTCGCTCTAAGTGGGTTTTTTTTTTTCTTGTTTTTGCATAATTCTTTCACCTTTTCATCCAGCCTTACAAATTTCTTCTTTCTAACAACTGTCAGTCTGTTCTTTGTATCTATGAATCTATTTCTATTTTGTTTGTTAGCTTATTTTTTCATCAACACTATTTTCAAAAACAGAAGTGAATATTATATCTAATTTTTAAAAAACGGATGAACGTACATTTTACTGAGTAAATAATTTTGCATTATAACATAATAATCCTCTTATAAATACAATGAATACTCCAATCATGTAGTAAGGATATACCAAGATTGTATCAATATCAAGTAAAGTGATTCCATGTGGAGTACATCCTAACCATCTCTAGATTAATAAAACTCCATAGGTAAGTGACAATCACTGGCCAGTAATATGCTAGATTCATATTAAAGAATCAAAGTTGTGACAAAGTAAACATTTTTAGTAACTGAAACTTGATTGATAACTCTATACTAGTATCATCTTATTAGATTTTTATTACAGGAAAATCATCACCATGACTCTGATAAAAAGAAACATATCATGGACAACAGGGCTTTGACAAATCTCTTGGGATTTCCCACACTGTATACAATTTCTTAAATATTGATACTAATGACATTTTATCCACACAAATTTAACTTGGAGAAGGCTAAGCATCTCTTCTGACTTGAATTCTCCACATGTAACTCATTAATAGTAACATATCAAATAAAACTAATTCCTTCTACAACCTTTTTAGAAAAAACAAATATGTGTGCCTTTACAGGGAGCCAAAAACAATAAAGACAATTTTAGGTATTAAACATAATTCAGAAGTTTTATTTTATTTCTATTTTACATGTAGGATTTGATTTTATGAAGGCAAATATGGAGGAGAGAGATATTTCTCATCTCTTTAAAAAGTCACAATCTTGACTTCTGGTCAAGATGGAGGTGTAAACAGACACACTTTACCTCGTTCCACAAACATAAGAAGGATTACATCTATCTCAAAACAAAGAAAACAGCCAGAACTACCAGAAAATCAAATTTCATGGAAGTCCAACAAACAAAGATATAAAGAAGTAATACTCATCCCGATAGGTAGCTGGGGCAGAGAGAATGTAGTGTGGTAGTGGCAGTGATGGCAAGGCAGTGGCTACGGCCAACCCGCAGAATGAGTAGCCATATATTATAAAATCCAGAAGGGACACCTGGGGAGCTATCCCAGTCCCAGGCAAGATCATGCAGCCCACAGTTCCAGCACTGGGAAAATAAAGCCTCATTGCTTCTAGCTGTGAAAATTAGTGGGGGTTTGGGCAGTGTAAAAAGCTGCTACTCTCTCAGGAGAGTCCATTTAGAGGACCCCCAGGGTCCTAGAATGTATGCAAAAACACCCACTCTAGGAACAATCACCAGGACAAGAACTAGAAAGGTGTCAGTCACATACGGGAAGCAGGTAAAGTGACTGGAAAAGGGACGAGTGTCAAGCAAGCAGCATTGGTCCTTCTCTGAACCCTCCCCCATATACAGGGCCACAAGGTGGTAAAACTGGTCACCCAGCACTGACAAATACCTAAGGCTCCACCACTTACAACATAACAAGTATGAGAGCTCTACCTAAAACACAGAGTCAAATAGAGGAGGCTGTCAAGTTGAGGAGGCAGAGAAGTATGGTCCAGAAGAGGGAGCAGATCAAGGCTTCAGAGGGAGAACTAAGTGAAGAGGCAATAGCCAGCCTAACAGACATAGAGTTCAAAACTAGGTGATAAATATGTTCACAGAAATGATTCAGTAAGGTAAATGCATGAGGGAAGAAGTGAAGGCTATACTAAGTGAAATGAAGAAAAATCCACATGAAATTAATGGTTAAGAGAAAGAAGAGTTCAAATAAACAATTTGAAACATAAGTAAGAAATAAACAGTCAACCAGTACAAAATAAAGAAACAAGAATTGAAAAGTTGAGGAAATGGTTAGGAACCTTTGAGATAACTTTAAATGTACCAACATCTAAATCATAGGGATGCCAGAGGAGAAGAGAAAGAGCAAGAAATTGAAACCTTATTTGAAAAAATAATGAAGGAAAACTTCCCTAATTTGGTGAAGGAAATAGACATACAAGTCCAGGAAGCACAGAGTCCCCAAACAACCTAGATGCAAAGAGGACCACACCAAGACACATCATAATTAAAATGCTAAAGGTTAAAGAGAAAGAGAGAATCTTAAAAGCAGCAAGAGAAAAGAAAGAGTTACCTACAAAGGAGTTCCCATGAGACTGTCAGCTGTTTTCTCAAAAGAAACTTTGCAGGCAAGAAGAAACTGGCAAGAGGTATTTAAAATGGTGAGAAGGAAAAAAAAAAAAAAAGAAGGCTACAACCAAGATTACTCTATCCATCAAAGCTATCACTTAGAGGCAGATATATAGTGCTTCCCAGACAAGGTAGAGCTAAAGAAGTTTATCATCACCAAGCCATTATTATATGAAATGTTAAAGGTACTTATTTAGAAAAAGGAGATCAAAACTATGAACAGTAAAATGTCAACAAACTCACAACTATCAACAAATGAATCTTAAAAAAAAACTAAGCAAACTAACAGGAACATGACCATAGATATGGAGATCATATGGAGGATTGTCAGTGGGGAGGGGAAGGTGGAGAATGGGGAAAATGGTGCAGGAATCAAGAAGCATAACTCGTAGGTACAAAATAGACAGGGTGATATTAACAATAGTAAAGTAAACGGAGAAGCCAAAGAACTTATATGCATGACCCATGGACATGAACTAAGGGAGAGGGGATTGCTGGAGGGAAGGGAGGTACCAGGCAGAGGGGGGCAAATGGGAAAAAATTGGGACAACAGCAATAGCATAATCAATAAAATATACTTTTTAAAAAAAGGATACTTCCAAGCCCTATTTTTAAGAGAAAAAATAAATAAAAGGTCACAATCCTATCAGATTAGGGCCTCACACTTATGACCTCATTTAAACTTAGTTATGTTATAAACACCTTATCTCCAGGGGATTAAAGTTCCCACATGAAAATTTTGACAGAATACAATTCAGTGCATAGCACACAGAGAGAACTCCTAACTTCAATTCTAAAATTTCAGCCATTGGTTAACAGTAAACAGAGAAGAATATAACTCACTGGCCCATATAAAAAGCTATTCTACTCTCAGAGGGTAAAAATACTTAAATGACTTGAGTTCAAATTCGACAATCAGAAAATATTAACAAACCAGATTCTTTCACCAGACAGGCACAAGGTCTTTGTACAAATGTTAATTATTATACAGGGATCACCCAATAATCAAATCATAAAACTAAAATCCCAATAAAAAAGGCTTAAAAATACATTATCTACTGTCATTCACCTAATAAATGATAGATCTCTATAAACAATTCAAATGTATATGAAATAAACTAACATTTATATGATTTGCAGATGGAGACTAAATTGACTTTTCAATGAGGCTGAAGGGAAGAACATCAATTAAACCTCTACCAGGCAGAAAGAATTCACTACTTACATCTGTACAATATAGCTCAAAGAAAATAAATAAGGTAAAAGAAAACAGGCTTCCGTGTTTTCCACGGAAGCACAAAGTTTTACTGAAACACAGTACATTTTCTATAAACAGAAATAATTGAGAACTGTTTTGTTTTTAATTCATTCCATACTTTTGTTGGGAATATTGCAGATTACATTTCTAACAGTTAATCTAGATAATCTTATTAGTTCACTTATTTTCATAGACTGTGGGAAGTAATAACTACCACAATAGCTACCACCACCACCACCACCACAATCAGCATAATGATTATTAGTCCGTACACAGCACTTTGTGCATGCTTCTAAGCACTCCACATAAATTAAGTAGATGCTAATAGTATTCTCAGACCCTGGCTGGTTTGGCTCAGTGGATTGAGCATCGGCCTGCGAGCTAAGTGTCGCTGGTTCAAATCCCAGGCAGGGCACGTGCCTGGGTTGTGGGCCAGGTCCCCAGTTGGGCAACCATACATCGATGTTTCTCTACTTGGGATCTTATTAGTATGGGATTCACAAGTACTTTACATCACGCAGAAGGAGAGAATGTAAAAAAAGATTTATTTCCAATCAGATGTTCTCAAATGACAGAGGTGGCCTCATTTAAAGGAGGTAATAGTTACCCTGTATAGTATTTTTACCATTTTCTTGTCTGGATACTAGAAGAGATCTTATTTTATATGCCTTAACACTTAATTCCATATAATTTGAAACTAGGTAAATAACTTAAAAACAAATAAAATAATTTTAATATGAATCTTATGCAGATTTAAATAATTTTCAGTTGATATTATTACACAAGTTAGCTACTCTACAAACCTAGATCGCTAGACCAATAAGGAAATTTTTAAAAAGCCATTTAATTTTAAAGCATTTATCAAAGTTGCTTGTTTTTTCTTCCACCTAAAAATATCAGAGAGAATCATGTGCATTTAATTTTGAACTAATTCAATCAAAATGAATTCTTTTGGAACCATATGAATGTCTGCACACATGCAAAGTGATAGAGTATTTGTTTACTTCAACTCTCCTGACATCTCAGTTTGCTGAATAAGAATTGGACTTCCTAGTATAATGAGTTAATATTCCAGGTCTGTGTCTTTCCCCATAGGAAGCTTTTAAATCCCTTTCTCAAACTTAGATATGAAAAGCACTAGGTCAAGAAAAGCAGGGCCAGATGCCAATATCAGCAGAGCCAGTATAATCTGCCAGGGGCCAGTAGGGCAGAGAGGACCTTGGGTTCAAGGCAATACAGGGTGCATAATCAGGAAACCTCCTCTGTAGTCCACAATCAGAAGTTAGGGGATACACAGGAACTGGGACTAAAGCACAGCAGCCAGTCAGAATTAAACACAAAACACGAGGGTCAAGGGAACTTGGAGCTAAAGCCAAAACCTTCCAGAGACAGAGAGACTCACACATCCTCTTCCTTTTACAAAGAAAACCAATGACTAGTGGGTACTTCCAGAGCTAGGAATTCAAATGAAGCAATTATTCCCACCTGAAAAATTCTAACATTCAACTATTCTAGGCTAGCCACTTAAAATATGAGAATGTCAGACATGCAAGAGTCCTTAAAAAAGTCTCCTGGCTAACTATCACTTAAAAAAAAGAAACTTAAGCTATTTGGGATAATGGCATTGTCAAAAAATCACAACAATTTAGTAGAATGGCTGGGGATATAATTTCATTGTCCTGACCCCAGTACTCTGTTCATTACAGTGGGGAACACAATTTTCGTTGATTTAGATCTGACACTTGGTTTTGACTAACTTTTGGCATCTGAATCCAAAAATGACACCAATTTTTCTATATCACGTCAACTTTTTAAGGTACAAGATATCCTCCCTTTGTCCCCAAAATTATACAAAATGTACATACAAAGGAAAATAAAGAAAAAAATTACCTGAATATACTGTTTATTTAGAGTTATTTTATTCATACAAAGGCTATATATTGTTACTGTAAGTCAAATAGTGTACAAGTAATAAAGTTCTGCTACCAAACATACATATTAAGGTATTTTATCTTTTCAAATGACAGGCTAGGAAATGCCAAAATGAGATACTTGAAACAATCTCCTTCAGTTGGCAAAGCTTTAACAAATTGCTTCATGAGACCCAGTTTTATGTGCAGAGGTGGAAATATAATGTTCTTTTTAAAAATAATTTATTTATTTATTTTATTTATTAGACAGAGGGGAAAGGAGAAAGAGAGAGAGAGAAACATCACTGTGTGGTTGCCTCTCACTCGCGCCATCAACTGGGGACCTGATGTGCAACCTAGTAATGTGCCCTGACTAGGAATTGAACCAGCGACACTTGGTTTGCATGCCAACACTAAATCCACTGAGCAACAGCAGCCAGAGATTGGAAATATAATGTTCTTTCTATCAACAAGTGGCTCATGTAGAAAGTTTGGGTTACCAGATTTGAGATCATATCTTGGAGGCCAATTCAACTCTAACCAATGCTTCTCATGAGCTCTGCTGTCCCACATACACAGAAAACAGGGATACTTGTTGTATCCATGTTGCTGACCAAGAAGGAAGCAGACCATTTAAAGGTCTACACAGATGATCCAATTGTGCTTGTGATATTGCAACAGATCAATGACTCTCTTTATGTCTTCATAATCTTCACAAAAACAAACTGAATGGCCAATTGGGATGGCACCAAATAAATTGCCATTGTGGAGGAGGACACATTTCAAGCTCCACTTTGAGCTATCGATGAACAGTCACCATTCAGTTGTGTTATAGATTGGAATTCCCAATTCCTCCATCAAACCATGTATGTTACGACAATACACAAAGCCACCATCACTTTGAAAGTACTGTGGAAATGCACTTTCTCTTGATCAAAAGTAGGATACCTTCGCTCCTTTTTCAAGCAAGTTTTTCTCATGCAGTTTTGATGCCAGGAGTTCTGAAGCCTCTTTAGAGAGTCTCAAATCTTATGCCAAATCATTCAACTCATGCTGATCAAATCCCTTAAGAACTGAATTATCTTCAATTTCAAAATCTTCATTGTTGTTTGTGGGCAACCGCTCCTTGTGGTTTAGGGAATTGCAGCCCCAGCCTGAGCATGACTGCCACTGGCATCCTGGCCATGCTTGTCTTTAAGTCTCAACATAAGGCTGTGTGTGGAACATGACTGAAAACCACTCAGAGGGTTGCCATGAGAATTAGATTTGAAAAATGCTTATTATGCTTTTATGCTTTAGAACTTGCTCTGCTTTCTTTATCTTTAGTACAACATAAATAGTCTCTAGTTAGGAATGTATGAAACCTTGCATCTAATGCCAGTGTGGCGTCCAGATGTTTGATAGACCCTGATGCAGACTGGTCACTGTACCCCTTGTACTAGTACATGTAATCTATTATTGTTAACTGTAACCCTAATGCCTCCAAACTATTGATGATTCATGAATCTTGACCTTGTATCTCTCATGTGTATCCTCCTCAATAAAAGGCATGAGGGAAGAAGGTCTAATTGCTGTTCTCCACTAGAGAGGCAGCCACCTTCCTTCCCTCAGACATAATAAAATTTCCTGGGTGAAAGTTATTTCATTGGACATAATAAAATGTCCTGGGTAAGTTTGTTCCACTGTGATCATGAAGACTCTGCTGGACAGAGCAGCTTCCAACCAAGCCTAGGGTGTGTAAGGCACATGAACCTCAGTTGTTGTCACTTAGTTCTTCACCATACTTCTGTTTTTTGAAAGAGGATAGTTCAATGAAAACTGGCACTGGAATTTCAGCTGAATGAAGCACTGGGTCTATAGCTGATAGTAGACTAGGATACTCTATTTTACATGTATTTTTCTTGTTATATCCTGACGTCATCACTATACAAAAGTAACAGTCCCTTGAATGATTTCTGGGCTCTCATCAAACCATAGGTATACCAAATGACAATTTATCACATGTTCCCTTCGTCCACATCTGTAAACTCTCAACACACCGCTTGCACACCTTGTGAGGAGCCCAAGAGTTATCTTTATCACCAACTTTTACTTTAAAATATGCAAAATAGGCTTCCCTGACAAATGCACTGATGCTTGTACTTTGACTGGGAATGGTAAAACTGCCACAGATATAATAAAATGAATTAGGGTTGTTTAGGCACTTACGATGAGAAATAGCTGAGGCAGACATGATCTTAAGAAAAAGAAATAATTATATATGTAAATAAAAACAATTTTTCTAACTCCTTGTATACAGAAAAGAACTTAGACTACACTTGGGAATACAATTCACTATATAGAGCGGCACACAACCTCTCACCACACTGTCTCATGTGTAACTGAATAGCCTAGACAAGTATTAACTTGTTGCTGGTATCCAAGGTCATCCCCCATTCCTCTCCACTTGAGTGAGGTTTTCTCTCAGCCAATAGGAGAGCACTAGTGCTTCCCTCAATCCAGGCTCAATCTAGCCTTGAGTGGTCATATTAAGATAAGCTGTACAGAAACAACTTGATGTGATAGAAGAAAACTAACTGCAGTTTTGAAATCAGCACGCCAATTTTAGTCTAACTCTGCTGAAAAATCAAGCTCAACAGGAATTATGTTAAAAATTGTTCTTCTGTGCTATATAACTTTGCCTTGCCTACAACTAACTCTTGCCCTTGAATAGAAGGTATGATTGAGAAAACTAGTATCTTCAGACGCTGATCCAGACAATTCCTGTTGTAAGGATACTAAAGAGTGCAAAATAAATGAGGTTTATGGGCATCATATGTAATAACAATGGGAGTCATGCTTATTCACTCTTGATGAAATTCAGTAATAGAAATTTTAATTGGGATGAAACAACTTGGTAAGTCTTGTAACCAACAATTCATCCTCCAGTGGACTTTGCACCACTTATCCATATGAGCAAATAATAAGCCTGATGCTGTGCTATTTGTCTCTAGTATAGACAAATAACTGTGCATGTTCTCTACTATCCCTAAAAAATATTTTCTGGCTTATGTTCATTGTTAAACAAGAAAGAGCAGAAAATTTGAGCCTTGCTCTCACTCTCTCTCTTGCTCTCTCACACACACATGTTAACCATTTCCAAATACTTCGTTTAAGAATCCTCAAGGATTTTCACCCAGACTTCTTTCTTGCCTTTGGTACCCATTTTCTTCTCTAAAAATCTTAGTATTTTCTTAGTACAAAACTCTACTTTTCTGCAGTTCCTACCACGTGGGACAACTAACCCATGTATCTGTCTCATCAACTCTTCATTACTTTTTGGATCTTACTGGAAAAATATTTTATTTTTTCCTGCCTTTAGTTTCATAATAGTTTTTTCTTGATTTTAATTAAAAATTTACTTCATTAGATATATTATTTAATTTAAAAAAAAACATGAAGAAAGTGTTTGTCTTTAGAAAAATAGGGGTAACTGAAAAAAAATCACTCTGGAATGCCAAGGCTGCTTTATTTTCCAGATCTAAGGAAATGGGAAGGCAACATTGTCTTTAGTGGATTGAACACTGTACTATATATTAGAAAATATGAATTCTGCCCTAGATAGATGGCTCAGTTTGTTGATGTGTCATCTCATATGCACATACTTAGGTTGTGGGTTCAATCCCTGGTCAGGGCACGTATGAGAGGCAACCAATTGATGTTTCTCTTACATTGATATTTCTCTCTCACATCTCTCTCTCTCTCTCTCTCTCTCTCTCTCTCTCTCCATCCCACTTTATCTCTCTAAAACCTATAAACATATCATTGGGTGAGGATTAAAAAAGTAAATATGAATTATTTTTCAGTGTTGAAACTAGATCATTATTTTACATTAGAAAAATCAGTTTATTTCTTTCTGAGCCTGATTCTAAATCTCAATGATCCATGCAACTTGAGGGTGTAATCTCAGAAAAACCAAGGCCTTAACTGTTTCATTAAGTAGAGCTGTGGCTGAAAATGGTTACTTAACATACTAGATAGCTGATTGGAAAGTCAGTATGAGTGATGAATAGTATCAGTGGGCACTTTACATATGCAAATTATGACTGTATCTTTCATCACTCACTCAAGAAATAATATACTGGAATGCATACAGGTAAGAACAACATTAATATAATGATAATGTCGGTTCTGCTGAAAATCATTTAAAAAAATTTAAAACATTTTCATTGATTTTAGAAATATAAGAAGGGGGATGGAGAGAGAGATGGGGTGGAGAGAGAGAGAGAGAAGAAGAGACATCAATGTGAGTGAGAAACATTGATTGGTGTCCTACTAGACTAGAGCATGTGCCTTAGGACACTCTCAGCACTTCATGTACAAATAAAGAAAAGGTGTATGTTCTCATTATGGATTATTTTCTTAAGGAATAAATGGGTGGGGTAAATGGTAATGGATAGAGAGTTGACTTGGAATGGTGAACACACAATACTGTGTACAGATGAAGTGTTGTATAATTGTGCACCTGAAACCAGTACACTTTTGTGAACAAGTGTCACCCAAAAATTTCAATAAAAAGGAAAAATAAATTAAAAAAAGAAAATTGAAGATAAAAACTTTATATAAAAGAGCAAGAAGGTGAGTGGATTCTACATTGGCATCCTAACTATCCACTCTTCATTTTATCTTGCAGAGGTCAAATCTAAGTGTGAGCCTAGGGATGAAAGGAGAACCTCCAGTTACATTAGTTAGCAGTAACAGGAATAGGAATTCTACTTTTAACTCCTTGGATGAAAGTGAAATTAATTCAGTTATTCATGCCTAAGATATACAACTTACAGATTTCGGTGGTAGAACTCCAGACACCTAGTTAATATTGTAGACCGAATTGACATGGCCAAGATTCATCTCTTGTACTAAACCCAGCGAAAAGCTGGTCAAAATAAAATGAAGACTGTATATAGTTTTCCCAGCTTAAAAGCCAATAAGAGAAATTTTAGGCTTTAGGAAAGAAAAGGGAACTCAAACCCAGAGGAGGGAGCCAAAAGCAAAACTAAGTTAATCTGATATCTCCTGGGAATATAAAAAACAGATATGAATCTCAGGGGTCTAAAAGCTGAAAGTCAGACTATAGAGCCACAGATCTGTGTAAAGTGTAGCACTAGGATTGAGATCCCAATGAAAAAATTAAGAAGCCTGAATGGTCTATGCAGCCTGAAAGTCTATGAAACAGGAAATAGAATACTCTGTCTATTGGCCCAGGAAAGCAGTCAGGAAATTCACATTCCATCCATGGCCATGGTCATGAATGAAAATAGATGCTCAAGAGAAGTCACAACTTTAAACTTGTACAAAGCATGGGGGTGGACTTTAAATTTGCACAACCCACATGTGGTACAAACCACCAAGCTAAGAAATTAACAAAAAAACTGGATCCAAACCACTGATACTTACAATGCTGTGGTAGAATCAAACTTGGAACCACTCTGAGGGAATGTCTTCAGAGCTTGGCACCTAGTACTCCCGCTGAAAACAATCACCACTGTAGATAAACACACAGTACTAAAATTACAAAACCCCACAAATAACTTGACCACCCTGAGTGTGCTTCCACTAACACAAATGAAAAAAAAAATCCAGAGAAATACAGATAATAGGAAAATATAAAAGAGACTTTAAAAGAGGTCTACTGATAACGGTTTAAAGATTAAAATAGAAAATGAAGAACAATTATGTGACAAGAATAGGATATTGATGATTATCTGTGGCCCATCAATTGATGAAGGTGGGGTGGAGATAGATAAAGAGATTGAACGTCAAACTGTTTTGCTTGAGAAATTCTCAGAAAGTCCAAGTACAGGGGGAAATGATAATGTGTGGACAAATTAAAAAATATTTTATCTTTCTACACTTACCTGAAATTCTTTCATATTAGATATATCAGTTTCTGGTTCTTATTTTTTTTAATAATTTCTTTTATTTTTTGGTTTTTCAATAACAGTTGCCCCATTTTTCCCCCACTGCTCCCTCCACCCAGCCCATCCCTTCTCCCACAATCATATCCCTCCCCGTTGTCCATGTCCATGAGTCATTTATACACGTTCTTTGTCTAGATCCTTTCCTTACTTATCCCCCTTTTCTCCCTCCCCCCTCCCCCCTACTGACTACTATTCTAGTCTTTGCCTATGTAGTTCTTTTGTTTGTGTTGCTCTTTAGTTTCCTGTATTGGGTGGTATCATATGGTATTTTGCTTTCTTTGCCTGGCTTATTTCACTAAGCATAATTCTCTCTAATTCCATCCATGTTGTCGCAAATGGCAGGAGTTCCTTCTTCTTTCTGCTACATAGTATTCCATTGTGTAGATGTACCACCGTTTTTTGATCCACTCATCCACAGATGGGCACCTAGGCTGTTTCCAGCACTTAGCTATTCTAAACAGGGCTGCTATGAACATAGGGGTGCATAAGTTCTCTTGAATTAGGGTTTCAGGTTTTTTCGGGTATAATCCTAGCAGTGGAATCACTGGTTCAAATGGCAGTTCCATTTTTAGTTTTTTGAGGTAATTCTATACTGTTTTCCATAGTGGCTGCACCAGTCTACATTCCCACCAACAGTGCAGTAGGGTTCCTGTTTCTCCACATCCTCACCAGCATTTGTTGTTTGTTGATTTGTTGATGGTGGCCATTCTGACAAGTGTAAGGTGGTATTTCATTGTGGTTTTTACTTGCATCTCTCTGATGGCCAATGATGTTGAGCATTTTTTCATGTGCCTATGGACTTCTGTATGTCCTCTTCGGAGAAGTGTTTGTTCATGTCCTTTGCCCATTTTTTAATTGGGTTGTTTGTTTTCTTGATGTTGAGTCGTATCAGCTCTTTATATATTTTGGAGATCAGTCCCCTGCCTGTGATATCATTGGCAAATATGTTTTCCGATATGGTTGGTTTCCTTTTCATCTTGCTGATGTTTTCTTTTGATGAGCAGAAACTTTTTAGTTTGATGTAGTCCCATTTGTTTATTTTTTCCTTTATATCTCTTGCCTTGGGAGATGTATCCGTGAAGATATTGTTACGTGTGATATCTGAAATTTTCCTGCCTATGTTTTCCTCTAGGACTTTTATGGTATCACGGCTTACATTTAAGTCTTTAATCCATCTTGAGTTTATTCTCGTGTGTGGTGTAAGTCGGTAGTCTAGTTTCATTTTTTTGCACGTCCCTGTCAAGTTCTCCCAGCACCATTTGTTAAAGAGGCTCTTCTCACCCCATTTTATGTTCCTTCCTCCTTTATCAAAGATTAGTTGACAATAGAGGCCTGGGTTTATTTCTGGGCTCTCTATTCTGTTCCACTGATCTATATGTCTGTTCTTATGCCAGTACCAGACGGTTTTGATCACAGTAGCTTTGTAGTATTGTTTGATGTCTGGTATCGTGATTCCTCCTGCAGTGTTCTTCTGTTTCAAGATTGCTTTTGCTATTCAGGGTCTTTTTTGGTTCCATATGAATTTTTGGAGGATATGTTCTAGGTCAGTGAAATATGTCATTGGTATTTTAATAGGGATTGCATTGAATCTGTAAATTGCTTTGGGTAGTATGGCCATTTTGATGATGTTTATTACTTCCCATCCAAGAACATGGTATTTGCCTCCATTTATTTGTATCTTCCTTAATTTCTTTCTTCAATGTTATGTAATTTTCAGTGTACAGGTCTTTTATCTCTTTGATTAAGTTTATTCCTAGGTACTTTATTTTTCTTGTTGCTATAGTAAATGGTATTTTATTTTTTGCTTCTGTCTCTGATATTTTATTGTTGGTGTACAGAAATGCCATAGATTTCTGTATATTTATTTTGTACCCTGCTATTTTGCCAAATTCACTTACTATATCAAGTAGTCTTTTAGTGGAGTTTATAGGGTTTTCTAGGTATACTGTCATGTTGTCTGCAAATAGTGATAGTTTTACTTCTTCTTTCCCAATTTGGATGCCTTTTATTTCTTTGTCTTGTCTGATTGCTGTGGCTAGGACTTCCAACACTATGTTGAATAGAAGTGGGGAGAGTGGACAGCCTTGTCTAGTTCCTGATTTGAGAGGGAATGCTTTCAGTTTTTATCCATTGAGTATGATGTTGGCTTCAGGCTTCTCATATATAGCCTTAATGATGTTAAGGTATGCTCCCTCTATTCCCATTTTGCTGAGTGTTTTCAACATAAATGGGTGTTGTACTTTATCAAATGCTTTTTCTGCATCTATGTATATGATCATGTGATTTTTGTCTTTCATTTTGTTTAGGTGATGTATTATATTTATTGATTTGCGAATATTAAACCATCCTTGCATCCCTGGGACGAATCCTACTTGATCATGGTGTATGATCTTTTTGAGGTATTGTTGGATCCTGTTTGCCCAAATTTTATTGAGGATTTTAGCATCTATGTTCATCAGTGATACTGGCCTGTAGTTTTCTTTCTTTGCTGTGTCTTGACCTGGTTTTGGGATTAGGGTAATACTGGCTTCATAGAAAGAGTTTGGGATTTTTCCCTCTTGGATTTTTTGGAATAGTTTGAGGAGGGTAGGAGTTAGTTCTTGCCTAAATGTTTTGTAAAATTCACCTGTGAAGCCATTCGGTCCAGGGCTTTTGTGTGCAGGGAGATTTTGGATTACTGTTTCAATTTCCTTCTTTGTTATTGGTCTCTTGAGACTTTCTACTTCTTCTTGATTCAGTTTTGGAAGGTTATATGTTTCTAGAAATCTGTCCATTTCTACTAGGTTGTCAAATTTCTTGCCATATAGTTGTTTGTAGTAATTTCTTATAATTGTTTGTATTTCTGAGGTATCAGTCGTGATTTCTCCTCTTTCATTTCTGATTTTGTTTATTTGGGTCTTCTCTCTTTTTTTCTTAATGAGCCTGGCTAGAGGCTTGTCAATTTTGTTTATTTTTTCAAAGAACCAGCTCCTAGTTTTGTTGATTTTTTGGATTGTTCGTTTCGTTTCTATGTCGTTTAATTCTGCTTTGATCTTGATGATTTCCTTTCTTCTTTTTGCCCTAGGCTTTGTTTGTTATGGCTGTTCTAGTTCTTGTAGCTTTATGGTTAGGTTTTTTATTTGAGATTCTTCTAGCCTTTTCAGATATGCATGTATTGCTATGAACTTCTCTCTTAGGACTGCTTTTGTTGTGTCCCATAGGTTTTGGGCTGTTGTGTGTTCATTGTCATTAGTTTCTAAAAATTTCTTGATGTCCTCTTTGATGTCATTGTTAACCCATTCGTTATTTAAGAGCGTGTTATTCATTCTCCATGAGTTTGGGTGTCTTTGATTCTTTTCCCTGAGGTTGATTTTTAGTTTCAAGGCATTGTGGTCTGAAAAGATGCTTGATATGATTTCAATTTTCTTGAATTTGTTGAGGCTTGTTTTGTGTCCTATTATGTGGTCTATCTTTGAAAATGTCCCATGTGTCTTTGAAAAGAATGTATATTTTGCTTCTTTGGGGTGAAAAGTTCTATATATATCAGTTAGGTCCATGTGGTTTAGTGTGTTGTTCAATGCCTGTATATCCTTGGTGTTTCTTTGCTGAGATGATCTGTCTATTGTTGATAATGGAGTGTTGAAGTCCCCTACTATGAGTGTGTTGTTGTTAATATCCTTCTTGTTGTCTTCTAGTATTTGCTTTATGTATTTGGGTGCTGCTATGTTGGGTGCATATATGTTCATCAGTGTTATATCTTCTTGATGAATCGTTCCTTTAAGTATTATGAAATGTCCTTCTTTGTCTCTTTTTATTGCCCTTGCTTTGAAATCCGTTTTGTCTCATATGAGGACTGTTACCCCAGCTTTTTTTTCAGGTCCATTTGCTTGGAATATTTTTTTATATCCCTTTACTTTCAGTCTATGTAAATCTTTTGTTTTGAGGTGTGTTTCTTGTAGACAGCAAATATGTGGGTCCTGTTTTCTTATCCATTCCGTTACCCTATGTCTTTTAATGGGAGCATTTAATCCATTTACATTTAAGATTATTATTCACATGTGTTTATTCATTTCCATTTTGTATCTCTGTTCCTCTACTCTTTTTTTGTTTTTTCTCTTCCTTTTTCTTAGAATATTCCCTTTAGCATCTGCTGCAATGCTGGTTTTGTGGAGATGTATTCTTTTAGTCTTCCTTTGTCTGAGAAACTCCTTATTTCACCTTCTATTTTGAATGAGAGCCTTGCTGGGTAGAGTATTCTTGGTTGTAGGCCTTTGTTTTTCATTGCTTGAAATATTTTTGACCATTCCCTTCTGGCTTGTAATGTTTCTGTTGAGAAATCGGTCGATAGCCTTATTGGAGCTCCCTTGTAAGTTATATGCTGTTTTTCTCTTGCTGCTTTGAGGATTCTCTCTTTGTCTTGGAATGTTGCCATTTTAACTATGATGTGCCTTGGAGTGGGTTTTTGGGGGTTCCTCTTGATTGGAACTCTCAGTGCTTTTTGGATTTGCATAACTTTTTCTCTCATCAGGTTTGGAAAATTTTCTGTCACTATTTCTCCTCTCAGTTTTTCAATTCCATGCTCCTTTTCTTCTCCCTCTCTTATTCCTATGATCCTTAAATTATTTTTTCGATTGCTATCCTGTAATTCCCTTACATCTTGTTCATATTTTTTCAATCTTTTTTCATTTTGCTGTATCATTTGAGAATTATTACCTACATTATCCTCTAACTCACTAATCCGATCCTCTGCTTCATTTAGTCTGCTTTTGACTGATTCTACTGTGTTTTTCAGTTCAGAGATTGCATTCTTCATTTCTTCCTGGTTCTTGCTGATAGTTTCTATGTTTTTTTTTTATGCTGGTGTAGTTCTCTGCAAGTTCCCTGTAATTTTCTTGGAGCTGTTGGTAACTTCCTTGGAGGTTGTCATAGTTGTTTTTGAGGCTTTCGAGCATATTGAGCTTCTTCACCACCATAGTTTTGAATTCCATGTCGGACATTTGGGCTATGTCTATTCCATCTACCTCTCTTTCTGGGGATTCCTCTTTTCTTTTCATTGCGAGGTTGTTTCTGCATCTTACCATGTTGGATTCTTCTTGTTTATTTTTGTTATTTGGATTTGTCTGCTTTGCCTTCCCACCTTTGTGGTATGAGATTTTTTATGGTAGATCTGGGGGTTTCAGTGGTGCAGTCTCTTTGATCTCCTGAGCCTGATGTTCTTGGGGTACCTTTTATATCGTTTGTTTATGCTTTCTGGTTATATTTCAGATTTTTTTTTGTTAGGATATTCCTTCTGGCTTGCTGATTGAGAGTCACTCTTTCCACTTTATCTCGAATTCTTTTGTGGAGATGTCAGTTCAGCCTTCTTGTGTCATCTTCTTTTTCTGCGTCCACAGCTGGTCTAATGTGATGGGTCAGAGATTCCTTATCCTTGCAGCAGTGTTGTGCGGGAGGTGGCCGGCAGGGCGCAATGCAAGGCAGCCAAGAGCCCACCTCAGGTCTGCCACGCCACGCTCCAGGGAAGCAGGCCACGCTGTGTTCTGGCGAAGCTGGCGAGGTGTTTTTTTTTTTTTTTTTTTTTCTTACTCATGCATCAGTGCGCCCCAAGGCGGCTGGGGAACTAAGCTCTGGCCTGCCGCACTACGCTTCTAGAAAGCCGGCCACGCCATGCTCCCAGGAAGCCGGCTGCGCCGCGCTCCAAGAAAGCCCTTGAGGTGTTTTTTGGCTCGAGTGCTGGTGTGCACCCAAGCGCCTGTGGAGCTACCCTCAGGCCTGCAGTGCCGTGTTCAGGGAGTTGGTCTTTCGCCTCTTAGGGCAGGGCCTCAGACACTTGTGCTCAGTAGAAGTGAGTGTCTGTGAGTCCCTGCTGCCCACCGTTCCCGCACCTCCTGAGCAGGCATGTGCAGAGCCTGTGCAAGTGCTCTGCGCTCCGGATTCCGGCCTGGTACTTCGGCCTGGAGCCTACTGGGCTGGCCAGGGGCGACTGCGCACAGTCTTCTGCGTGTCCAGTGGGCCCTCCCTGTGCCCGTTGGGTCACTGATTTTATGTCTGTTGGCGTGTGTCCGAGGGGCACCTGGGCGCGCAGCCCTGTGCACCTGGGCCAGTGAATGAGGGCACTTCCCTATGCGCGCCCCTGTGACCCAAGGGGAGGGTTGGGGAGTAGATGAGCACACCACAGCGCCTGCGCTCCTCAAGAATGGCCTACCACCCCCAAACTTTCCTCCCCTCTCCACCGTCCACTAGAGAAAAATAGAAAGGAGAATTATGTTCTCACTTTCCCGGCAGCACGCTGTCTCCTGTCCTTCAGCGCCAATGCCACTTGGTCGAGTCCGGTCTCTGCCAGCGGGCAGAGATCCGCTCTCCTCCCAACTCCTCTCCCGGGTAGCCTGTGGTCCCCAAAAAGCCTTTGTGTGCTTCCCACCGCAGCTCGGGTAGCCGACCCAGTCAAGAATCCCGTTTCGTCCCCTTTTTCTCCACTGTCCTCACTAAACAGGTTGTTCCCAGATGGATTTTGTCTAATCCAGCAGTGCCTTGGCTCAACTCCTGCCAGTGTCCAGCTGTTCACTGAGATGTTCTGTCTGCAATTAGCCCAAACTGCAGAAGGGTCTCAGGAGCCTGAAACGGCAGCCTCTCCTCACTCCTGCACCATCTTCCCCTCTGAGATTATCTTTTCTAATGTAGCAGTGTTATATACATCTTTTGTTTTTTTTTTGAATGTTAACATTAGTAGATCAGTTTTATTTGTGCTTAGTACATTAGATAAGTTATTTGATATGTATGTTGTTTTTAGTAATTAAAAAAATATGTTAGTTCCTATGAAAAAATTGATAGGAAATCTGAAAAGATATCTTTCCAAAGAAAACATTTAAAGTCAACCTGTCCATGAAAAATAAGCATCAGGGAAATGCAAATCAAAAGCACATAAGATATCACCTCACACCTGTTAGAATAACTATTATAAAAAAACAAGAATTAGTAAGTGTTGGTGAGGATGTCAGGAAAAAGGAACCCTTATGCATTGTTGGTGAGGAGGTAAGTTGATTCAACCACTATGGAGAACAGTATGGAGGTACTTCAAAAAAATAGAAATATCATATGATTCAAAAATTATACTTCTGGGTATTTATCCAATGAAAACCAAAACACTAACTCAATAAGATATATGCACTCCCATGTTTATTGCAGCATTACTTACAATAGCCAAGATATGAAAACAACTTAAGTGTCCACTGATGGATGGTCTTTGAAAGGATTATGCTAAGTGAAATAACTCTTATTTCAGTTATTTCACCTGCAATATGATCTCACTTATATGTCAAATATTTTTTAATAGCTCATTAGGTATGAAAAAACAAGTTGTGGTTGTCAGAAGTGGGAGCAGAAGGTAGGCAGAAAGGGTAAAATAGGTCAAAATGTACAAACTTCCATTTATAAAAGAAATAAATCATTGAAACATAAGGAACAGGATGGTGACTATAATTAATAATACTGTACTGCATAATTGTTTAGAGTAAATCTTAAAAGTCTTCATCACTAGAAAAATTATAACTGATATGGTGATAGATTTTGATTAGACTTATTGTGGTAATTATTTTACAATATATGCAAATATTGAATCATGATATTATATATCAGAAACCAATACAATGTTATATGTCAATTTTACCCCAATAAAATCAAATAAAGGTGACATAAATATTATTTACAAGTTTTTATGGACATAAGTTTTGATATGGAATTTCTGGATTACATGGTATATGCATATTTAACCTTTAAGAAACTCTTGAGCTCTGGCTGGCGTGGTTCAGTGTCATTGAGTGCTAGCCATCAAACCAAAGTGTTACCGGTTCGATTCCCAGCCAAGGCACAGGCCTGGGTTGTGGGCCAGGCCCCCACTTGGGGACATACAAGAGGCAACCACACATAAATCTTTCTCAACCTCTCTCCCTGCCTTCCTCCCTTTCTAAAACTAAATTAATAAAATCTGTTGATTGATTTTAACTTCTTAGAATTTAATATAAATAGAATCATAAAATATGTATTATTTTTAAGTATATTTTCTTGATTATGTAGTTACAGTAGTCCCAATTTTTTTCTATTTACTCCCCTCTTCCCAGTACCTCCTTTCTATCCAGCAATTTCACCCCCCTTAGTTCATGTCCATGGGTCATGAATATAAGTTCTTTGGCTTCACCTTTTCATATATTATTAGCTTCCCACTATCTATTTTGTACCAACTAATTATGCTTCTTAATCCCTGCACCATTTCTCCATTTCTCTGCCTTCCCACTCCTAGCTGATAACCCTCCAAATGATCCCCATACCTATGAGTATGTTCTTATTTTGGTTTGCTTAATTGGATTTTGTTTTTATTTTTCAGATTTAGTTGTTGATAGCTGTGAGTTTGTTGTCATTTTAATGTTCATAATTTTGATCTTCTTCTTAAGTAAGTCCCTTTGACATTTCATATAGTAATGGCTTAATGATGAACTCCTTTAGCTTTACCTTCTCTGCAAAGCACTTTATCTGCCCTTCCATTCTAAATGATAGCTTTGCTAGATTGAGTAATCTTGGTTGTAACCTTGCTTTTCATAACCTTGACTACTTCTTGCCAGTCCCTTCTTGCCTGCAAAGTTTATTTTGAGGAATCAGCTGAAAGTCTTATAGGCACCCCTTTGTTGGTAACCCTCTGCTTTTCTCTTGCTGCTTTGAAAATTCTTTCTTTATCTTTAACCTTTCACATTTTAATTATGATGTGTCTTGGTGCGGTCCTTTTTGGGTTTAGCTTGTTTGGCACTCCCTATGCATCCTGGACTTGTATGTCTATTTCCTTCACCAAATTTGGGGAGTTTTCCTTCATTATTTCCTCACAAAAGTTTTCAATTTATTGCTCTTCCTCTTCTTATGGCTCCCCGATGGATCAGATGTTCACATGTTTACAATTCGCACAGAGGTTCCTAAGCCTCTCCTCATATTTTCAATTCTTGTTTCCTCATTCTGTACCGGTTGACTGTTTTTTTCTTCCTTATGTTCCAAGTCATTTATTTGAACCCTAGCTTCCTTCCCTTCACCACTGGTTTTATGTGGATTTTTCTTTATTTCACTTAGTATAGCCTTCACTTCTTCCCTTTATAACCAGTGTTTTGAACTCTGTGTCTATTAGGTTGGATATCTCCTTGTTTGTTTGGTTGGCTATCTCCTCGTCGTTTAGGTCTCCCACTGGAACCTTGATCCATTTCCCCTTTTGGGCCATACTTCTCTTGGCACCTTATCTTGACAGGCTCCAGTGTTTGTTTGCCTCTGTGCCTTAGGTAGAACTGTCACTTCTGTTACATTGTAAGGGGCGGAGCCTTAGCGATTCATCAGTACAGGGTGACCTGTTTCACCATGTTGTGGCACTGTATGTGAAGGAGGGGTCAGAGAGGGAACAATGCCACCTGCCCAGTACTCGCCCCTTTTCTAGGCACTTCTCCCAGTTCTGTATGAGACTGGAACATCTCTAGCTGTTTCCCTGGCTGTCATTCCCAGAGTTGGTGGATCTGCAGACATTCTAGGACTGCGGGGACCCTTTAAAGAAGTGAATGTTGCTAAGAGACTGGCAGTTTCTTTTTTTTGCCCCAACCCCCACTGGTTTGCAGTCAGAAGCAACGAGGCTTTATTTTCCCCAGCACTGGGATTATGGGCTCTGCGGTCTTATCTGGTGCTGGGAACGCTCCCCAGGTGTCCCTCTTAAACATGTGACTGCACTTTCCACTGGCATGCCGCTACTGCCACTGCCACAGCTGCTGCTGCCACCACACCTCATTTCTTCTGCCCTGGCTGCACCCCTCTTACCTGTCTGGACGAGTATTTCTTCTTTATATCTTTGTTGGACTTCCATGCAGCTTGATTTTCTGGATCTTCTGGTTGTGTCTAGTTTTGAGATAGCTTTATTTCTTCTTAGTTGTGGAGGGAGACTCAATGTGTGTGTGTCGGCCTCCATCTTGACCAGAAGTAATCATGTATTTTTTTGTCTGTATTCTTTCACCAGCATAATTATGGTATATCAATACTTTATTCCTTTTCATTCCAGTCATCTCTACTAACAGAATAGATATTAATTAACATAGGGATGTCTTTTTCTCTTTAAAGTAATAAGATGATTTGAAGAAGAATTGAAAATGGGTCACCTCTGATCTTTCTTTTAGGTACTAAATTTTTTTTCCTCTCCCAGCAATAGCCAGAAGCCAGTTCCTCATTTCTTTCTTTTTTTTTTTCCCTGTCATCTCAGGTAAACCTCTGAATATCCCTTGCAAAACATTCTTTGGATTTAGTGGAGAGTCTGGACCAATGATCTTCTGGATGAAGTGGGAGAAGTTTATTGAAGAACTGGCTGGTCACATTAGAGAAGGTGAAATAAGGTACAGAACTTGAATTGTTATTTTATTTTATTTTTTGTATTTTTCATAAAGCAACAGAACATCCTAGAAGAGTTTCTACCAGGGATTTTAATTGCAATTGCAAATCATTTGATTTTTTAAAAGACTTTTAAAATTTATTTTTAGAGAGAGGGGATTGGAGGGAGAAAGAGAGGAGAGAAACATGAATGTGCGGTTGCCTCTCATGCACCCTACAACTGGGGAACTGACTCACAACCCAGGCATGTGTCCTGACTAGAAATTGAACTTGTAACCATTTGGTTCTTAGGCTGTTGCTCAATCCACTGAGCCACACCATCCAGGGATTACTTCATTTTTTAAGTGCTGATGTGGTGGAGAGAGTGAGGCTGGCTGACTTAAGAAATGAAAATGTATAAACCATCAATATAACTAGGTTTTCTCAGGTTCTGAGAGTATGGCATGGGATAAAATGACCCCCTCAAAACTGCCTAAGTAAATTCCTCTGAGTTTCTAAAGTTTAGGTCATGGTTACACATTCCAGTCACAACAAAGGTCCAAACTTTGTGGGTGACTCCTTAGAGCACTGGAAAATGCTCATTTACTCCTTAGGAACAAACAACTTTCATATGTTATAGGTGTAAAGCTACAGTGGCAGTAGTAAGCTAGTACTCACCAAAATAACTGTTGACTCTTGTCAAATAGTGTTTATTTTTTCTAGTACTAAGTGCTCATACAGAAAGTAATTGATCTTTCACATTAGTGCCTCCTTGGACTTCTTTCCACTTTCCTGTTACACAGATAACTCCCTGGCATACAGACATCTATTTTATTGGTTTTCTAATCCTATACATTATAATATCATTAGTAAAAAATAAAAGATACAGATTTTTTTCTATCTCAGTCTGTCAGCTGGTTATTTGATTTCAGAGATGGTGACATATAATGAATATTTCTCATTCCAATAAGAATTTCAATGCTTCCTTCTCCACCCTCATTAAGAATCATGTAGTGGAAACCAATCCAATACTTTAATGCAACTAACATCAAGATGTATTATTCACTTTTTTATCAAATTTATAGCAGTGCTAAAGGAACAGGTGTACTTCATATAATTTACTATGAGTAAATATAATTTATAAAAACTACCACGATATTTTCTGTTCACGTTTCCACCCAATAACTCCACTCTAAGGGTTCATAATGTCGAGGATCCCTGAACCCTTGAATCCCTATCCAAAATATTGACTATGTGAGCATATTTCTAGGAAGAATGTATATAAAAAGTACCTGATATCACTAGTCATCAAGGAAATGCAAACCAAGCCTTGCGATAACACTTCATATGCACCATGATTATAATTAGTATTGGAAATAATGTGGAGAAATCGATACCCTCATATATGAAGTCTGTTAATACAGTGAGAATGGTTTGCATGACATCAACATAACTTGGCAACCAAGGAGAGTGGACTGGAATGCACATGCTTGAACAATAATGACTTCATTGTACCAGTCAGTGGGAGTGGTAGACACCATTGGGTGAGCATGTGTACTGTGTGGCTATCACATTCAAAATGACTAAGCAACAAAAACAACAAATCTGCATCAAACTTTGCATTAAGCTTGAACATTTCTCTGTGGAATCTATTCAGATGACTCAGAAGGCCACAGCTATGGTCAACTGGTGATTGACAGCTTCATTACGATAGAAAGCCCACTCATGCATAACATCTCATGAAGAGCTTTTGAAAAAACATCAAATCATCCAGGTGACTCAGCCCCCCTGCAATTTCTGGCTTTTCCCAAAACTAAAATCGCCTTTGAAAAGGAAGAGATTTCAGACTATCAATGAGATTCAGGAAAATATGAGGGAGCATCTGATGGCAGTGATTGGGAGAACTGTGTGATGTCCCAAGGTGCCTACTTTGAAGGGGACTGAGGCATCACTGCCCTATGTACAATGTTTTCTGTATCTTATATTTTCTTCAATAAATGTCTCTTTTTTATATAACATAGTTGGATACTTTTGGGGCAGACCTCCTACTACAGGTGGGTTAGCAAAATAGTGCCCTTACTTTGGCTAACAATCTGGCAGTTTCTCAAAAGGTTCACCAGTGTTATTAGGAATTTCCTTCCCTGATATATTAATAAAATAAATCAAAATATGCATTATCACAAAAACTGTACACAAATGTTTACAGGAGCATTTTTCATAATAAATAAAAGGAGGAAATAACCTAAATGTCCATCAACTGATGAATGATAAATAAAATATAGAATATTTATACAATAGAATGCTCTTCAGTCATAAAAAATGAATGGAACTCTGGCTGGTGTGGCTCAGTGGATTGAGTGTCGGCCTGCGAACCAAGTGTCGCTGTTTGATTCCCAGTCAGAGCACATAACTAGGTTGCATGTCAGGTTCCCAGTTGGGGGTGCAACTGAGAGGCAACCACACAGTGATGTTTCTCTCCCTCTCTTTCTCCTTTCTCCTCTCTCTAAAAATAAATAAACAAACAAACAAAGAAAAACAAATAAGTAAATAAATGAAGTATTAATACAAACTATGACAAGGATGAACTTTGAAAATATTCTCAGTATAAAGGCAGTGACAAAAGATTACATATGATTGCATTTATTATATTAAATGTCTAAAATAGGCAAATATATAGAGACAGAAAGTACATTTGTGGTTTCTTGAGCTGGTAGAATGGAAAGATGGGGGTAGAAACTTAAAATGTATATTTTTATTTTTGATGTGGTGGATACAATATAGCAGAAGATACATTGTTTAAAGTCTACAATTCACATTAAACACATTTACAATGTTGTACAACCACTACTACTATCTAGTTTGAGAAAATTTTCTTCACCCCGAAAGGAAACTCTATAGCTGTTATACAGTCTGGGGCTAATTTTTGCAGTAATGAAAATGTTACAATATTGGCTGTGGTGATGGTTGCACATATTTGTGAATATACTAAAAAGCAGATGGATTGTATGGTATGTACATTATATCTCAACAAATCTATTTGAAAAAACTAATTTATTGCCTGGCACAAAATAAATGTTCAGAAGACAAGTCAATATAGTCTTTACAAATAGTTATTAACTATTAATTCCCATTTAAATCTTGTTTCCAAATTGGTAACACTTTATTAGCCAATTTCATGTTAAGGTTTATGAAATTAATGCAACTGAATTTCTTTTAAATTTTATAGAAAATACATATTTATAATTATTCTCAGTGTATCTGTCTGTAAAAGGCTTTAGGGGTCATCTTCGTTTTTTGGAGAAAGAATCTGGTAGCAAAGGGAAAGTGGTAGGTACAATGGTACATAGCAGCAAAATTTCCACTATCAAAAAGCTCATAGCTATGTTTCCTGATCAAAAATAGTAGTTATATGAGATAATTATCTCCTTTGTTCTTTACATGACTGACTAAATTTGTCAAAAAAACAGCTCTATTGGAGTATAATTAACATACATTAAACAGCACACAATTTAATGTGTACAGAGTGTAAGTGCTAATTGATATATGTATACACCTGTGAAACCATCATTATAACCAAGACAATGAACATATCAGTTACCCACAGGTATCCTCATGTCCCTTTGTAATCCCTCCCTCCTGCTCTTCTTTCAAAATAACACTGATATTTCTGTCACTATAACTCCATTTTCACCTGTAGAGAACTATATACATGGAATCATGCAGGTTGTGTGCGTTTTTCGTCTGCATTGTTTCACTTAACACCATTATTTTAAGATTCTTGTATCTTTAAAAGAAACCCTGGTTTTATCTCTCTACTAAGGACTGAAATCAGCCCCATCCAATTAGAACTTCACAATTTGGATACCTCATTTACATTAAAAAGATCTTTTAGGCAGACATTGGCATAGCCCTTTTAATTCTCTGAGCCCTAAGGAAATCTGAACCCAAGAGTAGCATTCACTCACAGCTGCTAGACTATCCCATACAATGGCATCACAATATTTCCACCGACACTTGAAGACATCATTTGTAGGGCTGTTAACAGATTATACAAGTTTGGTAATTTTTTAAAATTATTTTATTACTTTATTGTTTTTTAAATTCAATTAATTGTTTTGTCTACCATTTTAAAGTCATTAAAGCTCTACGATGTGTATTTAAAGAACTCAAAGAACTATTTGAAGGAGAGCAAGTGGAAGCCATCATTAATAGAGAACTTCCTAATTTCTGACCCACTGCTAAGACAATGGCAGTTCAAACAAAGAAGTATAAAAGACTTCATAAAATTGATAGTCTTTGACTTCTGACCAAGATGGAAGCATAGGTAGACATGTTTTGCCTCCTTCCACAATCATAAAAAGAATTACATCTACCTCAAAACAAAAAGTAACCAAACCTCCCAGAAAATCAAACTACATGGAAGTCCAACAAAGATATAAAGAAGTAATACCCATCCAGACAAGTGTGTGTGTGGGGGGGCAGAGCCAGGGAGCCGGGTTGGAGAGGACATGGTGTAGTGGTGGAAGCAAGGCAGAGGCTGCAGCCAGCAAGAAGAATGAGCAGTCACACATAAAAGCCAGGAAGGACACCTGGGGAGAGATCCCAATCCCAGACCAGACTGAGCAGCTCATGGCTCCAATGCAGGGAAAATAAAGCCTCGTTGCTTCTGGATGTGAAAACCAGTAGGTATTGGGGCAGTGGAAGAAACTGCTGGTCTCTCAGGAGAGTCAATTTAGAGGGCCCCCACAGTTCTAGACTGTATGCAAACTTACCCACTCTGATCCATCACCAGGATAACAGCTAGAGGAGTGCCAGTTGCATATGGAATGTGGGTGAAGTGACTGGAAAAGGAGTGAGTGTCCATCAAGCAGAATTTTTCTCTCTCTCTCGGACCCCTCCTCCACATACAGCACCACAAGGCTGTGAAACCAGTCACCCAGAACTGACAAATACCTAAGGCTCCACCCCTTATAACATAACAGGTACGACAGCTCTACCTAATACACAGAGGTAAACACAGGAGGCTGTCAAGTTGAGAATACAGATAATTATTGCCTAAGAGAAGGAGCAGATCAAAGCTCCTGAGGAAGAACTAAGTGAGGAGGAGATAGCCAACCTAACAGATGTAAAGTTCAAAACACTGGTTATAAAGATGCTCACAGAGATGATTGAGTACAACAAACACATAAGGGAAGAAGTGAAGGCTACACTAAGAGAAATGAAGAAAAATCCACATAAAACCAATAGTGAATGGAAGGAAGCTAGGATTCAAATCAACGACTTGGAACAAAAGGAAGAAATAAACAGTCAACCAGTACAGAATGAAGAAACAAAAATTGAAAAAATTAGGTGAAGATTAGGAACCTCTGGGACAACTGTAAACATGCCAACATCCAAATCACAGAGGTGCCAAAAGGAGAAGAAGAAGAGCAAGAAAATGAAAACTTATTTGAAAAAATAGTGAAGGAAAATTTCCTTAATTTGGTGAAGGAAATAGACATATAAGTCCGGAAAGTACAGAGAGTCCCAAACAAGCTAGACACAAAGAGGACGACACCAAGACACATCATAATTAAAATGCCAGTGATTAAAGATAAAGAGAGAATTTTCAAAGCAGCAAGAGAAAAGCAGAGTATTACCAACAAAGGGGTGCCAATAAGACTTTCAGTTGATTTCTCAAAATAAACTTTGCAGGCAAGAAGGAACTGGCAAGAAGTGTTGAAAGTGATGAAAAGCAAGGACTTACAACCAAGAGTCGTCGTCGGCAGCCGTCCGTCTCGAGAGACGATGGTGTAGCTTCTTAAGAGTCTATCTGCACCGCCGAGAATGGCTGTGCAGTCCGACTCGGGAGTGACACGGTATCTGTCTCCTCCCGTGTTGAATCGACATCTTGTGATGATGCTGGAGTGTCCTCTCCAGTGAAGCTGAAGCTACAGAGCCTGGGCAGGGTGATATGGAGGGTCTGCTGTTGCCCATGCAGCAGACCCCCCCTCTCTTCGCAGCTGAAGGATCCAAGGGAAAGACGGAGTCAATACAGCTTGGTTTCAGGTGCGCCGCAGGAGTTGCCGGTGTTGACTACAACGTCAAACCGCCTTAGGGACTCCGGCTCTGGATTTTCTGTCGGGGTTTACTCCCTTAGCCTTTCCCCTGAAGAGGTATGCCGCAAGGCAGCGGAGGTTTTTTGGAGTCAGAGTTTTCCTTCTCTGATGTGCCCTGACTGGAAGATCGAACCAGCGACACTTAGCTCGCAGGCCGACGCTCAATCCACTGAGCCAAACCAGCCAGGGGGGTCTGCTGAAACAAACTAAGGAAACAACTAGAACAGGAACAGAGCCATAGATATGGAGATCATATTGAGGATTAACAGTAGGAAAGAGGAAGGGGGAGAAAGGAGGTTCAAGGTACAGGGATCAAAAAACATAACTGGTAGGTACAAAATAGACAGGGGGCATTAAGAATAGTGTTGGAGGAGGGAAGATGGTGGAGGAGTGAGGAGAGGCTGCTGTTTCAGGCTCCCAAGACCCTTCTGCAGTTTGGGCTAACTGCAGACAGAACATCTCAGTGAACAACTGGACACTGGCAGGAGTCCAGCCAGGCACTGCTGGATTAGAGAAAATCCGTCTGGGAACAACCTGTTTAGTGAGGATAGTGGAGAAAAAGGGGATGAAACGGGATTCCTGACTGGGACGGCTGCCGGAGCTGTGGCTAGAAGTAAACAAAGGCTTTTTGGCGGCCGACCGAAAGCTACCCAGGAGAGGTGTTGGGAGGAGAGCGGATCTCTGCCCGCTGGCAGAGACCAGACTCGACCAAGTGGCATTGGCGCTGAAGGACAGGAGACAGCGTGCTGCCGGGAAAGTGAGAACATAATTCTCCTTTCTATTTTTTTCTAGTGGATGGTGGAGAGGGGAGGAAAGTTTGGGGGTGGTAGGCCATTCTTGAGGAGCCCAGGCACAGTGGTGCGCTCATCCACCCCCCAACCCTGCCCTTGGGTCACGGGGGCGCGCATAGGGAAGTGCCCTCATTCACTGGCCCAGGTGCACAGGGCTGCACGTCCAGGTGCCCTTCGGACACATGCCACAGACATAAAATCAGTGACACAACGGGCGCAGGGAGGGCCCACTGGACACGCAGAAGACTGTGTGCAGTCACCCCTGGACAGCCCAGTGGGCTCCAGGCCGAAGTACCAGGTCGGAATCCGGAGCGCAGAGCACTTGCCCAGGCTCTGCGTGTGCCCGCTCAGGAGGTGTGGGAATCGTGGGCAGCAGGACTCACAGACACTCACTTCTACAGAGCACAAGTGTCTGCAGCCCTCCTCTAAGAGGCGAAAGACCAACGCCCAGAACACGGCGCTGCAGGCCTGAGGCTAGCTCCCCAGCCGCTTGGGTGCACACCAGCACTCGAGCCAAAAAACAGCCCGAGGGCTTTCTTGGAGCGCAGCGCAGCCAGCTTCCTGGGAGCATGGCGTGGCTGACTTTCTAGGAGTGTAGCGCGGCAGGCCAGAGCTTAGTTCCCCGTACACCTTGGGCGCCTACCGGCGCTCAAGCCAAAGAAACACCTTGAGGGCTTTCCGGGAGCTTCGCGCAGCCTGTTTTCTAGGAGCGCGGCGCGGCAGGCCTGACCTTAGTTCCCCAGCCGCCTTGGGGCGCACTGATGCAGGAGTGAAGAAAAAAAACAAAAACAAAAACAAAAACACCTCGCCAGCTTCCCCAGAGCACAGTGTGGCCTGCTTTCCTGGAGCGCGGCGTGGCAGACCTGAGGTGGGCTCTTGGCTGCCTTGCATTGCGCCCTGCCGGCCACCTCCCGCACACCACTGCTGCAAGGAATAGGAATCTCTGACCCATCACATTAGACCAGCTGTGGATGCAGAAAAAGAAGATGACACAAGAAGGCTGAACTGACATCTCCACAAAAGAATTCGAGATAAAGTGGATAGAGTGACCCTCAATCAGCAAGCCAGAAGGAATATCCTAACAAAAAAAAAAAAAATCTGAAATATAACCAGACAGCATAAACAAATGATATAAAAGGTACCCCAAGAACATCAGGCTCAGGAGATAAAAGAGACTGCACCACTGAAACCCCCAGATCTACCATAAAAATCTCATACCACAAAGGTGGGAAGGCAAAGCAGACAAATCCAAATAACAAAAAACAAACAAGAAGAATCCAACATGGTAAGACGAAGGAATAACCTCTCAATGAAAAGAAAAGAGGAATCCCCAGAAAGAGAGGTAGATGGAATAGACATAGCCCAAATGTCAGACATGGAATTCAAAACTATGGTGGTGAAGAAGCTCAAGATGCTCAAAAACCTCAAAAACAACTATGGCAACCTCCAAGGAAGTTACCAACAGCGCCAAGAAAATTACAGGGAACTTGCACAGAATTACACCAGCATAAAAAAAGGCATAGAAATTATCAACAAGAACCAGGAAGAAATGAAGAATGCAATCTCTGAACTGAAAAACACAGTAGAATCAGTCAAAAGCAGACTAAATGAAGCAGAGGATCAGATTAGTGAGTTAGAGGATAATGTAGGTAATAATTCTCAAATGATACAGCAAAATGAAAAAAGATTGAAAAAATATGAACAAGATGTAAGGGAATTACAGGATAGCAATCGAAAAAATAATTTAAGGATCATAGGAATAAGAGAGGGAGAAGAAAAGGAGCATGGAATTGAAAAACTGAGAGGAGAAATAGTGACAGAAAATTTTCCAAACCTGATGAGAGAAAAAGTTATGCAAGTCCAAGTAGCACTGAGAGTTCCAATCAAGAGGAACCCCCAAAAACCCACTCCAAGGCACATCATAGTTAAAATGGCAACATTCCAAAACAAAGAGAGAATCCTCAAAGCAGCAAGAAGAAAACAGCAAATAACTTACAAGGGAGCTCCAATAAGGCTATCGACCGATTTCTCAACAGAAACATTACAAGCCAGAATGGAATGGTCAAAAATATTTCAAGCAATGAAAAACAAAGGCCTACATCCAAGCATACTCTACCCAGCAAGGCTCTCATTCAAAATAGAAGGTGAAATAAGGAGTTTCTCAGACAGAGGAAGACTAAAAGAATACATCTCCACAAAACCAGCATTGCAAGAGACGCTAAAGGGAATAGTCTAAGAAAAAGGAAGAGAAAAAACAAAAAAAAAAAGAGTAGAGGAAGAGAGATACAAAAGGGAAATGAATAAATACATGTCAATAATAACCTTAAATGTAAATGGATTTAATGCTCCCATTAAAAGACATAAGGTAATGGAATGGATAAGAAAACAGCACCCACATATTTGCTGTCTACAAGAAACGCACCTCAAAACAAAAGATTTACATAGACTGAAAGTAAAGGGATATAAAAAAATATTCCAAGCAAATGGACCTGAAAAAAAAAGCTGGGGTAGTAGTCCTCATATCAGACAAAACGGATTTCAAAGCAAGGGCAACAAAAAGAGACAAAGAATGACATTTCATAATACTTAAGGGAACGATTCATCAAGAAGATATAACACTGATGAACATATATGCACCCAACATAGGAGCACCCAAATACATAAAGAAAATACTAGAAGACCACAAGAAGTATATTAACAACAACACACTCATAGTAGGGGACTTCAACACTCTATTATCAACAATAGACAGATCATCTAAGCAAAGAAACACCAAGGATATACAGGCATTGAACAACACACTAAACCACATGGACTTAACTGATATATATAGAATTTTTCACCCCAAAGAAGCAAAATATACATTCTTTTCAAAGGCACATGGGACATTTTCAAAGATAGACCACATAATAGGACACAAAACAAGCCTCAACAAATTCAAGAAAATTGAAATCATATCAAGCATCTTTTCAGACCACAATGCCTTGAAACTAAAAATCAACCTCAGGGAAAAAAATCAGACACCCAAACTCATGGAGAATGAATAACATGCTCTTAAATAACGAATGGGTTAACAATGACATCAAAGAGGAAATCAAGAAATTTCTAGAAACTAATGACAATGAACACACAACAGCCCAAAACCTATGGGACACAGCAAAAGCAGTCCTAAGAGAGAAGTTCATAGCAATACAGGCATATCTGAAAAGGCTAGAAGAATCTCAAATAAAAAAACCTAACCATAAAGCTACAAGAACTAGAACAGCAACAACAAACAAAGTCTAGGGCAAAAACAAGAAAGGAAGTCATCAAGATCAAAGCAGAATTAAACGACATAGAAACGAAACGAACAATCCAAAAAATCAACAAAACAAGGAGCTGGTTCTTTGAAAAAATAAACAAAATTGACAAAACTCTAGCCAGGCTCATTAAGAAAAAAAGAGAGAAGACCCAAATAAACAAAATCAGAAATGAAAGAGAAGAAATCACGACTGATACCTCAGAAATACAAACAATTATAAGAAATTACTACAAACAACTATATGGCAAAAAATTTGACAACCTAGTAGAAACGGACAGATTTCTAGAAACATATAACCATCCAAAGCTGAATCAAGAAGAAGTAGAAGTCTCAACAGACCAATAACAAAGAAGGAAATTGAAACAGTAATCCAAAATCTCCCTGCACACAAAAGCCCTGGACCGGATGGTTTCACAGGCGAATTTTAGAAAACATTTAGGGAAGAACTAACTCCTACCCTCCTCAAACTATTCCAAAAAATCCAAGAAGAGGGAAAAATCCCAAACTCTTTCTATGAAGCCAGTATTACCCTCATCCCAAAACCAGGTCAGGACACAGCAAAGAAAGAAAACTACAGGCCGATATCACTGATGAACATAGATGCTAAAATCCTCAATAAAATTTTGGCAAACAGGATCCAACAATACATCAAAAAGATCATACACCATGATCAAGTGGGATTCATCCCAGAGATGCAAGGATGGTTTAATGTTCGTAAATCAATAAATATAATACATCACCTAAACAAAATGAAAAACAAAAATCACATGATCATATCTATAGATGCAGAAAAAGCATTTGATAAAGTACAACACCCATTTATGTTGAAAAGACTCAGCAAAATGGGAATAGAGGGAGCGTACCTTAACATAATAAAGGCTATATATGAGAAGCCTGAAGTCAGCATCATACTCAATGGACAAAAACTGAAAGCATTCCCCCTGAAATCAGGAACTAGACAAGGCTGTCCACTCTCCCCACTTCTATTCAACATAGTGTTGGAAGTCCTTGCCACAGCAATCAGACAGGACAAAGAAATAAAAGGCATGCGAATTGGGAAAGAAGAAGTAAAACTATCACTATTTGCAGACGACATGACAGTATACCTAGAAAACCCTATAAACTCCACTAAAAGACTACTTGATATAATAAGTGAATATGGCAAAATAGCAGGGTACAAAATAAATATACAGAAATCTATGGCATTTCTGTACACCAACAATAAAATCTCAGAGACAGAAGCAAAAAATAAAATACCATTTACTATAGCAACAAGAAAAATAAAGTACCTAGGAATAAACTTAACCAAAGAGATAAAAGACCTGTACACGGAAAATTAAGCAACATTGAAGAAAGAAATTAAGGAAGGTACAAATAAATGGAGGCAAATACCATGTTCTTGGATGGGAAGAATCAACATCATCAAAATGGCTATACTACCCAAAGCAATTTACAAATTCAATGCAATCCCTATTAAAATACCAATGACATATTTCACTGACCTAGAACATATCCTCCAAAAATTCATATGGAACCAAAAAAGACCCCGAATAGCAAAAGCAATCTTGAAACAAAAGAACACAGCAGGAGGAATCACGATACCAGACATCAAACAATACTACAAAGCCACTGTGATCAAAACAGTCTGGTACTGGCATAAGAACAGACATATAGATCAGTGGAACAGAATAGAGAGCCCAGAAATAAACCCAGGCCTCTATGGTCAACTAATCTTTGGTAAAGGAGGAAGGAACATAAAATGGGGTGAGAAGAGCCTCTTTAACAAATGGTGCTGGGAGAACTGGACAGGGACGTGCAAAAAAATGAAACTAGACCACCAACTTACACCACACACGAGAATAAACTCAGGATGGATTAAAGACTTAAATGTAAGCTGTGATACCGTAAAAGTCCTAGAGGAAAACATAGACAGGAAAATTTCAGATATCACACGTAACAATATCTTCACGGATACATCTCCCAAGGCAAGAGAAATAAATGAAAAAATAAACAAATGGGACTACATCAAACTAAATAGTTTCTGCTCATCAAAAGAAAAGATCAGCAAGATGAAAAGGAAACCAACCATATGGGAAAACATATTTGCCAATGATATCACAGGCAGGGGACTGATCTCCAAAATATATAA
The DNA here is from genome assembly GCF_987537825.1 of Furipterus horrens. Taxonomy (NCBI): domain Eukaryota; kingdom Metazoa; phylum Chordata; class Mammalia; order Chiroptera; family Furipteridae; genus Furipterus; species Furipterus horrens. Next base: position 55,951,506 of record NW_028327187.1, on the reverse strand, counting down.
AGAGCTTATACGATGCAACACCAAGAAAACAAACAACCCAATTAAAAAATGGACAAAGGACCTGAACAAACACTTCTCCGAAGAGGAGATACAGAAGGTCCATAGGCACGTGAAAAAATGCTCAACATCATTGGCCATCAGGGAGATGCAAGTAAAAACCACAATGAGATACCACCTTACACTTGTCAGAATGACCACCATCAACAAATCAACAAACAACAAATGCTGGTGAGGATGTGGAGAAACAGGAACCCTACTGCACTGTTGTTGGGAATGCAGACTGTGCTGCCACTATGGAAAACAGTCTGGAATTACCTCAAAAAACTAAAAATGGAACTGCCATTTGAACCAGTGATTCCACTGCTAGGATTATACCCGAAAAATCCTAAAACCCTAATTCAAGAGAACTTATGCACCCCTATGTTCATAGCAGCCCTGTTTACAATAGCTAAGTGCTGGAAACAGCCTAGGTGCCCGTCTGTGGATGAGTGGATCAAAAAACGGTGGTACATCTACACAGTGGAATACTATGTAGCAGAAAGAAAGAAGGAACTCCTGCCATTTGCGACAACATGGATGGAACTAGAGAGAATTATGCTTAGTGAAATAAGCCAGGCAAAGAAAGCAAAATACCATATGATATCACCCAATACAGGAAACTAAAGAGCAACACAAACAAAAGAACTACATAGGCAAAGACTAGAATAGTAGTCAGTAGGGGGGAGGGGGGAGGGAGAGAAGGGGGATAAGTAAGGGAAGGGTAAGGTCAAGGAATGTATATGAATGACTCATGGACATGGACAACGGGGAGGGATATAATTGTGGGAGAAGGGATGGGCTGGGGGAGGGAGTAATGGGGGGAAAATGGGACAACTGTAATTGAATAACAAAAAATAAAATTTAAAAATAATAGTGTTGGAAATGGAGAAGCCAAAGTACTTATATGGATGACCCATGGACATGAAGTAGGGTTGGTGGGGGTGTTGCTGGAGGGAAGGGAAGTACTGGGCAGAGGGTGGCAAAAGGGAGAAAAATTGGTACAACTCTAATAGCATAATCAATGAAATATGCTTAAAAATAAATGCACGAGGCACATACAAAAAAAAAATATGGTCTTTGGTTGTAAACAGTGTAGGAAGGACAACCCAGTCCCATATCCTTACAGAACTTCCTCTTAATTCATCTTACTGGAGTTTTTGGTGATTAAAAATATAGTTATAATTTGCTAGTAAGTAGTCCACACTTCCAATAAAAAATGCCAGAGAGATTGAACCAGTTCTATTAAACAAGAAATAATAGCCTTTAAATTTGCCTGCAGGGTTGTAAATTGCATCTGACTGTGGAAGGAGACTGCATGAATTTAAATGCAATTGCTTTGCTTCAATGGAGAATAAATTTTGGATTATAAATCTCACTTGAGAAATCTCCCTATCAATATCTTATGTTTTTCCTCAAGCAATACCATAAAACAAAAATCTTTTATAATTCTTGATCTAAAAAACATATTCTATTTGTCTTAAATTTTTTCATATGACCTTCTTAAAATGCAAATAATTTAATTTACTTTCAATTGTTGAAAGGCTACAAGTTAAATATGAGTTCTGTTTTTAGTTTTTAGTTTTTTATTCCAACTCCACCATTTTCTGGCCTTCTATTTCCATCTCTTTACCTTATCATTTCTCCTTGAATGGGTGAAATGCTCTTCACAAAGGAGGGAATATGATATAGGTATGAAAAACTGTATCTTTGAAATAAGGTTAATCAACCTTTAGACTCAAAATAACCTTTTAATAACTCACCATTAAAAAATATGTAGTATGGGATAATTGTAAAAGAACACCAATTAAAAAGGGCAAATAAAGTAAAATGAAATAAAATCTTATCTCAAAAAATATGGAGCTGTAAACATGGTTGTTGTTTCCAAAGTGTAAAAAAAACTGTTGAAGTCCCAGGTAGCCTGAAGCAAAATTATGGGCCCTGTTTTGGCAACTTCCTGACACTCATCTGTTCTAGCTTTCCCAAAATTTAGTTCACACACACACACACACACACGTCTTCTTCCCCTATCCCAAACTCATTTTGCTGGAACTAAAAACACTGATTATTTTGCTTTTGTTTTAAATGTGTCAAATATCATCATACTTATATGTTAATGTAGATTTTGTGAGTCACGAGAAGGCCTCAAAGGAAAAATAAACTTCAGAGCAGTATAGTTTTACTTAAGGACAGTGTTAACTGCCACTTATATGAAGGATGATTTCTGGAAGAGTGGTGACTACTATTCACAGTTTCAGTTTCGCTGTGGGTCTTAGCCTTGACCTATGCATAAAATATACTTAAAACCTATCTAAAAAAACATTTGTTATTCCTTTTTACTCAGTAAACAGACTCTAGATGCCTAATCTCAAATACAGTGTCTTGTACTGTAAGATGTTCTAGATTGAAATCTATAATTAGTAAATAAAAATAATAATTCCACTTCATGCCTTTATCCTACATAGTAGATTGTAAAAGAATTTTGGCATCTTAAATTTCATTGAGACTTTCATGATAATCATCTGCGATAAATAGCATTAAATTATTTTACAGACAAAAATAACCCTGAGATTTAGAGACCGAGGAAGAGCTGTCCTTAGGGAATTGGTTCACAGTTCCACTGGAACTAGATTAAATTAATCAAAATACAGATAGCAAGAACCCTCAGCTGCTGAGAACGTTTTGTTGTACTTCATATTTAAGATATAAAGAATCAAAATCTGCCCAGGAGTACAAATAAGTTTGGACTGAGAATAAGCCCTGCCAGTACAGTATTCCCTCACTTATCATGGGTATTACATTCCAGACCCCCGCACGAAGTAGGAACCTAACATTTATTCTACACTATTAAACCTACATAACTTTAACAACATATGTATACAGTACTGCAAAATTCCGCAATATAGCGAAAAATCCATGATAAATAATTAAATATAATATTTTTAAAAGTCCCACGATATAGTGAGGTTGTAATAAGTAAACCGTGATATAGCGAGGGACTACTGTAATTGGGCAGGAAAGACAGATAAAGCCAGCTGCAGTCAGCAGAAAGCATTGTTTCTTCCAAGGCCATGCAGCAGTTGCAAAAGTCATAAGGACCCCACCTCCTTTGAATGACTACTGTTTTCTTACCAGTGGTACCCCATATCTGCTTTGCTATTTTTATATTTTTACATATTACTGTGAATACCCAATTGCTAAGTCATCCTTACCTCATAACAGTACTAAACGCCTAGTCAAGCTCCTCTTCTCCAGATCCTTCCTTAAAAATCCAACCAATCTGTAATTAATCAGGGCTTACTAGAATCTTCTCAGAATCAGTGGAACCCCAAATGTTATGAAAGATGCCTTCTTCCCCTCTTCAATCAAGAAGTGAGCTACAGTTCCATAGAATGCTCGACTTTCAATGTATTGAGTCAAGAAATCTGATTTTTTTCAGACTACATACAAGCTTGATCTTGGTCTTTGATTATTAAACTTTAACAGGCATTAAATATCAAATAACACCAAAATTAAAGATTGCTTGTGAGTTTTTTTTAACACATATTTCCTATTCTCAATTATCGTTCCTGGATAATGATTACTCATACTCAGAATAATGACTCAGAGACTGTGCAAAATACCTAGACATCCGAAGAGGACTCATTTTGGTTTAGGGAAACAGTTACACAGATTGGAGATTGAAATTAGTTGTTTCATCTTATTTTATTTTGGGGAATACAAATCGCTTTCCTCTATTTTTTGTGGGGTTAAATATTTTCCAGCTTTATTGAGCTATGATTGACAAATAAAAAAAATATATATACACACACACACACACACACACACACACACACACACACACACACACACATATATATATATATATATATATATATATATATATATATATATATATATATATTAGAGCACAACTTCTATTCAGCACAGAGAACGATCTGGTTGGTGCCTCGTTCACTTACCCCCTTCTTTCTTACCATGACAATAGTGTATGCCCATAACATGGACATAATATGTCCCCTCTCTCTCTATATATATATAAATGGTATTCAATGTGATGTTTTAGTATATGTATGCGTTGTGAAATGATTGTCACAATCAAGCTAATTAATATATCCATCACCACACATAGTTCTATTGTTTTTGTGTGTGTGTCGGTGAGAACACTTGATATTCAGTCTCCTAGCAAATTTCATGTATAAAGTACTGTATTATTAACTATAGTCATCATGCTGTACATTAGGTCTTCAGAACTCATTCATCTAATAACTGGAAACTTGTGCCCTTTGAGTAGCATCTCCCTATTTCTTCCACCCTCAAGCTCCTGATAACTATCATTCTACTCTCCATTACTATGAGTTCAGCTTTTTTAGATCCCACATGTGATATTATATGGTATATTCCATTATATTCCTGACTTATTTTCCTTAGCATAGTATTATCTAATGTCCTCTATCTTGTTGCAAATGACAAGATTTCCTTCTTTTTTAAGGCTGAATAATATTCCATTCCATACATAAACCACATTTTCTTTATCCATTCATCTACTGATGGACATTTTTGTTGTTTCTATATCTTGGCTTTTATAATTACTGCTTAACTGAACATGAGAATGAAAATATCTATTTGAGACCCTGATCTAACTTCCTTTGGATATATACAAAGAAGTGGGACTGCTGGATAATATGATATTTCTATATTTAATTCTTGGATGAATCTCTATGATTTTCCACAGTGACTGCACAAATTTACATTCCCACCTACAGTGTAAAGGGTTTCCTTTTCTCCACATCTCGGCCAACAATTCATATCTTTTGTCTTTCTGATAATAGCCATTCTAACAAGTGTGAGATGATGTTTCTTTGCATGTCCCTGAGGATAGTGAAGGACTTGAACATGTTTTAAAATACTTGTTACCATTTGTATGTCTTCTTTGGAGAAATGTCTATTCATGCTTTTTATAAATTTTTTAATCAGGTTATTGATTTTGCTTAGTTATGTTTTTATATTGAGTTGTAAGAATTCCTCATGAATTTTAAATATTAAACTCTTATGAGATATATGGACTGTAAAAATTCTCATTTAACAGGTTATCTTATCACTCTTGTTTTTATTAAGGTATAATGACATATGATATTATATTAGTTTCAGTGTACATGAATCAAATATTTGTATATATTCCTAAGTGAACATCACAATAAGTCTAGTGAACATCCATTACCAAACATACATACAGATTTTCTGTCTTGTGTAAGAAGGCTTAATTACATAATACAGTAGTACTAAATATAGTCACCATACTATACATTACATCCCCATGATTTACTGACTTCCTTTACCTATTTTGCCTACCCTTCACCCCTGCCTCCAGCAACCAACAATCTCTTTTCTCTATCAATGATCTTATATTTTTTCTTGCTTGCTTGTTTGTTTAGATGTCACATATAACTGATATCATATGATATATGTTTTTCTCTGACTTTATAAAAAATTTAGTTTGATGTAATTTTGCTTGGACTTTTTTCTTGTTTTCATTGCCTGTGCTGTAGCATCATATGCAAATAATATCATTGCCCAGATCAATATCAAGAAGATTTTCCCGACATCTGGCCAAGACGGAGGCCTAGACAGACACACTGCATCTCCCTCAACAACTAAGAAGGAATACAACTACCTCAAAACTAGAGACAACCAAAAGTTTCAGAAAATCGAGCTGTGTGGAAGTCCAACAAACAAAGATATACAATAAAGAAGAAATACTCATCCAGACAAGTAGGAGGAGTGAAGCTGGGGCAGAGAGGAGAAGGTGCAGTGGCAGCAACAGTGGCAGCAGTAAGAGGCTGGTGGATAACGCAGTCACATGTTTAAAAAAGTCAGGAGGAACACCTGTGGAGCACTCCCAGCACCAGACCAGACCACACAGCTTACGGTCCCAGCACTGGATAAAATAAAGCCTCATTACTTCTGACTGTGAAAACCAATGGGGGTTGGGGTAAAGGAAGAAACTGCTCGTCTCTCAGGAGAGTCCACTTGTTTAAAGGGACTAGAATGTCTACAGACCCACCAACCCTGGGAACGATGGCCAGGGCAACAGATAGAGAGGCATCAGTCCCATACAAAAGTGGGAGAAGTGCCTGGAAAAGGGTCGAGTGCTGAGCAAGTGCCATTCTTCCCTCTCAGGCCCCCTCCTCTACACACAGCACCACAACATGGTGAAACAGGTCGCCCTGTAATGATGAATACCTGAGGCTCCGCCCCTTACAATGTAACAGGTAAGACAGCTCTAACTAAGACAGAGAGGCAAACAAACATAGAATCCTGTCAAGTTGAGGAGACAGTTAAATATGGCCAAAAAGGGGGAATGGATCAAGGTTCCAGTGGGAGAACTAAGTGATGAGGAGATAGCCAACCTAAAAAACAAGAAGATTGCCAACCTAACAGATGCAGGGTTCAAAACTGGTGATAAAGATGCTCGCAGACTTGACAGATATCCTTAAATATAACAAACGCATAAGGGAAGAAGTGAAGACTATGCTAAAAGAAACTAAGGAAAATCCACACAAAATCAGTGGTGAAGGGAAGGAAACTTGGGTTCAGATCAATGATTTGGAACATAAAGAAGCAAAAAACAGGCAACCAGTACAGAATGAGGAGACAAAAATTGAGAAAATGAGGAGAGGCTTAGGAATCTCTGGGACAACCTTAAAAGTGCAAACATCCAAACAATATGGGTGCCAGAAGGAGAAGAGGAGGAGCAAAAAATTGAAAACTTATGTGAGAAAATAATGAAGGAAAACTCCCCAAATTTGGTGAAGGAAAAAGAAATATAAGTCCAGGATGCAAAGAGTGTCCCAAACAGGCTAGACCCAAAAAGGACCACACCAAGACACATCATAATTAAAATGCCAAAGGTTAAAGATAAAGAGAGAATTTTCAAAGCAGCAAGAGAAAAGCAGAGTATTACCAACAAAGGTAATACTATAAGACTTTCAGCTGATTTCTCAAAATAAACTTTGCAGGCAAGAAGGGACTGGCAATAAATATTCAAGGTGATGAAAAGCAAGCACTTACAACCAAGATTACACTATCCAGCAAAGCTGTCATTTAGAGTGGAAGGGCAGATAAAGTGATTCCCAAACAAGGTAAAGCTTAAGGAACTCATCATTACCAAACTATTATTACATATATGAAATGTCAAAGGGACTTACTTGAGAAAAAGTAGATCAAAATTATGAACATTAAAATGACAACAAACTCACAACTATCAACAACTGAATCTAAAAAATAAAAACAAAATCCAACAAAGTAAACCAGAATAGGAACAGAGTCATAGGTATGGGGATCATTTGGAAGGTTATCAGCTTGTAAAGGGAAGTGGGGAAAACGGGGAAATGATGCAGGGATTAAGAGGCATAATTTGTTGATACAAAATAGACATAGCGATGTTATGAATAATATAGGAAAGAGTGAAGCCAGAGAAGTTATATGCCCAACACATGGACATGAACTAAAGGTGGTTGGAATTGCTGGAGGGAAGGGGGCTAATGGGCAGAGGGGAGCAAAGGGGAAAAATTTGTGATATTGTAACATCATAATCAGTAAAATATACTTAAAAAGATTTTCCCAACATTTTTAATAGTTTCATGGTTTCAGGGCTTATGTTTACATTTTTAATATTTTTGTGCATTATTTTTCTGTATGGTGTGGCATAAGGGCCCAATTGATGCTTCCTGTATGTGGATATACAGTTTTCCCAATTTTATTTATTTATTTATATATTTATTTGATTTATTTACTTATTGTTTTTCTATTACAGTTGTCCCATTTTTTTACCCCATTGCTCCTCACCCCACCCTGACCACCCCTTCTCCCACAGTCAATCCCCACTCCGTTGTCCATAGCTATGAATCATTTATGCTACTTCCTTGAGTAGACACTTCTACTTGTCTCCCTTCTCTCCCTCCCCCTTCCCACCTGGCAACTATTTGTGTGCTCCTTGTTTACATGCCTCTGGTTCAATTTTATTCATTTATTTGTATTGTCCATTAGTTTTCTGTATTAGCTGATATCATAAGGTATTTATATTTAACTGCCTAGCTTCTTTCGCTAAGCACAATTCTCTCTAGTTCCGTTCATGTTATTGCAAAGGCAGGAATTCCTTCTTTCATTCTGCTGCATAGTATTTTATTGTGTAAATATACCACAGTTTTCTGATCCACTCATGTACAGATGAGCACTTAGTCTAATTATGGAACTTGGCTATTGTAAATAGCACTACTATGAACATAGGGGAGCATAGGTTCTTTTGAATTGGTGTTTCAGGTATAATGTTAGCAATGGAACTGCTGTATCAAAAGGCAGTTCCATTTTTAGTATTTTCAGGAAATTTCATACTGTTTTCCATAATGTTTGCACCAGTCTGCATTCCCACCAACAGTGTACTAGGGTTCCCGTTTCTCCACATCCTTGCCAGCACTTGTTATTTGTTGATCTATTGATGATGGTAATTCTGACTGGTGTAAATTAGTATCTCATTGTGGTTTTTATTGGCATCTCTCTGATGGCTAGTGATGTTGAGGATTCTTTCATATACCTATGAACCCTCTGTGTTTACTCTTTGAATAAGTGTTTGTTCAGGTCCCTTGCCCATTTTTAATTGGGTTGTCCATCTTCTTTCTGTTGAGTCATATAAGTTGTTTATATGTTTTGCAGATCAATCCCTCATGGGAGGTATCATTAGCAAAAATATTTTCCCATATGGTTGATTCCTTTTTCGTCTTGCTAATGTGTTCTTTTGCTGAGCAGAATATCTTTAGTTTGATATAGTCCCATTTGTTTATTCTTTCTTTTATTTTCCTTGTCTTAGCAGATATATTGACAAAAATATTGCTACATGGGATATCTGAAATTTTCCTACCTATGTTTTCCTCTAGGACTTTTATGGTGTTACAAATTACATTTAAGTTTTTCATCCATCTTGAGTTTATTCTGTGTGTGGTATAAGTTGGTGGTCCAGTTTTATTTTTTTTTTGAATGTCCCTGTCCAGTTCTTCCAGCACCATTTATTGAAGAGGCTTTTTTCACTCCATTTGATGTTCTCTTCCCCTTTGACAAGTATTAGTTGACTATATAGACCTTGGGTTATTTCTGGGCTCTCTATTTTGTTCCATTGATCCATATATCTGTTCTTATGCCTGTACCAGACTGTATTGATTACAGTGGCTTTTGAGTATAGTTTGAAGTCAGATAATGTGATTCCTCTTACTGTGTTCTTCTTCCTCAAAATCCCTGTGGCTATTCAGGGTCTTATTTTGTTCCATATAAATTTTTGAAGTATTTGTTCTAAATCTGTGAAATATGCTGTTGGTACTTTAATAGGGATTGCGATAAATCTATCTATAAATTGCTTTGAGTAGTATGGACTTTTTTTTAAGGATATTTTATTGATTATATTGTTACAGTAGTGCCAATTTCTATTTCTTTGCTCCCCTCTTCCAAGCACCCCTCTTCCCTCCAGCATCCCAGCCCCCTTAGTTCATGCCCCTGGGTCCTGCACATAAGTTCTTTGGCTTCACCCTTTTCTATATTATTATTAACTTCCCCCTGTCAATTTTGTACCAACCAGTTATGCTTCTTAATCCCTGCACCATTTCCCCATTGCTCCCCCTTCGGCTTCCCAATTGATAACCCTGCAAATGGTCCCCACACATATGATTCTTTTCCTATTCTGGTTGTTTGTTTACTTTGTTTTTGTTTTTATTTTTTAGATTTCGTTGTTGATAGTAGTGAGATTTATGTCATTTTAATGCTTAAAGTTTGGATCTTCTTTTTCTTAAATAAGTTCTTTTAACATTTCATATAATAATGGCTTGGTGATGATGAGTTCCTTAAGCTTTACCTTGACTGGGAAGAACTTTATCTGCCCTTCCATTCTAAATGAAAGCTTTTCTGGTTAGAGTAGTCTAGGTTGTTAGTCCTTACTTTTCATCACATTGAATACTGCTTGCCAGTTCCTTCTTGCCTGCAAAGTTTATTTTGAGAAATCAGCTGACAGTCTTATAGGCACCATTTTGTTGGTAATATTCTGCTTTTCTCTTGCTGCTTTTAAAATTCTCTCTTTATATTTAACCTTTGGCATTTTAATTACGATGTGTCTTGGTGTGGTCCTTTTTGGGTCTAGCTTGTTTGGGACACTCTTTGCATCCTGGACTTGTATGTCTCTTTCCTTCACCATATCTGGGGAGATTTCCTTCATTATTTTTTAACATAAGCTTTTGATTTCTTGCTCTTCCTTTCCTCCTTCTGGCACCCCTATGACTCGGATGTTGGCACACTTAAAGTTGTCTCAGGTGTCCCTAAGACTCTCCTCATTTTTTTCAAAGTTTGTTCCCTCATTTTGTACTGGTTGATTGTTTTTTTCTTCCTTATGTTCCAAATCATTGATTTGAACCTCTGTTTCTTTCTCTTCCCCATTAGTTTTGTGTGTATTTTCAGTCGTTTCATTTAGCCTAGTACTCACTTCTTCCCTTATGCGTTTGCTGTACTTAAGCATTTCTATCAACTCTGTGAGCATGTTTATCACCAGTGTTTTTAACTCAATGTGTGTTAGGTTGGCTATATCCTCATTTCTTATGTTGGTTGTCTCCTCATCGCTTAGTTCTACTATCGGAACCTTGACCCATTCTCTCTTTTGAGCCATACTAACCTGTTTCCTCATCTTGACAGGTTCCTGTGTTTGTTCACCTCTGTGTCTTAGGTAGAGCTCTCACACATGTTATGTTGTAAGGGGTGGAGATTTAGGTATTCATCAGTACAGGGTGACCCATTTAACCATGTTGTGGTGCTGTATGTGGAGCAAGGGTCATAGAGGGAACAATGCCACCTGCCCAGCACTCGCCCTTTTTCCAGGCACTTCTCCCACTTCTGTATGGGACTGTCATCTCTCTAGCTGTTGCCCTGGTCATAGTTCCCCAGGTGGGTGGATCTCTGGACATTCTAGGACCATGGGGGTCCTTTAAAAAAGCAAACTCTGCTGAGAGACCAGCAATTTCTTCCTCCGCCCAATCCCTTACTGGTTTGCACAATCAGAAGCAATGAGGCTCTAGGGTCTCCGGTGCAGGAACTGTGAGCTGTGTGGTTTGGTCTGGTGCTGGGAACACTCCACAAGTGTCCTTCTCAACTTTTCTAAATGTTTGAATGGGTTTCTGCTAGCCTGCCAATGTGGCTGCTGCTGTTGCCAGCACCTCACCACCTACTTCCCTCCCCTTCTACCTGTCTTCTTTATATCGTTGTTTGTTGGACTTCTATGAAGTTCGATTTTCTGGAACTTTTGATTGTCTCTACTTTCAACGTAGTTGTATTCCTTCTTATTTGTGGAGGGAGACTCAGCGTGTCTATTTAGGACTTCATCTTGGCCAGAAGCCAGTATGGACTTTTTAATGATGCTGATTCTTCCCATCCATTAACATGGTATATGCTTCAATTTATTTATATCTTCTTTAATTTCTTTCTTCAGTGTTCTGTACTTTTCTGAGTACAGGTCTTTTACCTCCTCGGTTAAGTTTATTCTTAAGTACTTTATTTTTGTTGTTATAGTTAATGGAATTTTTTTTCTACACTCTATTTCTGATATTTTATTGTTGGTATACATATATGCCTTCAATTTCTGAATATTGACTTGGTATCCTGCTATTTTCCCACATTAACTTATTAGGTTGTGTAGTTTTTTCATAGAGTCTATAGGGTTCTCTGTGTACACTATCATGTTATCTACAAATAATGACAGTTTTATTTCTTCTTTCCCAATTTGGATTCTTTTTATTTCTTTTTCTTGTCTGATTGCTGTGGCTAGGACTTCCAACACTATGTTGAATAGGAGTGGAGATAGTGGACATCTTTGTCTTTTTCCTGATCTCAGGGGAAAAATGCTTTCAGTTTTTGTCCATTGAGTATGATGTTGGCTTTGGATTTCTAGTATATAGCCTTAATTATGTTGAGGTCTGGTCCCTTTATTGCCATTGTGCTGAGTGTTTTAATCATAAATGGGTGTTGTATTTTATAAACTGCTTTTTCTGTATCTATTGATATGATCATGTGACTTTTGTCTTTCATTTTGTTTAGGTGGTTTATTATGTTTATTGATTTGCAAATATTAAACAATTCTTGCAACCCTGGGATGAATCCCACTTTATTGTGGTGTATGATCTTTTTAATATGTTAGTGGATCCAATTTGCCAACATTTTGTTGAGGATTTTAACATCTATGTCCATCAATGATATTGGCCTATAGTTTTCTTTCTTCGTTCTGTCTTAACCTAGTTTTGGAATTAGAGTAATATTGGCTTCATAGAAAGAGTTTGAACTTTTTCCCCCTTGTTAGATTTTTTGGCATAGTTTGAGAAGGATAGGAGCTAGTTCTTCCCTAAACATTTTGTAAAATTTGTCTGTGAAGCCATCCGGTCCAGGGCTTTTGTGTGCTGGGAGATTTTTGATTACTGTTTCAATATCATTTTTTGTTATTCACCTGTTCAGGCTTTCTACTTCTTCTTGATTCAGTTTTGGAAGATTATACGTTCTAGAAATTTGTCCATTTCATCTAAGTTGTCAAATTTCTTGCCATACAGTTGTTTGTAGTAATTTCTTGAAATCCTTTGTATTTCTGTGATATAAGTCGTGATTTCTCCTCTTTCATTTCGGTTTTGTTTATTTTGGGTCCTCTCCCTTTTTTTTCTTGATGAGACTGACTAAAACCTTGTCAATTTTGTTTATTTTTTCAAAGAATTAGCTCCTACTTTTGTCGATGTTTTGAATTGTTAGTTTAGTCTCTACATCATTTAATTCTGCTCTGACCTTAATGATTTCCTTTCTTCTATTTACCCTGGGCTTTGTTTGTTGTTCTAGTTCTTGTAGCTGCAGGGTTATATTTTTTATTTGAGATTCTTCTATCCTTTTCAGGTAGGCTTGTATTTCTCTGAACTTTTCTCTCAGGACTGCTCTTGCTGGGTCACATAGGTTTGGGGCTGTTGTTTCCAGAAACTTCTTGATTTTTTCCTTGATGACATTTTTAACCTATTCGTTATTTAATATCATGTTATTCTTTCTCCATGAGTTTTGTTTTCTTTGATTTTTATCCTTGGGGTTGATTTCTAGATTCACAGCATTGTGGTCTGAAAAGATGCTTGATACAATTTTAATTTTCTTTAATTTGTTGAGCCTTGCTTTGTGTCCTATCATGTGGTCTATCTTTGAAAAAGTACCATGTGCCTTTGAAAAGAATGTATATATTTATTCTTGGGGTGAAAAGATATATATATATATATATATATATATATATATATATATATATATATCAGTTAATTTCATTTGGTTTAATATGTTGTTCAATGCCTCAATATCTTTGGTGTTTCTTTGCTTTGAACATCTGTTGTTGATAATGGAGTGCCAAAGTCCCCTACTATGAGGGTATTGCTGTTGATCTCCTTCTTGTAGTCTTCTAGTATTTTCCTTATATATTTGGTTGCTCCTATGTTGGATGCATATATGTTTACCGGGGTTAAATCTTCTTAATGGATTGTTCCCTTAAGTATTATGAAATATCCTTCTTTGTCTCTTTTTCTGTCCCTTGCTGTGAAATCCATTTTGTCTGATATAACTATTGCTACCCCAGCATTTTTTTTCATGCATGTTTGCTTGGAATAATTTTTTCCACCCCTTCACTTTCAGTCTGTGTAAATATTTGTTTTGAGGTGTGTCTCTTGTAGACAGCATATATGTGGGTAATGTTTTCATATCCATTCCGCTACCCTATATCTTTTAATTGGAGCATTTAATCCATTTACATTTAAAGTTATTATTGACAGGTATTTATTCATTTTCATTTGTACCCGTGTTCCTCTCCTCTTTTTTTCTTCTTTTTCTTTTTTTTCCCAGCTTTTCTTTATTGATTATATTGTTATAATTGTTCCAATTTTCTCCCCTTTACTACCCTCCACCCAGCATCTCCCTCCCCCAGCAACCCCCCCCAAGTCCATACCCATGGTTCATAAAAAATAACTATCCCTCCTTCTCAGATATTAAGAACCTTTGTAATATTGTAAACGACAATGGGCGAAGGTCTCTAGCTCCTCTAGTTGCTTCAAGCTGGACATGGTCATCGTCCTACCTACCCTTGGGTTCAGAAATCCCTAATAATAGTGGGGGTATGGAGGGGAGGGTGGCCTTCCCACATGGGGAAGGATCGTGCAAACTCCAGGTCAGTTGGCTGTCTCCAGACAACGGCGTGCTTGGTTTAACAGGCTGGCATCCTTGTTGTGCTCTGGGGGCAACAGATTTGGCGGAAAGGGTTAAAAGACATCATTCAATCCATAACTACTAGATGACAAAAGGCAGGGATTAATTTTTCAATGTTCCACATTAGGGAAAAAAAAAAAAAAGGGCTTCTTTGTAGGAAGGTGTGCTAGGCACATCTCGCCTATCCAAAACACTTTTGCCCATTATACTTAGTTTGGGCTGAGGGAAATAGTTTATGTTTCCCCCCTCTCAGACCTCTGGGCCCTTTCTGTCCAAGCCATTAGGATAGAAAAGAGAAACCAGTTTTAAAGTGAAGCCCACAGACCACCCCATTCTTCACCAACCCAGCCATTTAGTTCAGCCAAACCGTTGAGTCTCAGGAGGCAGCGCTGCAGAAAGGATTAAGTGAGGCTTATGCATACAGACAATCACTCAGGTAATGAGATCGTAGGCTTATGCCCTTTGAAAACAGAAAACACATGTTAATTTATGTAACATAACCCATACACAAGTCTCTAAATCTGTAAGACTGTCTTATTGGGAAGACATCCTGTTGCAAGACACTTGACATTCTACTTGCCTGCAACTTGAATCTCGTTGGTGATATCACAGACATGGTTTAATTTTCAAGTGAAACCATATTTTAAATGAGAAGAAACTTTTAAGACGATTAGCTGCCCTACTTTACAGTCTGCCACTGATCATTGTGATTTTCCTTGAATAATGATTTTTCTCCCTAAGATTACCCTCCTTGTCTTTAAAGGAACTACATTAAGTCCATTTTTAATTTATCCTGTTCACTTGCATAAACATAACAAGAGCAGTAAATGATCACTTATGAACTTTAGTTCTGCTTTGCTGGAACTTACGCAAGGAACATTTAGGGTGGACCTCAGTCTGCTCTTCAGGGCACAGAAGCTGGGCCACATACCTGGCATTCGTCCTTGCCTGTACACACCTATCCTTTCCAAGTCTTTCTGGTTTTCCATTGTGCCTTAAGGTCCCTTCTAGCCATCTTTCAGGAAAAAAACCTTTGTTCCTTCCCTGGAGAGATTGCTGTGGACCGCACAACCAACCATGGTAGCAGGCCTTTTATCTCGCGGGCTTTTATTACCTTTGAAAGTCATTCCCAGTTCCTCAGGGCTTTTTGGTAACAACTTGAGCCCAAGTATGTCTCCTTTAGGCTTCACATTCCAGTCAAAGACTTGGTCAAAAAAAAGGAACCTCTATTAACAACTGGTCTTATTAGGTCTATGCAAAGAAACTTAAGTTATTACTTACTTGTTTAGAATGCCAAACTCTGGAGAGATCAAATAGGGAGAAAAATATACAATGTGAAGGGAAACATTTGTCCTAATATTCACTGAACTGGCATTTCCATTCTTCATATTTTCATTTTTCCCCCACTAAAAAAATTTTTTTTGTTTGTTTTTCCATTACACTTGTCTCACTTTTTTTCCCCTCTTGCTTCCCTGTACCCTGTCCTTCCCTTCCCCCACATTCAGTCCCCACTCAGTTGCCCATGTCCATGGGTCATTTATACATGTTCTTTGACATGACACTTCCCCTTCTTACCCCCTTCTCTCCCTCCCACCCCTCCCCTTGTTACTGTTACTCTACTTCTTGTTTACATAGCTCTGGTTCAATTTTGCACATTTGTTTGTGTTGTTCATTAGTTTCCTGTAATAGGTGACAGCATAAGGTATTTTTCTTTCATTGCCTGGCTTATTTCACTAAGCATAATTCTCTCTAGCTCCATCTATGTTGTTGTAAATGGTAGAAGTTCCTTCTTTCTTTCTGCTACATATAACTCCATTGTGTAAATGTACCACAGTTTTTTGATCCACTCATCTACAGATGGGCATTTAGGTTGTTTCCAGCACTTGGCTATTGTAAATAGTGCTGCTATGATCATTGGAGTGAATAGCTTCTTTTGAATTGGTGTTTCAGGATTTTTTAGATATAATCCTAGCAATGGAATTGGTTCAAAAGGCAGTTCCATTTTTAGTTTTTTGAGGAAATTCCAAACTGTTTTCCACAGTGGCTGCACCAGTCTGCATTTTCACCAGCAATGCACCAGGGTACCCGTTTCTCCGCATCCTCTCCAGCACAAGTTGTTTGTTGATTTGTTGATGGTGGCCATTCTGACTGGTGTGAGGTGGTATCTCATGGTGGTTTTTATTTGCATCTCTCTGATGGCTAGTGATGTTGAGCATACTTTCATATGTCTATGGGCCCTCTGTATGTCTTCTTTGGAGAAGTGTTTGTTCAGGTCCTTTGCCCATTTTTTAATTGGGTTGTCTGTCTTCTTGGTGTTGACTTGTATGAGTTCTTTATATATTTTGGAGATCAGTCCCTTGTCTGAGATGTCATTGGAGAATATATTTTCCCATATGGTTGGTTTTCTTTTCATCTTGCTGATCTTTCCTTTAGGTGAGCAGAAACATTTTAGTTTGATGTAGTTCCATTTGTTTATTCTTTCCTTTATTTCCCTTGCCTTAGGAGATATATCAGTGAAAATGTTGCTACGTGGGATATCTGAAATTTTCCTGCCTATGTTTTCCTCTAGGATTTCTATGGTATCACGGCTTACATTTCAGTCTTTGATCCATCTTGAGTTTATTCTGGTGTATGGTGCAAGCTGGTGGTCTAGTTTCATTTTTTTGCATGTCTCTGTCCAGTTCTCCCAACACCATTTGTTGAAGAGGCTCTTTTCACTCCATTTGATGTTCTTTCCTCCTTTGTCAAATATTACTTGACCATATGAACCTGGGTTTATTTCTAGGCTCTCAATTCTGTTCCATTGATCTATATGTCTGGTTTTATGCCAGCACCGGACTGTTTTGATTATCGCGGCCTTGTAGTATAGTTTGATATCAGGTATTCTGATTCCTCCTACTGTGTTCTTCTTCCACAAAATTGCTGTGGCTATTCGGGCTCTTTTTTGTTTCCATATAAATTTTTGAAGTATTTGTTCTAGGTCTGTGAAGAATGTCACTGGTATTTTAATAGGGATTTCATTGAATATATAAATTGCTTTCGGCAGTATGGACATTTTAATGATGTTGATTCTTCCCATCCATGAGCATGGTATATGCTTCCATTTATTTGTATCTTCTTTAATTTCTTTCTTCAGTGTTATGTAGCCTTCTGAGTACAGGTCTTTTACCTCCTTGGTTAAGTTTATTCCTAGGTATTTTATTTTTCTTGTTGCTATGGTAAATGGGATTTTTCTTTCAGTTTCTATCTCTGAGTGTTTATTGTTGGTGTATAAAAATGCCTTTGATTTGTTAATATTGACTTTGTATCCTGCTATTTTGCTGAATTCACTTATTAGGTTGAGTATTTTTTTTGTGGAGTCTATAGGGTTTTCTATGTATACTATCATGTCATCTGCAAATAATGACAGTTTTACTTCCTTTTTCCCAATTTGGATGCCTTTTATTTCTCTTTCTTGTCTGATTGCGGTGGCTAGAACTTCCAAGACTATGTTGAATAGGAGTGGAGAGAGCAGACATCCTTGTCTTGTTCCTGATCTCAGGGGGAATGCTCTCAGTTTTTGCCCATTGAGTATGATGTTGGCTTCAGGTTTCTCCTATATGGCCTTTATTATGTTGAGGTATGCTCCCTCTATTCCTATTTTGCTGAGAGTTTTTATCGTAAATGGGTGTTGTACTTTATCAAATGCTTTTTCTGCATCTATTGATATAATCATATGGTTTTTTCTTTCATTTTGTTTATGTGGTGTATTACATTTATTGATTTGCGAATATTAAAACATCCTTGCTTCCCTGGGATGAATCCTACTTGATCGTGGTGTATGATCTTTCTAATGTGTTGCTGGATCCGGTTTGCCAATATTTTGTTGAGGACTTTAGCATCTATGATCATCAGCGATATTGGCCTGTAGTTTTCTTTCTTTGTTGTGTCTTGATCTGGTTTTGGAATTAGGGTAATACTGGCTTCATAGAATGAGTTTGGCAGTCTTCCCTCTTCTTGTATCTTTTGGAATAGTCTGAGGAGGATAGGAGTTAGTTCTTTCCTAAATGTTTTGTAGAATTCACTTGTGAAGCCATCCGGTCCAGGGCTTTTATGTGCTGGGAATTTTTTGATTACTGCTTCAATTTTACTAGCTGTTATTGGTCTATTCAGACTTTCTGCTTCTTCTTAATTCACTTTGGGAAGACTATAGGTTTCCAGGAATTTGTCCATTTCCTCTAGGTTGTCAAATTTCTTGCCATACAGTTGTTCGTAATAATTTCTTACAATCCTTTGTATTTCTGTGGTATCAGTTGTGATTTCTCCTCTTTCATTACTCATTTTATTTATTTGGGTCCCCTCTCTTTTTTTCTTGATGAGCCTGGTTAAAGGCTTGTCAATTTTGTTTATCTTTTCAAAGAACCAGCTCCTACTTTTGTTGATCTTTTGAATTGTTAGTTTAGACTCTATGTCATTTAATTGTGCTCTGATCTTGATGATTTCCTTCCTTCTACTTGATCTGGGCTTTGGTTGTTGTTCTTCCTCTCGTTCTTGTAGCTGTCGGGTTACATTTTTTATTAGATATTCTTCTAGCTTTTTTAGGTAGGCCTGTATTGCTATGAACTTTCCTCTTAGGACTGCTTTCGCTGTATCCCATAGGTTTTGGGTTGTTGTGTGTTCATTATCATTACTTTCCAGAAACTTTTTGATTTCTTCCTTGATGTCATTGTTAACCCATTCATTATTTAATAGCATGTTATTCATTCTCCATGACTTTGAATGTTTTTGAGTTTTTTCCTTGAGGTTGATTTCCAATTTTAAGCCATTGTGATCTGATAATTTGCTTGATATAATTTCAATTTTCTTGAATTTATTGAGGCTTGTTTTGTGTCCTACCATGTGGTCTATCTTTGAAAATGTTCCATGTGCACTTGAGAAATATGTATATTTTGCTTCTTTTGGGTGAAAACTTCTATATATATCAATTAAGTCCATTTGATCTAGAGTGTTGTTCAGTGCCTCAATATCTTTGGTGTTTCTTTGCTTTGAAGATCTGTCCATTGTTGACAATGGGGTGTTAAAGTCCCCTACGATGAGTGTGTTGCTGTCTATATCTTTCTTGGAGTCTTTCAATATGTTCCTTATACATTTGGGTGCTCCTAAGTTGTGTGCATATATATTTATAAGGGTTATATCTTCTTGATGGATTTTTCCCTTAAGTATTATGAAATGCCCTTTGTCTCTTTTTATGGACTCTGCTGTGAAATCTGTTTTGTCTGATATAAGTATTGCAACCCCGGCTTTTTTTTCATGTCCATTTGTTTGAAATACTTTTTTCCATCCCTTTACTTTCAGTCTGTGTAGATCTTTTGTTCTAAGGTGGGTCTCTTGTAGACAGCATATATGTGGGTCATTCTTTCTAATCCATTCAGCTACCCTATGTCTTTTAATTGGAGCGTTTAATCCATTTATATTTAAGGTTATTACCGATAAGTACTTATTCATTGTCCTCTTTCCCCTTTGTACTCGTGTTCTTCTCTGTCTCTCTCTGTTTCTTTATCTTCTTAGAGCAGACCCTTTAGTGTCTCTTGCATTGCTGGTTTGGTGGAGATGTATTCTTTTAGCCTTCTTTTGTCTTGGAAGCTCCTTATTTCACCCTCCATTTTGAATGAGAGCTTTGCTGGGTATAGTGTTCTAGGTTGTAGGCTTTTGTTTTTCATTGCTTGGAATATTTTTTGCCATTCCCTTCTGGCTTGTAGTGTTTCTGCTGAGAAATCTGATGATAGCCTTATTGGAGCTCCCTTGTATGTTATCAGTTGTTTCTCTCTTGCTACTTTTAGGATCCTCTCTTTGTCTTTGAATGTTGCCATTTTAATTATGATGTGTCTTGAGGTGGGCCTGTTGGGGTTCATCTTCATTGGGACCCTCTGTGCTTCCTGGACTTTCATGGCTCATTCTCTCCTCATGTGAGGGAAGTTTTCTGTCATTAGTTTTTCAAAGAGGTTTTCTATCCCTTGCTCTTCTTCTTCTCCTTCTGGAATTCCTATGATACGGATATTATTACGTTTCCTGTTGTCCTGCAGCTGTCTTAGAACCTCTTCGGTCTTGTTCAGTCTTTTTTCATTTTGTTGCATTGTCTGGGAATTTTTGTGTACGTTTTCCTCCAGGTCGCTGATCTGATCTTCTGCTTCCTCTAGCCTGCTTTTAATTCCTTCTACTGTGTTCTTCAATTCAGAGATCGTATTCTTCATTTCCTCCTGGCTCTTATTGATAGCTTCTATGTCCTTTTTCATGCTCGTGTAATTCTCTGTGAGTTCCTTGTAGTTTTTCTGGAGTTCCTTGTAGTTTCTCTGGAGTTCTTTGTAGTTTCCGCTGAGCTCATTCATCTTCTCCATAATCCATGTTTTGAATTCCATATCTGATAGTTCGCTGCCCTCTATTTCTTTTAGCACTCTTTCTGGGGATTCTACCTTTCCTTTTTATGGGAGGTTGTTTCTCTGTCTCCCCATTTTTGTGACTGCTATTGTTTGTTGGTGCTTCTTAGCATGATCTGCACTTCCTGGATCTGCCTCTGGTGGCATCAGATCATGTACCAGTCTGGGCCTAGGCAGCCTGTTGGAAACTTCCAGGGATCTACTGCTGTTGTCTCTCTTCTTTAATTGTTAATCTATTCAATCTGTGGTTAGCTGTCAGGCTTAAGGACTGTGGGTGTGGCAGCTTAATTCCTGTAGGCAGAGCTTTTGCTTCCCCTCAGACTGACGCCACTTGGAGGGGAATGGTCTACCCGCAGTACTGGAGATGAGTCAGCACTGGGACCCCAGTCGACCATTCCTCCAGTTCTCCCCTCAAAGCCACTGTGCCAAACTCTCCCCAAGTGTCTCCAGTACTCTCTGCCTTCCCTCTGCTTGAGCCCAGGGCAAGTGGTGGCCAAAATATTTTCATATGTGATCCACCTAAGAGCTCCCTTTCCCCTGCTGCTTCTCTCCGGCTAGCAAGAAACCCTGTAGCTTTTCACAGCTGATACTATTTTACTTTCCACTCTGTTGCTGTAGGCTGGGAAGCCCAGCTGGGGGTTTAGACCCTGCCCTTCTCAGGGGGAATCCCCGGCTGCTGACCTGTTTCTCAGTCCCTTCAGCTGCCACCCATGTGAGCCCAGACAGCCCTTCCGCGTCTCCGCACTCCCTACCGGTCACGTTGTGATGTAGCGGCGCTTTCTGTCTCTCCGTGGTTATAAGACTTCTTTCTAGCTAGTGTTCGGTTGGTTATTCCAGATGATTTCTCCAAAATTAAGTTGTAAATCCAGACTGGTCCTGGGAGGAGGTTAGTGTAGCTTCTACTTACTCCTCCGCCATCTTGGATCTCTTCTTCTTTTTCTTAAAGCATTTCCTTCACCATCTCTTTCAATGCTGGTTTGGTGGAGATGTATTCTTATAGTCTTCATTTGTCTGAGAAACTCCTTATTTCATCTTCCATTTTGAATGAGAGCCTTGCTGTGTAGAGTATTCTTAGTTATAGTCCTTTGTTTTTCATTGCTTGAAATATTTTTTGCCATTCCCTTCTTGTTTGTGATGTTTCTGTTGAGAAATCAATTGATAGCCTAATTGGAGCTCCCTTGTTCATTATTTGCTGTTTTTCTCTTGCTGCTTTTATGATTCTCACTTCGTCTTTGAATGCCACCATTTTATGTTGTGCCTTGGAGTGGGCCTTTTTGTGTTCATCTTCGTTGGGATCCTCTGTGCTTCCTGGACTTGCATTAGTTTTTCTCTCATCAGTTTAATAATGTAAAGCTTATCTTAATGTGACCACTCTAAGCTGGATCGAGCCTGTATTGAGGGAAGCACTAATGCTCCCCTATTGGGTGAGAGCAAACTTCCCTCGAGTGGAGAGGGGTGGGGCATGACCTTGGAGACCAGCTACATGTTCATACTTGTCTAGGATATTCAGTTACACATGAAACGGTGTGGTGAGAGGTTGCGTGCTGCTCTATATAGTGAATTTGATTACGAAATGTAGTCTGAGTTCTTGTCTGTATACAAGAGGTTAGCACAATTTATTTTTTACTTACATACATACTTCTTTTCTTTCCTTCAGATAATGTCTGCCTCTGTTATTTCTCATCGTAAGTGCCTAAACAACTCTGATTCATTTTGTTATATCTGTGACAGTTTCACCATTTCCAATCAAAGGACAAATATCAGCATATTTGTCACACAAGCCTATTTTGCATATTTTAAAGTACAACTTGATGATCAAGATAAGTCTTAGGCCCCTCACAAGGTATGCAAGCAGTGTGTCAAGAGTTTACAGATGTGGATGAAGGGAACATATGAAAAATTGTCATTTGTTATACCTATGGTTTGGTGAGAGCCCATAGGTCATTCAAGTGACTATTTCTTCTGTATAGTGAAAATGTCAGGATATAACAAGAAAAATAAATGAAAAGTAGAGTATCCTAGTCTACCATCAGCTATACTCCAAGTACCTCATTTACTTGAAATCCCACTGCCAGTTTTCACTGAACTACCCTGTTTTGAAAAACAGGAGTATGGTGAAGAACAATGAATATTTTGATATTGAAGATAACTCAATTCGTAAAGGATTTTATTGGCATGAGTTGGATAATTTGGCATGAGATTTAAGACTATCCAAAAAGGCTTCAGAACTCCTAGCATCAAAACTGCACAAGAAAAACTGGCTTAAAAAAGGAGCGAATGTATCCTACTTTTGATCAAGAAATAGTGCTTTCCTGCAGTACTTTCGAAGTGATGGTGGCTTTGTGTAT
Organism: Furipterus horrens; assembly: GCF_987537825.1. Classification (NCBI taxonomy): domain Eukaryota; kingdom Metazoa; phylum Chordata; class Mammalia; order Chiroptera; family Furipteridae; genus Furipterus; species Furipterus horrens. The sequence continues at coordinate 55,928,420 of NW_028327187.1, read as the reverse complement.
TGCCATAATGTACATGGTTTAATGGAGGAATTCAGAATTACAATATATATTGCAACTGAACGGTGACTCTTCATCAATAGTTCAAAGTGGAGCTTAAAGTATGTCCTCCTCCACAATGGCAATTTATTTGGTGCAGTCCCAATTGGCCATTCAATTTGTTTTTGTGAAGAATGTGAAGACATAAAGAGTCATTGATCTGTTGCAATATCACAAGCATGGTTTGATCATCTGTCTTAATCTTAAAATTGTCAGGTTTTTTCTTTGTCAGCAACATGGATGCACCAAGTATTTCTGTTTTCTGTGTATGTGGGACAGCAGAGCTCATGAGAAGCATTAGGTGGAGTCAAATTGGCCTCCAATATCTGATCTCAATCCTGGTGACCCAAACATTCTACATGAGCCACTTGTTGACAGAAAGAACATTATATTTCCACCTCTTCACATAAAACTGGGTCTCATGAAACAATTTGTTAAAGCTTTGTCAACTGAAGGAGACTATTTCAAGTATCTTATTTTGGCATTTCCTAGCCTGTGGTTTGAAAAGATAAAATACCTTAATATGTATGTTTGGTAGCAGAACTTTGCTACTTGTACACAATTTGACTTAGAGTAACAATATATAGCCTTTATATGAATAAAATAACTCTAAGTAAACAGTATAATCAGATCATTTTTTAAATTTTCCTTTGTATGTACATTTTGTATGATATTTTAGACAAAGGCAGGGTATCCTGCACCTTAAAAATTTGACGTAATAGATAAAAACTGTCATCGTGTTTTGATTCAGATGCCAAAATTAGTCAGAAACAAGCATCAGATCTAAGTCAACGAAAATTGTTTTCCCCTGTGTTATTGATAGGAATTTATTCAGTGTGAATTTTTCCCTTTGTACTTGTGTTCCTCCCCTCTCTCTTTTTATTCTTTTTCCTAAAGCAGGCCCTTTAACACCTCTTACAATGCTGGTTTGGTGGAGATGTAATTTTTGAGTCCTCCTTTGTCTGGGAAACTCCTTATTTCACCTTTCATTTTGAATGAGAGTTTTACTGGGTAGAGTAGTCTTGGTTGTAGGCCTTTGTTTTTCATTGCTTGGAATATTTTTTGCCATTTTCTTCTGGCTTGTTGTGTCTTTGTTGAGAAATCAGCTGATAGCCTTATCAGAACTCCCTTGTATATTATTTGCTGTTTCTCTCTTGTTGCCTTTAGGATTCTCTCTTTGTCTTTGAATGTTGCCACTTTAATTGATGTGCCTTGATAGGGGCCTTCTTGGGTTCATCTTCATTGGGACCCTCTGTGCTTCCTGTAGTTGTAAGACTTTTTCTCTCCTCATATTATAGAAGTTTTCTGTCCTTACTTTTTCAATCAAGTTTTCTATCCCTTGCTCCTCTTCTCCTTCTGGTATCCTTATGATATGGTTATTATTCCATTTCATGTTGTCCTACAGCTCTCTTAAACCCTCTTCATTCTTTTTCAGTCTCTTTCCATTTTTCTGCACAGTTGGAAATTTTTTCTTACGTTTTTCTCTAGCTCACTGATCAATCCCCTGCTTCGTTTAGTCTGCTTTTGATTCATTCTACTGTGTTCTTCAGTTCAGAAGTTGTATTCTTCATTTCTTCCTGGTTCTTATTGATAATTTCTCTGTTCTTTTTTTATGCTGGTGTAGTTCTGAGTAACTTTCTTGTTGCTTCCCCATAGTTCTTAGTAATTTTCCTGGAGGTCAGTGTAGTTTTTTTCTGAGTTTGTTGAGTTTCCTCATTACCATTGTTTTGAATTCCATGTTTGATATTTTGCTTGCCTCTATTTCACCCACCTTCCTTCGAGTAATTTTTTCTTTCCGTTTGATAGTGTGTTATTTTTTCGTCTCCCCATTTTATATTGTTCTTCTTGTTTGTTCCTGCTACTTAGGTTGATCAGCTTTTATTTTCTGCCTTTGTGTTGTGATTTTCTGTGGTAGGAATTGTGTGTGATTCAGTGGTGCAGATTCCTTGATCTCCTGAACTTGATGCTCTTGGAATGCCCTTTATGCTTTTTATTTGGGTGCTCTGGTATTATTTTGGTTTTGGTTGTTCTTGTGTTGCTCTTTGGTGGATCCTTCCCTCCAATTATCTGTTTAGAAGTCACTTCACCCACCTCATCTTGTAGACAATATTTGAGCTGCTGCTAAAACAAAGCCACAAGTCCAGGCATGAATCCCACACTCACTAAGATACTCCTCCCCGTCCTTCACTATATCAACTTCAAATGTGCCAGGTTTAATAAGGATTTATAGACATTAAGATGTTATAAGAAACAAAGAATAAATAAGGGAGCACTAACTGAAAGGAAGGTGATTTTTGAGAGGGGAGGTGAAGGAGCTATAACAGTACAGAGCAGGGACAAGGCAATGAGAGAAAGAAAGTAAAATCTATATCATATATAAAAAAGGGAGGGAAGAAGGCAGAATGATTTAATAGAGGGGAAATATGTAATATTAGGTTTAAACAGAAATTGTGTTATATATAGTATAAACACAAACACACAACAAAAAGTAAGGTAAATGAATGAGCAGGAAAAAAAGGCATCAAAGTAGAGGAAAAAATTCACCATAGCACTGTCAATAATCTATGAGCTCAGATTAATACAGATGGGATGGGAGTGTTTTAAAAAAGAGAGAAAAAAAGAAAAGAAAGAAAGAGAAGCTTAAGATGTGTCTTGGGGACAGGGAAGTGATTTTGAGATGCTAGAGGAAGAAGGGATACTAAGAGCGAGCAATGGAAACCAGGCTAAGACAGGGGAAAATTTCACACATAATAAAAGAAGGAAAAGGATGGAGGATGGTACACATGGAATAGGAGAGGGGGATGATAAGATTTGAAATATGAATTACTTGAATAGTGAATATCTATGAATAAATTTGCAGGAATGCCACCACTACCTCCCTCTTCCACTCAATGGGCACTGATTAATCAATTTGGAAAGGGAGTCAGTGTATTTGATGATGGAAAAAAGAATGTGTGGTAACTAATGATAGTGGAAATGATGTGGAAAGATAAGAAATAATGAATGCAGGTTGGAAGCGAGTTGTATTCAGAGAAAATAGAGGAGTTAAAACAAAAATAGGAGGAAATCAGATGGTATAATTGATTAAGAAATGAGAGGAGCAAAATATAAGATTTGAAATCAACTCTACTATAAAGACTAGTTATCTGTAATGCATTGAGTGTGAGGACAAAAATGACTATTAAAAGGATGTGCAGGCTACAGAAAACTCATGTAGAAGATCTCAGTGAAATTGATCTCTGTAGTATCTGTTTTTTTCCACTTGTCTTTCTGGATCCACCCTTGATTTCCCAGTTTGAATCTAGGCAGGCCATTCAAGCCTACTAGTGTTCTACTGCCTGTGTCTGTCTCTTTCAGTTGTTTTTCGCTCTAGTTGCTCTGTAATCTGCACTCAGACTTAAGCACCATGGGGGGCAGCGCTGAATAATTTCTCTGGGAGGGGCTACTGCTCACCCTCAGACTGATGCCATTTGGAGGAGAGTAGTCTGCTTATGAGCTTTCTCCCATAGCACTGGGGATGAGGCTGCACTGGGATCTGGTCTGCTGCTCCCTCAGCTCTTTCTCCAAAACCAGCACCTGAAACTTTTCCAAAGCGCTTCTAGTTCCCTTCGCCCTTCTTCAGTCATAGCCTAGGTTGAGCAGGGCAAGTGCACTACCTTGCGGTGGCTGGGGCCAGCAGGCAAGCGGCATGACGGGGCTGGTGGGCTGAGGGCACTCCCTGGCACTGGCTGGGGGTGGGAGGGCCAGCAGTTCACTTGGGTGGGTGGCCCCAGGGCCCTCCTGCACATGCTGCCTGGGGCATGGGGAGGGCAAGTGTACTCCTGAGCATGCGCTCCTCAGAAATCTCGCCCTGACCCTAGCCTTTCCTCCCCATCTGCAAAAAAAAAAAAAAAAAAAAAACTATTTAAAAATTAAAATAAAAAAACACACAAAAAACATGCTGCTCCTTACCACTTGGCCAACACCTAACTTAGCCAGTGGGCAAAGCCTCCAACCCTGGCTCCTCTCAGGAGAAACCTAAGGGCATTGAAAAATCTTTGTGCACTGCCAGCCACTGTCCAGGGAGCCAAGCCAGCCAGAACTTGCATCTTTCCTGTGTCTCCTCCACAATCCTCACCAGACAGACAGGTCACTCCAAAGTGGCCTCTTCTAACACCAGCAGTGCGAAGACACAACTCCCACCAGTATCCAGCTGTTAACTGAGATGCTCTGTCCAAAATTAGCCAAAACTACAGACCGGTCTCAGGAGCAAGCAAGCGCAGCCTCCCCTCACTGCTCCACCATCTTTAGTCACTTCCCAATATCATTTATTGAAGAGACTATCCTTTCCCCATTTTGTATTCTTGGTAGACTCTTTGAAGATCACTTCATCATAGATGCAAGGATTTACTTCTGGCCTCTCAATTCCATTCCATTGGTCTATATAACTCTTTTGATATTGGAAGCATATTGTTTTTTATTTCTTTCTTTATTGTTGTTCTATTACAGTTGTCCCAATTTTTTCTCCCATTGCTCTCCATTGTCTCACCTCCTCCACTCCCCCAGCATATTGTTTTGATTATTGTAGCTTTGCAATATAATTTAAAACAAGGATGTGTGATAATCCCAGCTTTGTTTTTCTTGCTCAAGATTGCTTTGGCTATTTGGGGGTCATTTGAGGTTCCATATGAATTTTAAGGTTGCTTTTGCTAGTTATGTAAAGAATGTCATTGGTAATTTGATAGAAATTATATTGAATTGGCAGATCACTTTGGATAATATGTACATTTTAGCAACATTAATTCCTCCAGTCTAAGAATGCAGGATGTCTTTCTATTTAGTTGTTTATTTTAAAAATTTTCTTTGTTAATGTTATATAATTTTCACTGTATATACTTTTCACTTATTTGGTTAAATGTATTCCAAAGATTTTAAATAATTTTGTTGTTATTGTGAATAAAATTATTTTTTTTAATTTCCTTTCTGTGCTTTGTCTGGTTTTAGTCAAGCATTTTTATGCTTTTATTTTCTCTTCTTTCTCAGCATATCAATTATTCTTTTAAAAAATTAAGGGTATCTCTGGAGTTTGGAATATGCATTTACAAATAATTTAAGTCCACCTTCTAATAATACTATGCTGCTTCACAGTTATTACAGGTAACTTATAACAGAATACACTGTATTATCAACTCCTCATTTCTGTCATTTATATCAGTGCTGTCATTAATTTTACTTACCCATAAGCTGTAATCAGAAATATATTTATGCTGTAGTTTTCTCACATTTTTAAATTTATTGAATAACAGTTGAAAAATGTAAATGTATATATTTAAAGTATACACCGTGATGATTTGATATACATATACATTATAGAATTGTTACCAAAATCAAGATAACTAACACATCCATTACCTCCCATAGTTATCATAATTAACTCTTTCTCCTAATGTGGTGAGAGTGTTGAAGATCCACTCTCACAACTATTCAAGTATACAATACTTTATTATTAACTATAGTAACTGTACTATATACATTAGATCCTCAGAATTTCTTATAACCTCTATTATTCCTGATGTTATTTTAAACAAATTGTTACCTGTTAGATGAATTGTGGATAGAAAAAATGAAATGTTTTATCTTCATTTATTTCTTCACTACCACTTTTTATTCCATTTTGCAGATAAACATTTCTGACAAATATTTTTATTTTCTCTGGGAAACATCTTTTAACATTTCATGCAAGACAGGTCAAATGGCTCAATAAATTCTATTAGTTTTTTTTTTTCTGAGAAAGTCTGTATTCCTCTTTCGCTTCTGAAGAATAATTTAGATGATTACATTATTACAGGTCGGTGACTGATTTCTTTCAATACTTTAAATATGTTATTTCACTTTCTTCTTGCTTAATTGGTTTCTAAAGAAAAATATGATTTATTTCTTATTCTTGTTCCTCTATAGGTATTTATTTTCCTCTGATTCTTTCAAGACATACTCTTTTTATGTTTTATTGATTTCACTTATTTTTATTGTTTATTCTATTATAGTTGTCCAAAATTTTCCCTTTTACCTCCTTTCATGCAGCTCACCCCTCTCTCCAACAGTCAATCCCCTCTTTATTGTCCATGTTCATGAGTCATTCATACATGTTTCTTTTTTTAAATTATTTATTTATTTATTTACTTTTAGATAGAAGATAAGGGAGGGAGAAAGAAGGAGAAAACTATCATGTGTGGTTGCCTCTTGCATGCCCGGAATAGAGGACGTGGCCTGCACAGCAGGCATGTGCCCAAACTCTGAATTGAACCAGTGACCCTTTGGTTCACAGGCCAGTGCTCAATCCACTGAACCACATCAGTCAGGACAATACATATTCTTTTACTAATCTCTTCCCCTACCTTCCTTCATCATCCTCCACACTCCTCACCTCGTACAGCTATGTCTGTTTCTTCTATCCATGTCATTGGTTCTATTTTTCTCATTAGTTAATTTTTTTCATTAGATTCCAGTTATAAGTAGGGTCATATGGTATTTGTCTTTCACCATATATCTTATTTCACTTAGCATGATAGTCTCCATTTTCATCCATGCTGTAACAAGACATAGGAGTTCATTCTTTCTTTCTGCATAGGAGTTCATTGTGTAAATATACCACAGATTTTTGTTTCTTTTTTTTAAATTATTTATTTATTTGGGTGTTTGTTTGTTTATTTTTAGAGAGAGGGGAAAGGAGAAAGAGAGGGAGAGAAACATCACTGTGTGGTTGCTTCTCACTTGTGCCCCCAACTGGGTACCTGACGTGCAACCTCGTCATGTGCCCTGACTGGGAATTGAACCAGCAACACTTGGTTCACAGGTCAATGCTCAACCCAATGAGCCACAGCAGTGAGGGCTCCACAGTATTATTAATAAACTCAACTACTGAGGGGCACGTGAGCTTTTTCCAACAGTTGGCTACTATAAGTAACACTGCTATGAACATAGAAATGCAGAAGTTCTTTTGAATTGGTGTTTCCAGATACTTTAAAAATATATATGCTTATTGATTATGCTGTTACTGTTGTCCCAATTTCTTTTCCCTGTGATCCCCTCCACCCAGTGACATCCCTCCCTCCAGTTGTCTCCCCCCTTAGTCCATTCCCATTGGTTGTGCATGTAGATCTTCTCAACATCTTCCTGTTTACTCCACTCCCTCCTACTACACTTCTTAATTTCTGTATCATCACCCTCCCTTTCCCCTTTCCCCCTTGCTGCTGGCCTCCCCCCAAAATATTCCCCATTCCCATAATTCTTTTCCCACTCTGGTTTCCTACTTAGTTTGCCTTTGTTTTGGTTCCTAAGCTTCTGTTGTTGGTTGTTGTGGTACAGTTTTCATTTTAATGTTCATAGTTTTGATCCTCCTTCTCCTAAACAAGTCCCTTTAACATTTCATATAACAGTGGTTTGGATCTGATGAACTCCTTCAGTTTTACTTTGTCGTGAAAGCACTTTCTCTGCCCTTCTATTCTGAATGACAGCTTCGCTGGATAAAGTAATCGTGGTTGTAGGTTTTTGCTTTTCATTACTTTGCATATTTCTTGCCAGTGCCTTCTTGCCTGCAGAGTTTCTTTTGAGAAATCAGCTGACAGTCTTATTGGGACCCCTTTGTATGTAATTCTCTTCTTCTCTCCTGCTGTTTTTAAGATTCTCTCTTTATTCTTAATTTTTGACATTTTGATTATAATGTGTCTTTGTGTGGTTCTCCCTGTGTACAGAGTTTTCTGGAACTCTCTGTGCTTCCTGAACCTGTAAATCTATTTCCTTCCGCAATTTAGGAAAGTTCTGCTTCATTATTTTTTCACATAACTTTTCAATTTCTAGTTATTCTTCACCTTCTGGCAACCCTATAATTCAGATGTTGGCCCACTTATAGCTGTCTCACAGGTTTCTGAGCCTCTCCTCATTTTCCTCACTTCTTGTTTTCTCTTTCTGCACTGGTTGACTGTTTGTTCCTTCCCTATGTTCTGATTTGTTCATTTGATCCCTGGATTTCTTTTCCTCACCACTGTTTTTGTACGTGTTTTTGTTCATTTCAGCAGGACTAACCTTCATTCCTTCCCCATCTTGTTTAAGATCTGCTGATAGGTCTGTAAACATTCTTATAACCAAAGCACTGAACTGTGCCTAAGAAAGATTTCCTATCTGCTGCTTCATTAGATTATATATTTGTTGGCTGGTCAGGTGCATCACCAGGATCTCTATCATGATCTGTGCCATCCTGACAGTTTTGTGTTTACCTTTGCTTCCTGGGTAGGACAGCCACACCTGCTATGCTACAGGGGGTGGAGCCCCATGCACTCATCATAACCAGGCAACCCTTCTCACCATGCTGTGGCATTTTCTGTGAAGGTGGGGATCCAAGACGGATTTCTGCAGTTCACTCTGCGCTGAGAGACTGGGAGCCTCCTCCTTCATACCCACCCACTCCAGCCCTCACAGTCCAAGGCAATGGGGTATGCCTTCCCTGGCATTGGAATCGCAAGCTGATGGTTCTGGTCTGCAGCCGAGGGTGCTACCCAGGTGCTTCTTGCCTCCCCTTAAATGTGGGTGTCTGTGTTTACCACCATCCCAGCTTGACCTCTCTGTCCCAGCTTTGCCCCTCCTACCTGTCTGGACGAGCACCACTTCTTTGTAACTTCATACATTGGATTTCCATTTATTTCCTGGAACTTCTGGTTATTTCTGTTTTTGCGGTAGTTGTATTCCTTCTTAGTTGTGGAGGGAGATTGAGCATGTCATTCTAGGCCTCCATCTTGGCCGGAAGTCTCCTGTCATAGGGTCAAAAGAGAGTTCCATTTTAAATTATTAAATGATACTCTCTATTATTTTGCACAGTGGCTGCACCAGTTTGTATTCCCACCAACAGTGCAATAGTGTTTCCTTTTCTCCACATTCTCGTCAGCACTTTTTGTTTGTTGATTTATTAATGATAGTCATTCTGACAGGTGTGAAGAGATATCCTATTGTGATTTAATTTGCATATCTCTGATGGCTAGTGATATTGAGCATTTTTTCATATGTCTATGGGTCAGGTGTATGTCCTCCATGGCGAACTATCTATTCAGGTTCTTTGTACATTTTTTAATTGGGTTGTTTGACTTTCTGGTGTTGAGTCATATGAGTTCTTTATATATTTTTAGATTAAACCCTTTTTCAATGAATCATTAGCAAATATGTTCTCCCATACAGTCATTTTCCCTTTCATTTTGATGATAATTTCTTTAGCTATGCAGAAAGTTTTTAATTTGCTATAGTCCCACTTGTTTATTTTTTTTTCTTTATTCCCCTTGCTATATGAGATGTATTGGCAAAAATATTGCTATATGGGATGTCTGAAGTATTACTGCCTATATTTTCCTCTAAGACTTTTATGGTGCCATGACTTATATTTAAATCCTTTATCCATCTTGAGTTTACTTTGGTGTATGGCCCTGGGTGGTTTGGCTCAGTGGATTGAGCGTCGGCCTGCGAGCTAAGTGTCGCTGGTTCGATCTTCCAGTCAGGGCACATCAGAGAAGGAAAACTCTGACTCCAAAAAACCTCCGCTGCCTTGCAGCATACCTCTTCAGGGGAAAGGCTAAGGGAGTAAACCCCGACAGAAAATCCGGAGCCGGAGTCCCTAAGGCGGTTTGACGTTGTAGTCAACACCGGCAACTCCTGCGGCGCACCTGAAACCAAGCTGTATTGACTCCGTCTTTCCCTTGGACCCTTCAGCTGCGAAGAGAGGGGGGGTCTGCTGCATGGGCAACAGCAGACCCTCCATATCACCCTGCCCAGGCTCTGTAGCTTCAGCTTCACTGGAGAGGACACTCCAGCGTCATCGCAAGATGTCGATTTAACACGGGAGGAGACAGATACCGTGTCACTCCCGAGTTGGACTGCACAGCCATTCTTGGCGGTGCAGATAGACTCTTAAGAAGCTACACCATCGTCTCTCGAGACGGACGGCTGCCGACGACGATGGTGTAAATTTGTGGTCTAGTTTCTTTTTTTCTTTCTTTTTCTTCCTTCCTTCCTTCTTTCCTTTCTTCCTTCCTTCTTTCCATCCTTCCTTCCTTCCTTTCTTCCTTCTTTTCTTTCTTTCTTTCTCTTTCTTTCTCTCTCCCTCTCTCTCTCTTTCTTTCTCTCTCTTTCTTTCTCTCTTTCTTTCTTTCTCTCTCTCTCTCTCTCTCTCTCTCTCTCTCTCTCTCTCTCTCTCTCTCTCTCTCTCTTTCTTTCTTTCTTTCTCTTTCTTTCTTTCTTTCTTTCTTTCTTTCTTTCTTTCTTTCTTTCTTTCTTTCTTTCTTTCTTTCTTTCTTTCTTTCTTTCTTCTTTTCATGCATCTCTCCTGTTCTCCAAACATCATTTATGGAAGAGACTGTATGCCATTGTATGCTGGTGCCCCCTTTGTCAAATATTAATTTACCACAGAGACCTGGGTTCATTTCTGGGCTCTCTATTCTGTTTCATTGATCTACATGTCTGCTATAATGCCAGTACCAGGCTCTTTTGATTACAGTGGCCTTGTATTATAGTATAATATCAGGTATTGTGAGTCCTACAATTTTGTTCTTCTATCTCAGGATTCCTTAGGATATTTAGTGTTTTTTTTCGTTCCATATAATTTTTTTGAATATTTACATTAGATATGTAAAATATGCCATTGGTATTTTAACAGAAATTTCATTGAATCTATAATTTGCTTTGGGTAGTTTGTACATTTTAATGATGTTAACTCTTCCAATCCAATATGCTTTCATTTATTTGTATCTTCCTCAATGTCTTTCTTCAGTGTTTTATGGTTTTACAAGTATAGTTTTTTTATATCCTTGGTTACATTTATTATTAGGTACTTTATTTTTCTTGTTGCTATAGTAAATCAGATTTTTTTCCTTCATTTCTCTTTCTGATAATTCATTGCTTGTGTACAAGAATGGCATACATTGCTGAATATTGGCTTTTTGTCTTGCTACTTTGCAAATTATTAGGTTGAATAGTTTGTTGTTGGAGACTAGGGTTTTCTATGTGCATTATCATGACATCTGAGAATAATGACAGTTTTGCTTTCGGTAGTAAAGACATTTTAATTATGTTAATTCTTCCCATCCATACGCATATGCTTCCTTTTATTTGTATCTTACTTAATTTTTTTCTTCAGTGTTCTGTAGTATTCCAAGTAGAGGTCTTTTACCTCCTTGATTAAGTTTATTCCTAGGTACTTTATTTTTCTGGTTGTGATTGAAAATGACCCTTACCCCCCTAGTTTCTGTTTCTATTTCTTTGTTGGTGTACAAAAATGCTTTTGGTTTCTGAATATTGACTTTGTATTCTGCTATTCTTCCAAATTCACTTATTAGGTCAAATAGTTTTCTGTTGGAGCCTATAGGAATTTCAAAGTACACTATCATGGTATCTGGAAATAAGACAATTTTAATACCTCCTCTCCACTTTAAATGACTTTTATTTCTCTTTCTTGTCTGATCATGTGGCTAGAACTTCCAACACGATGTTGAATGAAAGTGGACAGGGTGGACATTCTTGTTTTGTTCCTGATTATATGGGAAAAACTTCCAGTTATTGACATTGCATGTGATGTTACATGCAGGTTTCTCACACATGGCCTTTATTATGTTGAGGTAGACTCCCTCTAATCCCACTTTTTTGAGCATTTTTATCATAAATGGTTACTGAATTTTATCAAATACGTTTTCAGCATCTATTGATATGACCATATGATTTTTGTCTTTCATTTTGTTTAGGTGGTATATTATGTTTATTGATTTGCGAATAGTATACCACCCTTGCATCACTGAGATGCATCCCACTTGATTGTAGTGTATAATAATTTTAGTGTTGCTGGATCCAGTTTGCCAATATTTTGTTGAGGATTTTAGCATCTATGTTCATCAGTGATATTGACCTATAGTTTTCTTTCTTTCTTCTATCCTGACCTGGTTTTGGAATTAGGATACTACTGGCCTCACAGAAAGGACTGGGGAATCTTCCCTCTTCTTGTACTTTTTGGAACAGTCCAAAAATATAGAAGTTAGTTTTCCCCTAAATGTTTGGTAAAATTCACGTGTGAGGCCATCTGGTCTGAGGCTGTTTTGTGATGGTAGTTTTTTTTTTTTTCCTTACTGCTTCAATTTCACTATTCGTTATTTGTTTTTCAGCCTCTCCACTTTTTTTTAGTTCAGTTTGGAAGATTATATGTTTCCAGAAATTTGTTTACTTCACCCAGATTGTCAAATTTCTTTTCATATAGTTTTTCATAGTAATTTCTTACAAGCCATTGTATTTTTGTGATATCAGTTGTGATTTCTCCTCTTTCATTTTTTATTTTATTTTTGGGGGCTGTTTTTCTTTTTTTTTTTTCTTTTTTTTTTGGTTTTTAAATTACAGTTGTCCCATTTTTCCCCCATGGCTCCCTCCCACCCACCCACCCCTTCTCTCGCAATCATATCCCTCCCCATTGTCCATGTCCATGAGTCATTTATACACGTTCCTTGACTAGACCCTTCCCTTACTTATCCCCCTTCTCTCCCTCCCCCCTCCTCCCTATTGATTACTATTCTACTCTTTGCCCTATTTAGTTCATTTGTTTGTGTTGTTCTTTAGTTTCCCGTATTAGGTGATAGCATATGATATTTTGCTTTCTTTGCCTGGCTTATTTCACTAAGCATAATTCTCTCTAGTTTCATCCATGTTGTCGCAAATAGCAGGAGTTCCTTCTTTCTTTCTGCTACATAGTATTCCATTGTGTAAATGTACCACAGTTTTTGGATCCACTCATCTACAGATGGGCACTTAGGCTGTTTCCAGTACCTAGCTATTGTAAACAGTGCTGCAATGAGCATAGGGGTGCATAAGTTCTTTTGAATTAGGGTTTTAGGATTTTTCGGGTATAATAATAGCAGTGGAATCGCTGGTTCAAAAGGCAGTTCCATTTTTAGTTTTTTGAGGTAATTCCATACTGTTTTCCATAGTGGCTGCACTACTCTGCATTCCCACCAACAGTGCAGTAGGGTTCCCGTTTCTTCACATCCTCGCCAGCACTTGTTCATTGATGTGTTGATGATGGCCATTCTGACAGGTGTAAAGTGGTATCTCATTGTAGTTTTTATTTGCATCTCTCTGATGGCCAATGATATTGAGCATTTTTGCATGTGTCTATGGACCTTCTGTATATCCTCTTCGGAGAAGTGTTTGTTCAGTTCCTTTGCCCATTTTTTAATTGGGTTGTTTGTTTTCTTGATTTTGAGTCATATAAGTTCTTTATATATTTTGGAGATCAGTCCCCTGTCTGTGATATCATTGGCAAATATGTTTCCCCATATGGTTGGTCTCCTTTTCATCTTGCTGATGTGTTCTTTTGTTGAGCAGAAACTCTTTAGTTTGATGTAGTCCCATTTGTTTATTTTGTTTTTTTATTTCTCTTGCCTTAAGAGATGTATCCGTGAAGATATTGTTTCGTGGGATATCTGAAATTTTCCTGCCTATTTTCCCCTAGGACTTTTATGGTGTAACGGCTTACATTTCAGTCTTTGATTCATCTTGAGTTTATTCTTGTGTGTGGTGTAAGTTGGTGGTCTGATTTCATTTTTTTTTTCACGTCCCTGTCCAGTTCTCCCAGCACCATTTGTTAAAGAGGCTCTTCTCACTCCATTTTATGTTCCTTCCTCCGTTATCAAATATTAGTTGACCATAGAAGCCTGGGTTTATTTCTGGGCTCTCTATTCTGTTCCACTGATGTATATGTCTGTTCTTATGCCAGTACCAGACTGTTTTTATCACAGTGGCTTTGTAGAGTTGTTTGATGTCTGGTATCGTGATTACTCCTGCTGTGTTCTTCTGTTTCAAGATTGCTTTTGTTATTCGGGGTCTTTTTTGGTTCCATATGAATTTTTAGAGTATTTGCTTTAGGTCTGTGAAATATGTCATTGGTATTTTAATAGGGATTGCATTGAATCTGTAAATTGCTTTGGGTAGTATGGACGTTTTGATGATATTGATTCTTCCCGTCCAAGAACATGGTATTTTCTTCCATTTTTTATATCTTCCTTAATTTCTTTCTTCAATGTTGCATAATTTTCAGTGTACAGGTCTTTTATCTCTTTGATTAAGTTTATTCCTAGGTACTGTATTTTTCTTGTTGCTATAGTAAATGATATTTTCTTTTTTGTCTCTGTCTCTGATATTTTATTGTTGGTGTACAGAAATGCCTTAGATTTCTGTATATTTATTTTGTACCCTGCTATTTTGCCAAATCCACTTATTATATCTAGTAGTCTTTTAGTGAAATTTATAGGGTTTTCTAGGTATACTATCATGTCATCTGGATATAATGATAGTTTTATTTCTTCTTTCCCAATTTGGATGCCTTTTATTTCTTTTTATTGTCTGATTGCTGTGGCTAGAACATCCAACACTATGTTGAATAGAAGAGGGGAGAGTGGACAGCCTTGTCTAGTTCCTGATTTCAGGGGGAATGCCTTCAGTTTTTGTCCATTGAGTATGATGTTGGCTTCAGGCTTCTCATATATTGCCTTAATTATTTTAATGTATGTTCCTTCTATTCCCATTTTGCTGAGTGTTTTCATCATAAATGGGTGTTGCGCTTTATCAAATGCTTTTTTTGCATCTATTGACATGATCATGTGACTTTTATCTTTCATTTTGTTTAGGTGATGTATTATATTTATTGGTTTGCGAATATTAATCCATCCTTGCATCCTTGGGATGAATCCCACTTGATCATGTTGTATGATCTTTTTGATGTATTGTTGGATCCTGTTTGCCAAAATTTTATTGAGGATTTTAGCATCTATGTTCATCAGTGATATTGGCCTGTAGTTTTCTTTCTTTGCTGTGTCTTGACCTGGTTTTGGGATGAGGGTAATACTGGCTTAATAGAAAGAGTTTGGGATTTTCCCCTCTTCTTGGATTTTTTGGAATAGTTTGAGGAGGGTAGGAGTTAGTTCTTCCCTAAATGTTTTGTAAAATTCGCCTGTGAAGCCATCTGGTTCAGGGTTTTTGTGTGCAGGGAGATTTTCATTAGTCTTTCAATTTTCTTCTTTGTTATTGGTCTGTTGAGACTTTCCACTTCTTCTTGATTCAGTTTTGGAAGGTTATATGTTTCTAGAAATTATTCCATTTCTTCTAGGTTGTCAAATTTCTTGCCAGACAGTTGTTTGTAGCAATTTCTTACAATTGTTTGTATTTCTGTGGTATCAGTCGTGATTTCTCCTCTTTCATTTCTGATTTTGTTTGTTTGGGTCTTTTCTCTTTTTTTCCTGATGAGCCTGGCTAGAAGCTTGTCGATTTTGTTTATTTTTTTTGAAGAACCAGCTCCTTGTTTTGTTGATTTTTTGATTCTTTGTTTAGTCTCTATGTCATTTAATTCTGCTCTGATCTTGATGATTTCCTTCCTTCTTTTTGCCCTAGGCTTTCTTTGTTGTTGTTGTTCTAGTTCTTGTAGCTTTAGGATTAGATTTTTTTATTTGAGCTTCTTCTATCCTTTTCAGATATGCCTGTATTCCTATGAACTTCCCTCTTAGGACTGCTTTTACTGTGTCCCATAGGTTTTGGGCTGTTGTGTGTTCATTGTCATTAGTTTCTAGAAATGTCTTGATTTCTTCTTTGATGTCATTGTTAACTCCTTCATTATTTAATAGCGTGTTATTCATTCTCCATGAGTTTTGGTGCCTTTGATTTTTTTCTCTGAGGTTGATTTCTAGTTTCAAGGCATTGTGATCTGAAAAGATGCTTGATATGATTTCAATTTCCTTGAATTTGTTGAAGCTTGTTTTGTGTCCTATCATGTGGTCTATCTTTGAAAATGTCCTATCATGTGGTCTATCTTTGAAAATGTCCCATGTGCATTTGAAAAGAATGTATATTTTGGTTCTTTGGGGTGAAAATTTCTATATATATCAGTTAAGTCCATGTGGCTTAATGTTGGGCTGTCTTTCTATTATTCTTCATGAGTTTGTCTAAGACTTGTCATTTTATTTATCTTTTCAAAGAACCAGCTCCTGGGTTTATTAATATTTCGAATTGTGCTTTTAGTCTATGTCATTTAGTTCTGCTCTGATCTTGATTATTTCCTTCCTTCTTCTCGCTCTCTATTTTGTTTGTTGTTGTTCTTATAGTTCGTGTAGCTGTAGGGTTACATTGTTTACTTGAAATTGTTGTCTTTTTTATGTAGGCCTGTATTGCTATGACCTTCCCTCTTAGGACTGTCTTTGCTGTGTCCCATAGGTTTGGGGCTGTTGTGTGTTCATTTTCACTTGTTTCTAGAAAAATTTTAATTTCTTTCTTGATGTCATTATTAACCCATTCATTATTTAATAGCATGTTATTCTGTCTCCATGTATTTAAATTTTTGAAAAAATTTTTTGAGATTGGTTTTTAGTTTCAAGCCATTGTGACCTGAGAAAATGCTAGATATAATTGAAATTTTCTTGAATTTGTTGAGGCTTCTTTTGTGTCCTACCAATGTGGTCTATCTTTGAAAATGTTCCATGTGCATTTGAAAAGAAGTATATTTTGCTTCTTTGGGTGAATTGTTCTGTATATATCAATTACATCTATTTGATTTAGAGTGTTGTTCAGTGCCAGAATATCCTTGGTGTCTCTTTGCTGGAAGGCCTCTCCATTGTTGACAATGGGCTGTTGAAATCTCCTACTATGAGTTTGTTGTTTAGATATCTTTCTTGATGTCTTCCAAGATTTTCCTTGAATATTTGGGTGCTCCTATGTTGCGTGCATATACGTTTAAAAGGGTTATATCTTCTTGATGGATTGTTTCCTTAAGTGTTATGAAATGTCTTTTTTTATTTATTTTTACAGCCTTTATTTTGAAATCTGTTTTGTCTAATATAAGTATTGCTACCCCAGCTTTTTTCAGGTCCATTTGCTTGAAATATTTTTTTCATCCCTTTACTTTCAACCTGTGTAGATCTTTTGTTCTGTAGACAGCATACATGTCAGTCATGTTTTCTTATTCATTCAGCTACCCTATATTGAAGCTGATCTGCCCCACTTTTTGGTGCCAGATGAGGCTGAGCTGCCTCCAATGCCCCAACTCAATTGGAAACTACTCTATCTAGCAGAGGTTTTACGACCACAGTGAAATAAATTTATCCAGTACACTGTATTTTGTCTGGAGAAAAAAGAAGGTGGCTGTTGCCTCTAGTGGAGAAAGTACAAGACCTCTGTTCTTCATGCTTTTTATTGAGAAGGGTATGCATGGGTGATACAAGGTCAAAATTCATAAATCATCAATAGCTTTTAGGCTCCTGGATTACAGTTGACAGTTACAGATTTCAGATATCAATATTGAGGGCACAATGACCAGTCTGTGCCAGGGTCTATTAAACATCTTGACGCCACACTGGCATTAGGGGCAAGGTTTCATAATTCCCTGCTAGAGATTGATTATACTTAACTGAAAGATGAAAAAAGCAGAGCAAGCTCAAAAGCATAATAAGCAGTCTTTAAATCCAATTCCCATGGAAACCCTCTGAGTGGCCTTCAGTCCTGTCTACCCCGCCTTCCGGTTTTCTGTTGAGAGTGAGAGACTTCCCAGGGTGTGGGCAGCATGGCTCATTACTTGGGCTACAATTCCCAAAACCAGAAGGAGTGGTTCTGCACACTATATCTTTTGGTTGGAGTATTTATTCCATTTACATTCAAGGTTATTATTGATAGGTACTTATTCATTGTCATTTTGTCCCTTTGTTCTTGTGTTCCTCTCTCTCTCTCTCTCTCTCTCTCTCTCTCTCTCTCTCTCTCTCTCTCTCTCTTCTTTAAGTAGTGCCTTTAGCATCTCTTGCAATGCTGGTTTAGTGGAAATGTATTCTTTTAGCCTTCCTTAGTCTGGGAAGTTCTTTATTTCCCCTTCCATTTTGAATGATAGCCTTACTGGGTAGAATAGTCTTGGTTTTACATCTTTGCTTTTCATTGTTTGGAATATTTTTTGCCATTCCCTTCTGGCTTATAGTGCTTCTGTTGTGAAATCTGCTGATAGCCTTATCAGAGCTCCCTCATATGTCATTAGCTATCTTCCTCTTGCTGCCTTTAGGATTCTCTCTTTGTCTTTAATTTTTTTTTTTTTAATTATGATATGTTTTCGAGTGGGCCTCTTTGGGTTCATCTTCATTGAGACCCTCTGTGCTTCCTGGACTTTTATGATTTTTTTCTCTCATCAAGTTAGGGACGTTTTCTGTCATTACTTTTTCAAACAAGTTATCTATCTCTTGCTCCTCTTTTTCTCCCTCTGGTATCCCTTTGATATGGATATTATTACATTTCTCATTGTTCTGCAGCTCTCTTAAACCATCTTTATTCTTTTTAAATCTTTTTTCATTTCGTTTCTCTGTCTGGGAATTTTTTTCTACTTTGTCTTCCAGCTCGCTGATCTAATCCTCTCCTTCATCTAGCCTTCTTTTAATGACTTCTACTGTGTTATTCAATTCAGAAGTTGCGTTCTTCATTTCCCTCCAGTTCTTATAGATACTTTCTATATCCTTTTTAATGCTGGTGTTGTTTACAGTAAGTTCTTCTAGCTTCCCTGGAGTTTTCTGTAATTCTCTCTGAGCTCGCTGATCTCATTGAACTTCCTTTTAACCATTATTCTGAAATCAAATTCTGATAGTTTGTTTACCTCTGTTTCATTTAGCACTATTCCTAGGGATTCCTTTTTTTTTCTTTATATTAGGTGTTGTTTCTTCGTTTCCCCATTTTAGGTGACTCTTCTTGTCTGTTTCTGCTTCTTAGATTGATCTGCTTTGGCTCCCTGTCATCATGACATGACCTTCTGTGGCAGGAGACCTGTGGGATTCAGAGATGCAGTCTCTTCGATAACCTGAACTTGATGTTCTTGGGATGCCTTTTATGTCATTTATTTGGCATATCTGGTTGTAGTTGGGTTTTGGTTGTTGTTGAGTCACTCTTTGGTGGGTCCTCCCTTCAGGCTAGCTGACTGAGAGTTACTTCATTCTCCATGTCTTTCATGCTGTTATAGAGTTACTTCAGCTGCTGCCCATTGGAGTCCAGCCAGCCATCTTGCATCTCCTCCACACTCCCAGCCAGTCATGTGATGATGAAGTGGTTTCTTCTGTCTGTCTATAGCCATAATGTTATTCAGGTGGCCATTCCTGATTATTTCTCCACAATTAAATTTTAATTTCAGATTTGTCCTGGGAGGCAGTTAGTGTGGCTTACACTACTACTCCACCATCTTGAATCTCTTTATTGTTCAACTTTAATGTGTATTTTGAGTAAAGACCTGGTCTTTTAATACTTATATTTCTCTTACACCAAATACCTAAGCCAAAGCTAGGCACTTACTTTTATGTCACCTTAGCCCACTTTACCCTGAAAACAAAATTAAGGTAAGTGTGGTAGGCATTATTCTCAACTTAAAGATGAGTAAAATTAAGGTACAACTGAATTAATGCCTTTGTAAGGATTAAGCTTGAGCTTTTAAGTGGGAGGTCTGTATTTAGAACCTGGTTTTCTCTGAGCACAGGTATATTTTCGAACTTTATGCTAAATGACAATAAATCAGAGTGTTCTTGGATGTATCTGTTATCAACTATCCAAAAAAGAGATGAAAATTTCTTCCATGCCCCAATTTTAAATTTTGCAAATACATATATTTAAGAACCTTTCCTTTGAAATCAACAGAATTGCCGCCATTGACTAAAATTATGTTTTCCTTTCTTTATTCAAAATATCATGAGACAGAAAAGAAAAGGCATCAAGGTACCGACTTTCACCTCACTCAGTAGGCAGCTGGTTGTTGTTTAGAGAATAATTATCTAAAGAAAGAGGAGGCAAACTCCTCATGAAGGGCTTCTGGCAACATAGTTCTGTGAAGAACACCTGTTCCTGGTCATGTGAGGCCTTTGCAACTTTACTTGAGAAATCAAAAAGCAGGACTATAAGAAAATATAAAACAGGACATGGTTTCTCCTGTGAGGTAAAGAAGGAGAAAGGTAAATAGAAAGCAGTATCTGGAGAAAGCAGGACCCTGGTAAGGGGCTGGCATCACTGTGGAGATAAGGCATAGTGCATGTGACTGTATTGGATAAAAAAGCAGGAGAAAATAGAGCAGGCTTCTCACTGATACTTGGGGATAGAAGGCTATTAACATCCTCAGTTTACTTATCATAAAATAACTGCTTTCAAGGTCCCTTTCTCTTCCATCTTGGCCCCTGTTCAAAACTCTAACATATAACATGACCCCTACACCCCTATAGTTTTTTCCTTCATGCCATAAAGCAAAAATCCAGTTTGTTTACAAGAGCTCAGCTTACAAGATGGAGCCCAATATTTCCTATTTATTGCCACACAAATTATCTTGGCTTCATTTATCAAAGCCTAATGTCACATTAATACTTATTTTTTTCTGGGTGAATTTTTCATGTCTTTCCTTTCACATCTGATCTCCACATCAAGAGACACTTTTTGTGTTTCCTTGTTGAAGGTTCCACATGTACACCCATCAGGAGTCTTAATGCCCAATGGAGACCTGTGTGAGCTTTGTAAGCATCTTTAGTCTTCTTATGGCTGCTCTTTCCTGAAATCAAACCAATTTATCCAAGGATATTGCATTTCAGGCTACTCAAAGAGCATCTTGGAGAAAAAGAAGTTGAGTTGGCACTCATCTTTGATTCAGTGGTGGAGGCTGACCTAGCAAATTATACCTGCCATGTGGAAAACCAAAATGGACGGAAACATGCCAGTGTTCTGCTGCATAAAAAAGGTATTTAGTTTTATTATTACTACTATGGTTTGTTTACCTATCAAGTAACTATCAATGTTATATTAGTTTCCTGTTAGTACATTATCATTTAGTATAAACATCTACAAACATTCTGTCTTAAGGGAAAATATATCTCTCTCTTGCTGTGGATATTAGTGCAAAAAGAATATGATCTGTTATATGATTAGGAAGTGGATAATTGAAGTGAAATATTATTATGTATTAAATTCAGTAAGATAAAATGTACCTTGGTTATGTGTTACTTAAAATTTGATAGTTATTGATGTTCAATATTAACTCTATATTTCACCTTCTTTTTTTTTTTTGAGCAGAAACTGAAGTTTATTGAGGGAACTAGCAAGGTGGGAGGGAGCCATGCCATGAGAATGGCTCCAACTCCCTCACCTTCATCTTATGAAATATTAGGAATTTTGTTATTGAACGGGCAGCAAAGTCACTTTTTTATTCCCTAACTAAAATATAAATAAAAATAATGAATAGTATTATATAATATTTTACAATAGTTATAATAAAGTTTGTAAACAATATTTTATGATATGACCTGGTGTTAAGAGGTCTTTAACAGTTGCATATGTTTTTAAATATGTAATTTGGCATTTATGGAGATCCCTCTCTAGAGTTGATTCCAGATGGTGTAAAAATTGTATTAATGTGAAAAAATATAAATTTACAGATAAAGAAGATAAAATCAGATATAGGACAACAATCCCAACAGCTGGAGCAGATTCTGAGATTGGCTTTTACCATAATATTCGATTACTACAAATGGCTTAATAGGTTCTATATGTGTGCATCTGGCAAAGGTTTTGTCAATGTAACAGAACATATGTCCTTAGTGTTCTTGCTGTCTAGTGTATAGAGCAATATAACAGGTTCAATCAATCAGCAAGGTCACTAGTAACTCCTTGCCAAGATGGAATTTCTACTTTCCAACCAGCTCTAATACTTGACCTCGACCAGCAGCTCTAGAAGTAGGGAAATACCATTATTCTGAAATAATGTTTTTATCTATCTAGTACCATTTCTTACTCTGTTGGAATTGATTCCATCTTAAAATAATGGAGTATTTAAGTGTAAAGGAGTCTAATATAAGTGAATTCAGGAGTCCCTGGTAGACAAAATCTTAGTTCAGCCACTGATTCAGCTACCTGATTCAGTAGGACTAACTTGACTGAAGAGATACCCTGAACCTCCGTTTCCTCATCTGTAAAATAAGGATAATAATATTTAATTTACAGACTTACTTTGAGACTAAAATGATCACGATATGGTGTGAAATATACCCTGTCCAAACAGAGTTAATTATTATGCAGAAACTAGGCAACCACTTTGTCCACCTGTGTAAAGGACAGACTTTGCTTATGTTCAGCTACCTTGCAGCAAGAATCACCTTGTTCCTATTCATCTTAGTTTTATTTTACGTTCAGGGTACCTCTAAGCCACGGTCAGCTGCACCTCTGTATCTTCAATAACTTGGGTAGTGCCTGGCAACTGACAGACACTCAGAACTCATTATGGTTAATGAATGAAGTTCTCTTTTATGATTAAAGTTCATGTAAAGCAAGCATTGCGCCAGATACTGGAGGATAGAATGCTGAATAAGATGCAGATTTTCAAGTCTGTATGAGGCTTATAGTCTCCAGGGCAGTGAGTGTACAGAGAAAGACAAACATTAAACAAAAAATTACACAAAATATATATAGTGTTATAATTAAAAACCTGCTATGAGAAAAAAATAATGGGGCTCCTATCATTTAGTCAGTGAAGATAGAAAAAAGTGTACTTAAGGTTTCAAATATGTAAATCCATTTCTCTTTAATAAGCAAAGCCACCAATAGCAGCTCTTAAAATTTCTAATAACCTGACAATAGAAACCAAAGCATATTGTAAAACCCCACCTCCCATGGCTTCAGCAAGGAAACATGTCTAAATCATGAAAACCTATGAATACTCTTAATTCTTTTTTTTCTTTAAGTATATTTTATTAATTATGTTGTTACAGTAGTCCCAATTTTCCCCCTTTGCTTCCCTCTGCCCAGTATTTCCCTTCCTTCCAACAATCCCATCCCCCTTAGTTCATGTCCATATGTTGTGAATATAAGTTCTTTGGCTTCACCCTTTCCTATATTATTGTTAACTTCCCCCTGTCTGTTTTATACCAACAAATTATGCTTCTTAATCCCTGCACCATTTTCCCATTTCTCTGCCTTCCCCCTCCCAGCTGATAACGCTCCAAATGATCCCTATACCTATGATCCTGTTCCTATTCTGGTTTACTTTGTTGGATTTTGTTTTTATTTTTTTAGACTTAGTTGTTGATAGTTGTGAGTTTGTTATCATTTTAATGTTCATAGTTTTGATCTTCTTTTTCTTAAGTAAGTCCCTTTTACATTTCATATAATAATAGCTTGGTAATGATGAGTTCCTTTAACTTTACCTTCTCTGCAAAGCACTTTATCTGCCCTTCCATTCTAAATGATACCTTTGCTGGATAGAGTAATCTTGATCATAGGTCCTTACTTTTCATCACCTTGAATAGTTCTTGCCAGTCCCTTCTTGCCTGCAAAATTTCTTTTAAGAAATCAGCTGAAAGTCTTATGGGCACCACTTTGTAGGTAACTTTCTGCTTTTCTTTTGCTTCTCTTAAGATTCTTTACCTTTCACCTTTGGCATTTAAATTATGATGTGTCTTGGTATGCTGCTCTTTGGGTCTAGATTGTTTGGGATTCTCTGTGCTTCCTAGACTTGTATGTCTATTTCCTTCACCAAATTTGGGAAGCTTTCTTTCATTATTTTCTCTCATAAGTTTTCAATTTCTTGCTCTTTCCCTTCTCCTCCTGGGACCCCTATGGTTCAGACATTGGCATGTTTAAAGTTGTCCCAGAGGTTCCTAAACCTCTCCTCATTTTTTCAATTCTTGTTTCCTCATTCTATAGTGGTTGACTGTTTATTTTTTCCTTATGTTCCATATCATTGATTTGAATCCTGGTTTCCTTCCCTTCACCATTGGTTTTGTGTGGATTTTCCTTAGTTTCATTTAGCCTACCTTTCACTTCTTCCCTTATGCATTTGCCATACTTAAGCATATCTGTCAAGGCTGTGAGCATCTTTTCACCAGTGTTTTGAACTCTGCATCTGTTACGTAGGCTATCTCCTCGTTTATTAGTTTGGCTATCTCCTCAGCACTTAGTACTTCCACTGGAACCTTAATCCATTCCCTTTCTTGGGCCATACTTCTCTGTCTCCTCATCTCGACAGGCTCCTGTGTTTGTTTGCCTCTGTGTCTTAGGTAGAGCTGTCACTCCTGTTATGTTGTAAGGGGCGGAGCATTAGGTGTTCATCAGTACAGGGGGACCCGTTTCACCACGTTGTGGCGCTGTATGTGGGGGAGGGGTCAGAGAGGGAACAATGCCGCTTGCTTAGCACTCACCCCTTTTCCAGGGACTTCTCCCACTTCTATATGGGACTGAGCACTCCCCAGGTGTCCCTTCCTTTAAAACGTGTGTCTGCACTTTCTGCCGACCTGCCAGTTCTCCCACTGCTGCCACCACCACACCACATCCTCTCATCCCCAGCTCCGCCCCTCCTACCTGTCTGGATGAGTATATCTTCTTTATATCTTTGTTTGTTGGACTTCCATGCAGCTCAGTTTTCTGGAATGTCTGGTTGTCTCTAGGTTTGAGGTAGCTACATTCCTTCTTATTTGTGGAAGGAGATGCAACATGTCTGCCTAGGCCTCCATCTTGGCCTTAAATACTCTTAATTCTTATCTTCCTGACTTCTAAATATTAGAGTTCCTCAGAGTTTACATCCCCTATTCTCATTCACTTTAATTTTAAATTGAATTACTGGGGTGACATTGGTTAATAAAATTATATAGGTTCCAGAGGCATACAGTATTGTATTGTGTGTTCACCACACCAAGTTAAATCTCTTCCATCACCATTAATCCCCTTTACCCTCTTCCACCTCCCATCACCCTCCTTACTCTCTGGTAATCACCATATTGTCTGCATCTATGAACCCTTTTTTCTTTTTCTTTTTTCTTAATCCCTTCACCTTTTTCACCCAGCTGCACTATCCCACCTCCCTGACAGCTGTCAATCTGTTCTCTGAGTCATTTCTGTTTTGTTAGTTTATTTTGTTCATTTAGATTCCACATATGAGTGAAATCATATGACACTTGTCTTTCTCTGACTGGCTTACTTCACTAAGCATAATGCTCTTCAGGTCCATCAATACTGGCACAATAAGTAAGATTGCCTTCTCTTTTATGGCCAAGTAGTATTCCATTGTGCAAATGTACTACAACTTTTTACAAACTCATGTACTGATGGGCACTTGGGCCGCTTCCAAATTTTGGCTATTATAAATAACTCTACTATGAGCATAGGGATACATATATTCTTTTCAATCAGTGTTTTGTGTTTCTTCAGACATATTCTAAGAAGTGTAATCACAGGGTCAGAAGGCAGTTCCATTTTTAATTTTCTGAGGCATCTCCACAATGTTTTCCATAGTGACTGCACCAGTCTGCATTTCCACCAACAGTGCACTAGCCTTCTCTTTTCTCTGCATCCTTTCCAGCACTTGTTTGTTGATTTATTTGCCATACTGACAAACATGAGGTGATATCTCATTGTGGTTTTTATTTTTATTTCTCTGATAATTAGTAATGTTGAGCATCTATCCATTTCTACTGGCCATCTGATAGTCCTCTTTGGAGAAATGTTTATTTATGTTCTTTTTCTATTTTTTAACTGGATTTTTTTGGTGTGAGTTTTATAAGTTCTTTATACATTTTTTAGATTAACCACTTCTCAGATATATCATCAGCAAATATGTTTTCCCATTAAGTGGGTTTTCTTTGTATTTCATTGTATTTCCATCCCAAGGTCTTGTTTATCATTTATTGGTTGTCAACTTCCAAATTTAGATCTCTAGCCTAGACTTCCTGCCCAAATTCCAGAGTTGTATACCTAACTGACTATTCAAAAACTATTAAAAATTCCACTAGTAGACATATCAATCTTTACTTGTTCCAAACATAATTACTGATTTCTCCTCCTTATAAGCCTGATCCTCCAGTTTCCTTCTCCATCACCATCACCATCCTTCCAGTTGTTCAGTCCAAAATCTTTGGAATTATCCTTAACCTTTTGTTTTCCTTATTCACATGCTATATCTAGTACACCAGCAAGTCTCATGGCCCCACTTTCAAAATATACCCAGACTCCAACCACTTTTCTCATCTTCACTGCTACCATTCTAGCCTGAGCTAACAGTGTCAATTGCCTGACTCACTGCAATAGCCTCCTAATTGGTCTCTGCTTCTCCCATCTTTCCTTACAGTCTATTATTACAGCAGCCAGAATGATCCTTTTATATGTAAGTCAGATAATATTATTTCTCTAATCAGAACTATTCAATTACAGAAGCCAAAGTCCCACTGTTACACTTAGAATAAAATTACAAGTCATTGTCATGACCTAAGTGCATGACACAATGTGTTGTGATTTCTGAGCTCATTGTATACCTCAATCTGCCTCAAACATCACACACACTAACCTCTTTTCTTCTTACCACCTATTTAAAGGATACAATTTAATGGTTTTTAGTATAGTCACAGATATATGCATCAGTCACCTCAAAAAGAAACACTGTGCTCTTTAGCTACCATTTTTCTCCCCATACCCTCCATACTGAGGCAACCACACTTATCATGCTCACAAACACAGTCCTGGCTCATGGTTTCTGTACTTGATATTTCCTATGCCTGGAACATTTTCCCCCAAGCTATTCCCATGACTCATTCCCTCTTTTCATACAGGTCTCTGTTTAAATATGACCTACTTGTTAGGATTTCCATGGTCTGCCTATATCAAATAATATTACCCATCACTTTTTAAAATTTTTTAAAAAAATAACAGCTTTGTTCGGGTAAAATTGACAAAATTGCAAGCATTTAAAATCTACAGTGTGACGATTTGATATGTACATACATTCAAAACAATTCCCCCCATTGAGGTAATTAACATATCCATCATCTTACATATTTACTTTTTTGTAAGCACATTTATGTTCTAGGCTCTTAGCACATTTAAATTATACAATATAATGTTATCAACTATAGACATCACGTTATAGTCATGTAGATTCTCAGCCCCTATTCATTTATAACTGAAAACTTGTATCTTTTTACCAACCTCCCCCTATTCTCTCCCCCACCACCCAGCCACTGCAACCACTTTTCTACTCTGTTTATATGGCTTCAGCCCTTTTTTTAGATTCCACATATAAGTGATACCATGCAGTAAAGTATTTATATTTCTCAGTCTGGCTTATTTCATTTAGCATAATGCCCTTCAGGTACCTCCATGTTGTAACAAATGACAGGATTTTCTTCTTTTTTGAGGCTCAATAATATTTCATTATTATTTTTTCTTGATAAACTCATTTGTTGATGGGCTATACATCATGCTTTTCTCCCTTCTAACTTGGCTCCATATTTGTTTATTTTATTCATTACTTATTTGATATTACATTACGTGTTTGTTTGCTTCTTGTTTCCTTCTACCACCAGAATGTAAACTCCATAAAAACAAGGACTTATTTTGCCTTATTTACTGCTATATCCCTAGTGGATAGAGAACATAGTAAGTGCTCAGAAATATTTTTTTGGGTGAAAATGCTCTTCCTAGACGACCAGCACAATAGGGTGGTGGATGGATAACAGGGATTAGTAGAGTATTCATCAAATATCTTGTCCTGATTAGTGTTTTCCCTGGGTTATATATGTGCATTCTGCTTTCAAAAACAGTCACTTTCCAGATGGTGGGTTGGAAACTAAAGACCTCAGAGGCCAGGCAGATACTGAATTTTTTTTAAATGAGGGCTAGATATTAGAAATAACAAAACACAAGGTACATAATATATATTGTGCTTTAAAGAGGCAGCCACTACTCCTTTCTAGAAGATTAGTGCCATGCTTGCTGGAACGTGATTCCAAGGATATGAGAAGTTCAAAGTTTTCAAGTGAGGCTAGAAGACTGGATGTAAAATTTTTTCATTTTTAAATATTAGTATCCATCATTTTGAAACATTATATGGACAAAGAAAAGCCTTTTTTTTGCCCAAAGTATACCAGTTTTCAGTCTCTGTTTTATATAAAAGTTAACGTTTTTCACTGTGTTTTGTACAAATTATAAAATGATGAAGTTAATATTCCTTTACTCCATTTTCCTTAGGGGCTCTCTACAATATGGTGGGGCTTTAGTATAAAGCACAAAACACTATGGCTATACTCCAACATTTTAAATACAGAGGTCTGACTGGTCTTGTGAAACTTCAGATACTTCCTTTTGTAAGGGACAAAGAAGCCAGTGACTCTCAAACCAGTAGGAGATAATAAATCCTTTGAGTGCCATGCATAATTGCTAAAATTCATGTGAGAAATGCCAGGCTATTTTCCTGAGAAATGCAGAGTTCATGAAAAATGTCTATAAAAATATTATTGTTTATAATAATTTGCTGAAAATTTCATGACATATAGTAAATACACTCTTCTTTTGTAAACAGTGTGCTTTGATGCAATTTAGCAAAAAATTTATTGCATTAAAATTATTTTATTATAACAATTATTTTAGATAAAAATAATTCTTTCCTGAAATATAGCTTTAGAAGTATAATATATGGCACAATATAAAACCTATGATTATAATTTGAAAAAACACATAGCAACATGGATAACAAGCAAGAAGAATGCCAAATATTGCATAAGTTTTTGAAAAACAAAGAAAACTTCATAATGTACAAAAAAATGAACACAAATGACATTCAGACTAGAAACATATATCAATAGATATCAACAGTGAGAAGCAGTTTATAAACAAAAATGAAATGTAAAAACAATACAATAATAGTAAAATGTTTATATATTAACATTTGTGGCTATTGACGCATCTTGGGTGCAGGCCTTTGTCACATCTCATTCATACTGTTCTCAACCCGATTTTTCCTTCCAGTGTTGAGTATTTCTTACACAATCTTAGCTTTCTTTCTGGAAGCATCCTTATGCCATATACATGAGAGGGACCTGGTGGATTTTCTTCATTGCTGGATTTGTTAACAGTGTCTCTAACCTCATGCCATTCTCTGGCAAGCTCTTCTGTTATGGAGATGTCAAGGCTCAATTGAGACATTGGTTTGTTCCCACCTAAAAATGTTTCCTTATAAAGAATGTATGCATTCAGCAGCATTCTTGATAATACATTGAACACAACCTTCTTCCACTACTTTAGTGTTCTTCTTTCATGCAAATACACATAAAGCGTCATATCAGACGTGTCTATGCCTCCCATGTATCAGTTGTATTCCAATATGATATCTGGCTTGGAAATTAATGTCATATTTCTTTTTGATGTTATGTTCGACACTGTTGGAGCTTAATAAAAGCTGAGAAGCAATACCTGCTTTCTTTGCGGTTTGTTTTCCCTAAACCCACACAGTAACAGGAAGGCATGTCTAAAAATTCTTACTTCTCCCACATTGAACTTTTGTAGAATCTGGTGAGGGAGAAATTTTCAATTTCTATGAAGTGTTCCTGTAAGGTATGTCCCTACTGAGTAGAGGTACTTAGCCAGGGGAATCAAGCTAAAAAAAAGTCACAAAATATGTGATAACCTTTATTTGAATAATTTCCTATGGTAAGCAATTTAGTTACTACAGTATAGGCCAAACCATGTTTTTTCACATCATCTTTGTATTACTTTTTGCTCCAAGGTAAGCATAGAATACAAGACAGTAATTTGAGACTGCATCACACATCATTCAAAATTTTACTCCCCTGTGATGATGGTGTTTATTTGGCAAGTACTGCAATAATTTTCTGTGACTTTTGGTAACAATCAAACTCTCATCAATGCTCAATTGTTGGTGGGCAGTATAGTAATGCCAAAAAATACAATTGGCGAGATCAACTACTGGCTGAAATTTAGCACATGGGTCATAAGATGGATCATCAGGAGTGGGAATTTTGGAATTGTCTACAAGATGAAAAAAACCTCAGCAATAACTGAAATTGGTTACAAGAGAACATGTGCCAGAACCAAGAAGTTGACAAAGATTACTTT
Organism: Furipterus horrens; assembly: GCF_987537825.1. NCBI lineage: Eukaryota > Metazoa > Chordata > Mammalia > Chiroptera > Furipteridae > Furipterus > Furipterus horrens. The sequence goes on along the minus strand of NW_028327187.1, from coordinate 55,898,465 downwards.
TTCAACCAATAGCTGTACATGTTTGGTTTAGTAATTATGCCCATGTTCAGCATACAAGCTATAAAAGCTTTTATTTACGCAACTGTCTTTGGTTTCCAAGAACTTACTCTAGAATTAGGGGATAAGTTTTTGTGTGACTGAAGGTACTGTTGTGCATATCTGTTGGTTTTGGTGACCATCATCTTCAGCAGCACTTCAGTGAAGAAGAGATGAAAATAAACAATTGGCTTAGAATCTGTTGGTAGGGCATGCTTCAGACCTGGAAGCTCTACATCCTGATGTTGGAGTTGTGTTGTGTCCTGCCCACCTGCATCCCTCTCAACCCAACAGCTTTCACTAACATCACTTACAGAAGAAGATGATTCAATTTCGTCTTCACTTACTTTATCTTCAGATGCACTGCTTTCAAGATCACTTATCACAAAATCACTGTCACTTGATTCATCCCTGATCAATTTAGAAATTTCTTCACGCAAAGTTTCCTTTCTCTTCATTGGGGCACTCGTTTTCAGTTTTTCTATTAATGTCTTTCCAATATAAAAAAGGACAGGCAAAAATGAGTTAATACTGGCCATAATAATTGTATAAGATCACTCCCTGGCTAAAGTTCAACTGAATCATCTTCTTCATCTACAACTCTTGCAAGTAGTCTTGCTCTTGCAGCACAAATGAATGACCCACTCTAGTATGATAAGAATATCGCTTCACCCAAAGGATACCAACTTTTGATACTTTTTATTCAAAGCAGAGAAAGTATGAGTTTATCACAAACACTGTTGGGTAGTGGTGACATCCATCTGAATCTGCTCCAATGCAGAGACTAACCTTCATTGTGTTTACAGCCTACTAGAGGAATACCCTGAGAGCCAATGCAGCATTTTGTATTTACATTTCCGCAGTAAACAATGTTCCCTTTATTCGGAAAGGCTGACTCCTTGTCAGAGGATATCAGATCCTTATCTCTCCAAATGGGGGGTCAAAAGTTTCAAGGATGCTTTGTGATTCCGTTGCTGGTGAAATGGACCTAAGATGCAGCACTTCACATTCCTCAGTAAACAATGTCCCCTCATCAGAAAGACTGACTCATTGTAAGATGGTATAAGGTTCCCCACTCTATATCATATTTATATTCAGGTTCCTATCTCTCCATATGAAGTGGTCAAACGTCTCAAGGACCCTCCACATTTCCGTCGCAAGAGCAATAAACCTACTCTGCTGAGACACCAGAAAAAAATGCTAACACTATATACCGTGAAGTAATGAAAATGTCCATTAACAAAAGCTTCCTTATCATTCACAATGCATAGTGTTTCAACAATTACTGCAAAGATAAATGAAATTAAAAGGACCGTTTAAAATGTAAGTAAAAATTATAACAATATGTCAGTATTTGAACAAATGTAAAAATTCGAAATTCGGATCAACATAAGAAAAAGTTATGTCAACATATAACCTGAGGTACAAAAAAAAGAACAAAACATAAAATATGAATTATTCCATTGTTAGTTACATTTATAGCCATTGAAAAAAGAGTCGCTGGGAGAGACGCTGGCACTTTTGGAAAAATTTGTCAGCATAGCTCACAGCGATGTTGGCACTCAAAGGGTTAACAGATGAATCATGGAAAAGGCATCAGGAAATGACATTCCACAGCTCCTCACACATATCCCCAGGATCAAAAGGAGAAAGACTGCCATCACCAAAAACAGAAAAATGGGAAGATGTAGCTAGATAACTTTGCAAATAAATTGGAGATAGACTTTAATTAGATTACCCTTAGTTAAGTAGTCAATTGTGTTAGATTGTGAATCCAGATTAACCAGTCATGGAGAAACAGGTGAGAAGTGGAGGGGAGGGGGAGCTAATTGCATTACTATAAAACCAGTTTACTTTCTCTACTTCGTGCATATATGCCTATGGCTCACTGTGCCCAGCCTACAGACCCGTGAATAAACAAACGCCTCACTTTGCTGCTGAAGTCCTATGTCCTGGTGTTTTATTGTGAGCATTACTCACAATTTGGAGATGAACATTTCAGGGTTTATCACATCATGCCTTAGCCACAGTGGCTGCAGTGTTTCCACCAAGAATACAAGATTGGTTTGCTTTATGGAGTAATAAATTCCTGATGAGCTATAAGTAAAATATTAAAAATGACCTAAATGATCGTTATGAAGAAGCATTTAATGAAGTATGTTCATAAAATGAAAATGCCTTTTTTTTAACTTTTATTTTTATTGTTTTTCTGTTACAATTGTCCCACTTTTTCCCTCATTGCTACCCCCGACCCAGCCCACCTCTTCTCCCACGGTCCATCCCGACCTCATAGTCCATGTTCATGGGTTATTTATATTAGTTCCTTTGTTAAACCCTTCCCCTACTTAGCCCCTTCCCTCCCTCCCCCCTTCTCTCTGATAACTGTTACTCTGTTTCTTGTTCAATTTTGTTCATTTATTTGTGTTGTTCATTAGTTTCCTGTATTGGGTGATAGCATATGGTATTTTTCTTTCATTGCTTAACTTATTTTGCTAAGCAGAATTCTCTCTAGTTCCAGCCCTGTTGTCGCAATTGGCAGGAGTTCTTTCTTTCTTACTGCTGCATAGTATTCCATTGTGTAAATCTACCACAGTGTTTTAATCCACTCATCTACAGATGGGCACTTGGGTAGTTTCCAGCACTTGGCTATTGTAAACAACACTTCTATGAACAGAGGGGTGCATAAGTTCTTTTGAATGAGGGTTTTAGATTTTTCGGGTATAATCCTAGTAGTGGAATTGCTGGTTCAAAAGGCAGTTCCATTTTTAGTTTTTTTTTTGAGGAAATTCCATACTGTTTTCCATAGTGGCTGCACTAATCTGCATTCCCACCAACAGTGCACTAGGGTTCCCGTTTCTCCACATCCTCGCCAGCACTTATTGTTTGTTGATTTGTTGATGATGGCCATTCTGACTGGTGTAAAGTTGTATCTCATTACAGTTTTATTTGCATCTCTGATAGCTAGTGATCTTGAGCAACAGAATATTGGCAAACCGGATCCAGCAACACATTAAAAAGATCATACATTATGATCAAGTGGGATTCATCCCAAGGATGCAAGGATAGGTATAATATTTGCAAATCAATAAATATAATATACCACATAAACAAAATGAAAGGCAAAAACCACATGATCACATCAATAGATGTTGAAAAGGCATTTGATAAAGTACAACACCCATTTTTGATGAAAACACTCAGCAAACTTGAAATTGAGGGAGCATACCTCAACATAATAAAGGCCATATATGAGAAACCCGAAGCCAACATTATACTCAAAGGGCAAAAACTGAAAGCATTTCCTCTGAGATCAGGAACAAGACAAGGATGTCCATTCTCTTCAATCTGATTCAATAGTGTATTGGAAATTCTAGCCACAGCAATCAGACAAGAAAAAGAAATAAAAGGCATCCAAATTGGAAAAGAAGAAGTAAAACTGTCACTTTTTGCAGATGACATGATAGTATACATAGAAAACCTTATAGACTCCACAAAAAAAAAAAAAAATAGTTGACCTAATAATTGAATTTGGCAAAATAGCAGGGTACAAAGCCAATATCCAGAAATCAAAGGCATTTCTATATACCAACAATAAAATATCAGAGATAGAAACTAGGAAAAAAACCATTTATTATAGCAACAAGAAAAATACTGTACCGGTGGGGGAAGATGGCCGCGGAGTAGGGACACTGTTCTCAGCTCGCTCCTGTTAAGGAGAGAATCCAGGAACGAATGCAGAGAGGAGTGACTGACACCGCCACAAAAGATCTCTAGACAAGGTGGGCAGAGTGACTCTGAGTGTAATTTCCATCTACTCTGCCACCATCTTGGATCTCAAAAGGCCTTGTTTTTTAATTTTTCCAATTATTAATTGTATTTGTATGTAAACATATATATGAACTAATGAAAAAACAATTCAGCCTCAATAAATGAATGTACGAAAGGACATGACTAGGTATTTCATGCCATAAAATGGATGAAACAAAAATATGAATTAATGTTCCATTTCACTTGAAATGAAAATGCCTTATTTTTAATAAAATAAAATCTATCTAACTGACTTTATAGTCAGTTTTTATATGATTCATTTAATTTCAATCTACCAATCCAGGATTGCTTTATTTATTTTACCTTTAAATGATTTAGTCTTTATTTATTTATTAAGTATCTACTAGGTGTTAGGCACTATGCAGGATGTATTTATGTATATTTTTATCTGGGTCAGCATTACACACACACACACACATTCACACATGCAGGTACTATAGTATACCCTAGGAATATAACAATTAACCAAGTTACACACTCTTTGCACATTTGAAGCTAAGGATTTCACACTATGTTTAGCATAACACCAGAAGAACTGTGTTGTACACATGAATGGCTTCCTGATAGTGAACAGGATTAAAATGAGGTTTTAAAACAAGAAAGGACAGGTGTGACAACAGAAAAATTCTTCCACAGACAGTTTTGTTCCCTTCCTCATAACTTCTCTTTTCATTGGGAACTGTGTACCTATTGTGACCACTATGTAAGCCTTCTTCTTTATAACACTCTGTCTGCATTGTACTATATTTTCTGGATCCTTAGATGAGCTTAGTCAGCACACTTTAACATGGCGGAAGACTCATTAGCCTTACCTATCAAAGTGCTGTTGCTGAATTGCTATTTATTTTCAAAACAATTTGCAGTCCTTGCTGTTAACCTTATTTGCATCATGTTGTTGATTTTGCTCTATCCATCCTCTTCTCTGTAAGCAACAGCTGTGGCTATTCATGAGGGTTCTTTTGGCTGTATACATAAAGCTGAAGTGCATTTTTAAAATAGTGGCATCTGCACCACTGCTTGCTTTCTAGTTGGCATCCTAGAGCTTCTGGAACATATGACATGGTAGCTTTCAGAGCTCTCTTCATGCTTTGTCCAGCCACCATAAGTCCTTCACCTCGAATTTACCTTAAAAGGGAATGAATGAAACAAGAAGCAACCATCCCCCCCCCCAAAGAATAATGTGCTCCTAGAATATTAGGTAAAATTTATTATCCAGACATATTAGATGTTAACACGTATCAAAGTCATCTATGTTCATTGTCATAGCTTGATTTGGAATATATAAATACAGGAATATTTTTCTAGTCTTTGTACTTACACTAAGATACAGGTGCAACAAGTAAGAATAGGATCAGGAATATGTGACTTGAGCCATGTTTAGAGGCCAAAAGCCATAGTGAGGACAATCAATGAGGCAAGAGTTTAGAAAGCCTGGTCAGATGAAAGAGTTAAATAGTTATTGCAGATGGTTGACTCATAGTATGTGTTCAACAAGTTATTGTTGAAAGAATTAATTAAGTAGTTGAATTTGGGAGGTTTGTGAGATAGGGAAGTTACCAAAGGCAGAGTAAACAAAGGTCTAGTCTGCCATTATGGACATTATGGAGTTGGAGGCAGCAAGATCATTCCCCAGGACCAATGAAATACATTCTGTTCATAGGAAAGGAGCTGTTTGTTCTTTGCTCTATTTTATCCTTCCAGTTGTGTGTCTTCGGCAGTTGTAAGTCCCAGGTGAAGAATTATAGCTGGAGAAAGTCAAGGGCCTGAAGTTACATCTTGAGCTTAATTGGAACAGGGACTAAGGTGCTAGGATTACTGGGAGGTTCTTACATTAGCATTGCAGATGAACAGTCTCTCTTCCAAATGGTGTTTTATGTATAACAGCGGAATGTGTCCCATTTGTAAGCCAAATAATCTCAGCTAGCCAGGGAAGCTCTTCATGTGCATCTGCTTTTAGGCAATCAAGTAACTCAGCCAAGGTTTATAGAAGCCTTTTTCAGCCAGAGGACGTGCTAAAGTGAAGTTATGGCTCCAGGTACCATCTTAACACAAATAATCAAAGTTCCTTTCACGTGAGGGTGGTGCAGGTTGGAATCTTCCCTGAATTATAAAAACATAATCCTGCCTCAGATATGTCTACATACTCAGAGGGTCCCACCTACTCCTACCATAGGGTATTTATATCTCTTTATATGCTTAACCTTTGCTCCTCCCTCAGCAGGTAAAACCAAATGATTAATGGTATAGGTAAGTGAGCGGCTGCTTCATTATGGAAAATACCTTTTGGCCAGGTTTTAACTATATTTTAATTAGATGATTTTTACGGGAAAAATATTGATGGATTTTAGAAACAAATCTTGAAATGTTTGCCTGTCTTTTAAAAAAAAATTACAACTATATAGGTTTAATAAACACTAATAATTCCATTTGAGTCTATGCTAACTACATTGTTTTAAAAACAATTTTTCTATAAATAAAGGAATTTTGAAAGCATTATAACTTTTCTAAAACCAATGGGGGCTAATACCTTGAGTAAATGTATTCATTAGTATTTTTCAGGAAAAAATATATGTGGCGAGGTCGGCCCTGGGCCAATACAGCAAAGAAGGAAAGATACACATTCTCAAAGCATAGTTATCTCTCTGGCTAAATGTGTGAAGCAAAAACCTAATTTGCCAATATTGAAAGGATGTATATTTTGAAACAAAGGCTTCTTTTGAAAGCTCCTGTCAAATTAGTTGGCCATGGATTGAACAAGAACAATAGGCAATACACTTGCATAAAACCCAGCTGCTGTCTCTAATATTTGGTAATGAACTGCTTTTTGTATATGAATATGATGACACTAACCAACTGGAAGTATGGCATGTGCTGTGACTAGTGTCTCCAAGAGTAAGGCTAGATTTATTTCATCTTCCATACTCTAGGGCCCAGGCCCTCTTGGATCTCTTGCACATATTTGTACAAACTCGGTATAGTTTGTGACCAAGTTACAGAACCAAGCCAACTGGCACAGAAAAAGTTCAGATCCATGCATTTTGCCTATTTAGTCCTGCATTCAAATACACTGAGCTAATTATTCAGATATCACTGCTATCACAAATATGTATATTCTTAAAGAGTCACAAATCATACTTCCAATTACATAAAAATTTCATGTTATATAATATGATTAAGTTATGTTAAAATGTACTGGATTTCTTATAACATGACAGTTTTTTCAACTATTAACAACAGTCACTGATTATAGTGCTTATTCCAGCCTGTTAGTGGTTATAGATTTTTAATACCTGAAGAGAACCTGCTAATATGTACAACCCTTTTGTTGTTCTTTATATTTAAGACAACAAGGAATATGATGCTTATCTGTCTTACACAGAAGTGGACCAAGATAATTTAGAATGTGACAATCTTGAAGAAGAACAGTTTGCTCTTGAAATACTGCCAGATATCCTAGAAAAACACTATGGATATAAACTCTTCATTCCAGAAAGACACCTGATTCCAAATGGAAGTAAGTACTTTCAAGTTTTGTATTTTAAAAGTTTGGTTTCTTTTAGGAAGTTATAGGGAGACTTCAAATATTAGAGTCAAGTATTTAGATAGTTGTTTCTCACAGGAGATTTTACTAAATTAAAATTTCTCCCAAATGCCTGTGTTCTGATATTTTAAAATCCACATTTTTAAAAAGGCACTCACTTATATTTCAGGTGTGGTTTTAAAATTGTGCCTTAATGGTATTTTTTATATTGCCTTTGTGTTCTGAGAAAATGATGCTCCTTAAAAAAAATAATCTGTATAAGTTAGTTAAAGTCTTTCCAATGCATTTCAATTCCAAAGCTGGTCTTTTATCATTGTACTTCTCCATATACCTACAATAATTGTCACTAATAACTCTGAATTTATGCCTTGTCAGTCATTTTCAGGTTTATAGAAAAAAATCCACTTAAGGTATGTGAAGCCACTGGAAACTGAACTTTCACTGTGTAGTTGTTAATTAAAAAATATATATTTTATTTATCTTTCAAGAGAGGGGAAGGCAGAGAGAAAGAGAGGGAGAGAAACAGCAATGTGTGGTTGCCTCTCACGTGCCCCCAACTGGGGACCTGGCTCACAACCCAGGCATGTCCCTGACTGGGAATTGAACTGGCAACATTTTGGGTCACAGGCCCAGGCTCAATCCACTGAGCCATCAGCCAGGCCTAAATTATTTTTTTAAATTTCTGGATTATGTGGGCCTGAATGATACTTTTAAATTATGTTACATATTGAAATCTATATTTGAACTTTCAGAATAACTTTGGGTTAAAATAAAAATACATACCTTATTTTCATTAATGTTCAGAGTGCTGTACAGGGTAAAGTGTAAAGGGGAATACAGAAAATCCTAAGATGGATCCTGCCCTCAAAAAGCTTAAAATGCAAATATGAATACTTCCGGCCAAGATAGAGACTTAGACTGACATGCTCGGTCTCCCTATACGACTAAGAAGGAATACAACTACCTCAAAACAAAAGATAACCAGAAATTACAGAAAATAAAACTACATGGAAGCCCAAGGTATGAAGTTATAAACCAGCAGTGCTCATCCGGACAGGTAAGAGGGACGAAAAATGGTGGTCCTGTTTGTGGTAGCAGCAGGCATAGCGGCGGGACAGTGAAAAATGCCAGGGGAGCAATCCTGGCTGTAGTTGACCCCCGGCAGCTCACGACCCCAACGCTGGGGAAGGAAGCGTTGTCTCGGACAGTGAGGACCAGAGGGCGGGGGGGTGGGGTGGATCCCAGTCTCTCAGCGGAGAGTAACTTCAGGAATCCATCTTGGACCCCCGCCCCCACACAAACCGCCACAGTGTGGTGAAAAAGGTCACCGGGTAGTGACAAGTGCACAGGGCTCTGTACCCTATAGCCTGCCCAGGAAGCAAAGCTAAACACAAGTCGGTCGGAATGAAGCAGACAGGATTGAAATCCCAGTGATGCAGCTCACCAGGCAGCAGATGCAGAATCTGACAGATGAACAAATAGAAAACCTTTCTGAGGCTCGGTTCGGAGCTATAGTTATAAGGTGGCTTACAGAATTAACAAAAGATTTGGAATAAGACAGAGAAGGAATGAAAGCTACTCATACTGAAACAAACAAAAACACATACGAGACAAGTGGTGAGGAAGTAAAATCCAGAGGTCAAATCAACAAGCCAAAACATAGGGAAGAAACAAACAGTCAACCAGTGCAGAAAGAGGAAACAAAAAGTAAGGAAAGCAAGGAGAGGATCAGAAAACTCTGGGACAGCTGTAAGCAATCGAACATTCGAATAATAGGATTGCCAGAGGGCGAAGAAGAAAAACTAGAAATTGCAAAATTATGTGAAATAATAACTAAGCAGAACTTCCAGAACTTGGGGAAGAAAATAGACTCACAGGTCCAGGAAGCACAGAGAGTGCCAGAAAAACTGGACCCAGGGAGAACCACTCCAAGACACATTATAATCAAATTGTCAAAAATTAAAGATAAAGAGATAATCTTAAAAGCAGCAAGAGAGAAGAAAAGAATCGTGTACAAAGGGGTCCCAATTAGACTATCAGCTGTTTTCTCAAAGGAGACCCTACAGGCAAGAAGGGACTGGCAAGAAATATTCAAAGTAATAAAAAGCAAAAACCTACAGCCACGAATACTCTATCCAGCGAAATTGTCATTCAGAATAGAAGGGCAGCGAAAATGCTTCCAGGACAAAGTAAAACTGAAGTTCATTATATCCAAACCACTATTATATGAGATGTTAAAAGGGACTGGTTTAGAAGAAAGAAGATCAAAACTATGAACATTAAAATGAAAACTGTATCACAACAACCAACAACAGAAGCTAGGGAATCGAAACAAAGGCAAACTAAATAGGCAATGAGAGTGGAAAAAGAACTATAGGTATGGGGAACATACTGGGGGAGGTCAGCAGGGAGGTGAGGGGGAAGGGGGAAAGGGAGGGAGATGGTACAGGAATTAAGAAGCATAGTAGAAGGGAATGGACTAGAAAGGAAGAGGTTGAGAAGAACTATATGCACAACCATTGAACATGGACTAAAAGGGGGGAGCAACTGGAGAAAGCAGAGCCACCGGGTGGAGGTGAGCAGAGGGAAAAGAAATTGGGGCAACTGTAACAGTATAATCAATAAAACGTATTTTTTAAAAAAGCTTAAAATGCCATTAAGGGAAAATAAAAGTGCTAGAATTAATTTGCATGTGAGTTTATGTTAATGTCCTTGAGAGGGAGAAGCTGAAATGTGACCACAAATCAGAATATGGTCATTTATACACGTGCAATAAGAAAATTATAAAGCTTGTATTTTCAGTACTTCACAGTATATAAATAGTTTCACATACATCATTTTATTTCATCTTTACAATAACCCTATGTAGAGAGAGAGCAGGTACTATCCTCTCACAGATGAGGGAATAAGGCCTCAAAGAAGATCAAGATCACGCAGCTGGCAAATGGTGAAGCCAGAATTAGAACCTAGGTCTCTTTGAGATTCATTAAGATTATCAGCAGTCCATGGTGGTTACTAAACTGACAGGAGATAAATTGAAACAACTGTTTTGGTTGTTCATCTTTTTTCCCAGAGTGTCTATGTATATTTGTGTATGCATATGAGTATGTACATTCATACATGCAAAGAATAAAGAAAAAAATATTAACTGCTCCCTTACTTTCCTGTGCCACAAATAAAATAATTCCCCAAACTTCATCCCATGGTTCTTCACTTCTTTCTTTATGCAATTTTCTTCATTTTCATGACCTGACATACCACTTCTACAATGATCAAACCCCAATGAACATGCTGATACTTCACAGTCATTTTTCATTCCTCTGTATCTCTCCCAATTCCAGTGTCTACTGCATCTTTTCCATTCTCACTTTTACCATTCTAGGATAGGCCTTAATTACATCATATCTACAATGTTGATTAGTCTCTACCTTCCCTCTTTTTTCTCTTATCCATCTGGTCCCACTAATACGTACACCTCCTTTATCACACCACTCCCCTAGTCAACATCTTTAAATTGTTCACCGTTTCCTATAGGGTAAAATTTATAACTCTTAGCTAAACACTTCTGCAGTCTGATGCCAACCTAGATTTATATCCTAGTATTATCTCCTACAATTTCCTCCACTTATACCTCCTACTCCTTTAGTCAAATAGTGCCTTTGATATAAATTGTGTGTCCCCATAATGCTTTTGTTCCTGTTAGTCTTTTATACCTTTATAAATCTTACTTATCCTTTTTCGTACAATTGCCTCTGTGAAAAGTTAGTAATAATTTTTCTAGTCCTAGAGATTATAATCGCTTGTATGACCATAAATTTTGTACTTTTATAATCTTTTGTATTATTTTATAATATGTACATTTCCATCTATTCACATGAGCAAGATTGTAAGCTTCATGAGAGCAGGGATTCTATCTCATTTATTCTCATATCCCTGTCTTCATCTAAGCAAAATAATTGAGATCATTGGATGCTTCATAGATGCTTGTTGATTTTGTTTGATCAGTGTTGGTTTAAAACAGGAGGAAATAATGAGAATAAAATAAGTAAGTGTTTAATTTTTTTCATTTTTTATTTTAGGTTTCAATTACAGTTTACAGTCAATATTATTTTGTATTAATTTCAGATGTACAGCATAGACTTTTGCATGATATTTTTTTAACAAAGTGAATATGGAAGTTTCAAAGGGGGTTTCTACAGACAGGAAAAATGTGAGTAATTCATACAGACAGTGTCAATCCTTAAAAGAGGCTAATGAATATATTACTTTTATTTTTTCAAATATTTTAAAAAATAGCTACAAGATGTTGATTAATCACTGATAAAAAATTTAAAAGACTTCTTTACTATTTTTTGGCCTAATTCATTAGATTGCTATGTATGTTTTATATTGTTTCCAAAAGTATATTGTAAAATGTAGAAATTCTGTAAAATCTACATTTAGAGTGATAATAGTCTAAATCATATTAAACTAATATCATTACCAAAGTAGAATTTATATTCAATGCCAAGTCATCTTCAGTAAAACCCAATGCAATGCTGGTCTTTTTGCCTTCTTGTATTCTAAAATTGTTAGCCTCACAATAACCAATCTTTATCAACTTCACCAAATATATAAAACATTGTAGTCTTTATGTCTGAATATTTCAACATCACCTTTATTCTGAACTAGAAAACAATGCTTCACCATTGTACACATTAGAAATGAAAATGGGAAAATATGGAACACAGGAGATTTACTTTACCTGAGACTCAGTAGATGACACTTGCTTATTGTGTAAAAAGCAGCTATTTATCCATGGTGAGAATGAGGGGGAGAGAGATGCGTCTCAAAATTGTGTCCCCTTAGTGCTCACATATAGTCTATTTTGATGACTTAACAAGTGAATTGAAGTAACCTGCTGTATCAATTTAGTCAAACATGTAGTAGAATATTTTACACCTTATTGAGTCAGCTACTTATTTGGCTGACTTCATTGAAATTAATTATTTTGCTGCGTTATAGACAGGTCTGAACATCCTTCTTGACCATAGTGTGTAAGGCTAATAGAAGTGGTATTTCCTAGCTCAAAACTACAATAGTTGAGGACTGTAACACACTACATAAAAGGTGATAGGAGGTTGTCACCTACTATACCTTGGCATTTAGAGAACTTAACATAAAAATACCCAAGAAGATGCCATCAGAATGGGCAGCTATTTTATAGTCCATAATAATCATTTTAATTTTTTGAGATTATATAACTCTCAGAGTTAGAGCAGGGAATTGGATCCTGGATACCCAGTGGTGCACAGGAAGAATGACTCCTTTTATAAGTAAGCCATCAACACAACTGTGTGATTTTTAGATGCAACCACTGGAGGATGTTTGACTTTAATCCTTCCTTCCTGAACAAGGTAATTCATGTTCTCTGAATTCCAATTTGCGAGTGTAACCTGCAGAACTTCTTAAAAAGGCCCTTTGACAATTTGTCTTTTCCATCAACATTTTAGAGCTGGCAGAGCAATCACCATGTCATGATTAATGAGTTTTCCTTGGCATTTTTAGCACACATTCAGGAAGTTGATGAAGTATATGAATAATTTACTTGATTTACACATGAATTACAGAATAGAACATTTTGGACTTGGGGTATATATGTTATTAAAGAAGCTTCCGTGGTCTGTACTTGTAGCCATTGGTACAGATTTAACAGGTTTTGCTATATAAATATAGAAACATTCCTTTGGAAGGGGGAAACCTAGTTACAACATAAGTTAGGTTTGTCTCACATCTCGTTTAAAACATGTTGACCCAAGACTATTTGTTACTCCAAAAACTAGCAATGAGGTCTTTGAGTATTGTAAAAGGAGACTTCATAATATTCTTGATCTACAACAATAATTTTCTATGAATCAAATTAATGAAGTATATGACATAATCCCATTCATATGTAATGCTTTCATTTTGTTGTATCTTCAGTTTCTTTTCCACCACTCTCATGATATTCCAAGTCAAAATCATTAACACACAAACCTTTCCAATGCACACAGTTTCAAAAGTACATGAGTGATGAATGGATCTCCAACCATACCCCTTTCTCCTGCCCCCCATCTTTCTCTTTTTCTCTCCCTCCCTCTTTCTCCTAATAGTTCTTAAAAAGCTTCAATACAACCATGGCATTTTCCAGCGTGAAATCAAATTATCTGTACCCTTCTCACATGACCTACTAGCGAAATGTCCTTTGTCCATCATGAACCAGCAGAGATGGAGAGATTTGACATAAATATTTTATCTTAATGATAAAGCTAAAACTCTTCAAATATGGACACTATTTTCCTGGCAGTGACATACCTTTCTATTTTTGGGCCTGTGGACAGGACCTTTCTTATGTTTTCCCAGGTATGGTGCCTGAATGTGGCAAGAGTTCTTACTTTCCAGCAAACATTTCATCTGTCTCTGCCCAGGCTAGAAACATCCGTCCTGAGACTAGCAAAAGCAACTTTGTTGCCAACAAGCATCTTAATGTCAGAAATGACAGGCAACCAAAAGAAAACCAGATTTAAAAAAAACACCCTACTCAAAACTGCCTGGAGACAAAAACTTGAGAAGTAGAGATTTTCTCACCCCTGCAGCTGCTGGGTTTTGTGGTGGGAAGTACTCTACACAGAGCACATTGTGCTCATGGGGCCTAGTGGATCCTTGAGGAATGAACAGACGTGCTGTGAAGCTGACATGTGACAACAGAACCCAGCTGTGCAACTGAGATCCTGAGATTGGGGACATTTTTGGATGAGTACCATTTAGGCTCTTGATCCCTTCTTATCTCAATGTTTCTTCAGAGATTTAAAAAAAATATGAAAAGTGAAAGTTTATTAAATTGGGCTGCGGGCCATTGATCAAATGGAGAAAATAGCATTCTAAGACTTAGAACAGAAATATCCCAATCCTATAGCTTTTGTTTGTCTTTAGGGAAAACAAGTGAAGTGCTTAAATATACGTATGCAATATTTATTAACAATTTTAAATTGAGCCAGTTCTGGTTGAAGATTTAGACAAATCTAAAGATGCCTAACTGGGCTTTGAGTAGAAAAAACAATCCTTCAAAGGCTTTAACCTCAATTTTCCCTTTTTTTTCACAAGAATACTATGGGGAGCCCTGTGTGAGTTATTCATGAATCAGTGCATCTAAGAAAGATACTAGGGAAATTGAAATATCATCATGAATATGGTTGATCAGCGATGTCTGTTGAAATTATAGTTATGAATTTTGCTTCAAGTATCAAATTGTCTTTCCATTTGTTTTCATGCTCAACTTTTTCCTTGAGTTTCTCTTACTCAAAAATCTTAGGACCCCTTCAGTAATTTAAGGGAAATACATATAATGTTTAATTACATTCTTGAATTTGCTAGACTTTCCTGACTAGTCTAATCTTCTATTCTTTAATGCTTATCACTAGCCCTGTGATAGTGTTGACAATGAAATGACAATGACTGGAGAATACATCTGCATTCAGATGATGCCTAGCCACTTCTGAAGTGAGAAATGAAGAAAAGATTTTTTTATACATGGATCTGTAGTTCTCATTGCCAGTAGTTCTTCTAATAGCTGGACATATTGGACACCATTCAAGTAAAATGTCCTTGGGAGCAATAAAATCCTCTTCCAGGCCACCTGGCATCTGTGACCTAAAAAGCGAAAGACAAGGATGACATGCACAATCATGGAAATTTAACACATTTTGTGCAATTTACTCACACAGAATAAAATTAGATATGCCCAACATTCCCTTTCTGTTAGAGTCAAGAGAGAGGAAACTACTCCATTTTACTCAGGAATATACTGAGGTCAATAGACTAAGGTGTGTCATAAAAGTTTGAGATAAAGGAAGAATCCATTGTGTAGAATTTCAATCAGAAAACATACTGTTTGGGTAACACAAAGGACAGGCACCTTTGCAAAATAAAAAGAATAGGAGATCAAGATAAAATTGTCTTAACTACTGAACAACCACAGGAAAGACTATATAAGGGGCAAGTTGTCTTGCTCATATTTATTAAGATTTCACTGATTGGAATTACTGTATCTACAAGTTTCTAAGATATGAGGTTAATGGAGAAAAGAGGAAGGGAAAGGCCTTTTGCAGATTATCTTTGCTACTCTCAACATTATCTTTCTTTCTTTCAATATTCTCCAAATGTATTCCATTACCTACCTCTACTCTTGGTGAGGAAGTGAAGAGAGAAGGGAAAAAAATTACAGACATGGGCAACATTTTGGAGTAGATTCTTCCCACTACTATACCCTCCTGCCCACCCACAGGTTAAATGCAATAGTAAAAGGATTCACTTTCAGAAATGTAGCCTCCAAAGTCAAAACTGTAAATGAATATAATTCCCTACAGTCACAAGGTCTTAGGCACTGCATGTTAGCTGTTAATTAACCTATTAATCAGAAATAAAACTCCTGCCAAAAACATATATCCTAGCAAACTATGTGTGAATTATTAAGCCAAGAACTTGGAGAGGGAGGGAACATGGAAGGTTTTGGTAGGGTAAGTAATATCACACACTATTTAGAAAATTACCTCCTCCCCTCACACACACCTAGCTAAATAAAAATGTTGTAGCCTCAATCTCTGGCAGACAGAGGTGGAATCTTGCATCTGCCAGAGGCAGAATCAAGATCCCAAAGCTTTAGCAACAACAGCCAAAATAAAGAGTGAGATTGTCAACCTGTATAATTCTTTCAGTAAGTTAGTATTAATCATCATTATTTAAAATGCAGATAGTTTTTTCAGTGAGACCACATTATAAATTACTCCACTGTAAGTCTCTAATTATATGAGAGGGCTAATATTTTCTAAAACATATGGTGCTGAATCATGCATTTATCTTTGATACATGGAAAACCTATATTATTTTTGATGGTTTCTCCACACCAGTAATAGGAAGGGAGCCATCTCAGTCACTGTCAGAAACTGTCTTGATTTTAAGTTTTGGTATATTAAACCATAGGTTTTATAAGTATCATTGTTGATAGCTAACAACTAGCTAATGTTCAAGAAAAATCTGTTTTGAAACATCCTGTTTCACCCTAAAGATGTGTCTGTTTAACTGATAGTGGATGTACAGAACTGCAGGTATAAGCATATTGAACTACTATTATATGAACCTGGAAAAGTAATAAATTATGCCTTTGCTTATAGGCTATTTGTTTTTTTAACTTCTTAAATATGATAACTACCCCTTAATAATGACCCTGACATAAATGGAAGTGTCAACACAAAATGTAATTTACAAGTTGATAATTGATTAGTTTGATAAATCATATAGTTATAGGCAGTAGCAAGACCACATGGAAATTGATGAATATGGAATGTTTTTCTCCCTTGTCCTTTCGTCTATATCTGCAGCAGATTCAGGGCCTGAAATTTAGGGACATACTGAGTTCCTTTGGAAAAGTATATACATCCCATTAGAAAAATTTATTGGGGTTGTCATTATTTCTGCTTCAAGTTTGTTGTTTGATTTCTTCCTCCAAGTGTTTTTTTTTTTTTCTTTGTTAATACATGTCCTATTTTCAATTCAGTTTTTTATATCTAATTCTACTTTTCTAAATGTACTGGAACTAGAATTTTATACAAATACCCCTGAAAGTGATTTTAAAATTGATCTTGCTTTGCCTTTAATACAATTTGAGGTAATCACTTTGCTACTGGTACAACCTTTCTTCACTTCTCTAAATATAGATACACATCCCAAGGAGGGCTTAGTGACAATGCATTTCTTCTAGAATACTTTTCTAACTTTCTTCCAAAAGGAAAATATTCTTTGTAAGTGCACTTATAATGTGAAAAATAAATTTATACCAACTTAAGCGCCCTTATCAAATCTTTCCTTGCCAAATTGTGATGATCATAAATAAGTTAAGTGTAATTAGGTTTGTTTCATGTCTGATAATCTGGTATAGTTTCACAGCCTTGTCTAGAGAAGCAGAGGGTGCTTTAATTTATTCTGTCATTGTAAGTTACTTTCAAACTTGCGAAGAAATAATGATCTTTAAATTAAGGGATATTTCATATTTTTATGTAGAAAAAAATAGTCTTTTAATGGATTCCTGGTACTCAGTGCTAAATTTGCCCGAAAATTTCAGCACAAGATATTGCAAATATTCATATGTGCTGTGGATTTAGTGATCTCTGGGGGAAGGGGTTCTTTATTATCTATCTGTGATAACAAGTTTTAAAAAAATGGTTTCTGGAGGTTTCTAAAATGTCTCCAACAATACCACAGCCCTACCATAGGTAACAATTGCCTGTCAGAGACTACACTAGCCATGGTTGAGAAATATTTTAACTTTATATCTGTTTTTGAAAAGTTTATTTGGAATCTTTTCAAGTCTGCACACCCTGATTGATATCTAATTCAGGGACAGCAACGTTTCTCTGTAGAGATCCAGTTAGTAAATATTTTAGGCTTTGTGGATTATATATGGCCTCTGTTGCATCATATTCTTTTTACTCTTCTTCATACAGAACTTTAAACAGGTTAAAAATCATTATCAGTTCACAAGCCATACAAAAACAGGATATGATCCTAATGGATTAGGCTCCAGTTCAGTCATTGGATGCAGACATGCAACGCCGGGGTAAGGGAGAAATTATTTCGGGCATTTGCTATGAGGAAGTCAGCAACAACTTTCTGGCTAAAGATTAGCAAGTGACAAATGTTAACTCTACCTCTTTGGTCTCCTGTTAATTTACTTATATTTTCCATGCTGGCTAGGTCCTTTTTTTCCATAAATGTAAAGAAAAAAAAGGGGGGGGAGGAAGGAAGGAAGGGGGAAGGGGGGAAAGGGAGATAGGCAATAGAGGAAGGGAAAGTAAAAGAGGGAAAGGCAGAAAGAAAGATTGAGAAAGAGAGCAAAGAGGGAGGTAAACTAACAAGAGGGAAATGGAACAGAAAAAGAAAAAAAGAACAGGAGAAAGAGAGGTAGAGAGGAGCAAAGGGAGGGGAGAGAAAAAGAAAAACATAGAGTGAAAAAACAGAGGTAGAACCAGAATGTGGAAGCTAAGGCACAGTCTTTTCCTTTTCCTTAGAGCCAGGCAGATCTTAGAGGCACCTCCCCAGCTGCTTTCAAAGACTGAGGTTGCTGCCCAGCCACTGATCATCATCCCAAGAAGTGAGATGAGGGCTTCACATCTGAGACTTCCACTTGGTTTTTCACCAAGTGAAATGGAACATGAAATTTGAGGCCCAAGCAAATGGCTCATGTTTTCTTCGGGACATTGCGGCTGTGTCCACCCAGGGAAAATTTTGTACTGACTGACTGACTCCAGTGCATATGATTAGTGCATATATAGGGCAAACTAGGATAATTCAAATCTTTTTTCTTCCACAGGAGGTTTTCAGCTGGAATAATCTGGATGGTTGCCTCAACTCTCCACTAGGCTTTGCCAGCATAAGAACAAGTGTAGTATCCAGGAGACAGGGACCACTCCCTCTTTCCAAGGTTCCCTTCAACACCCACACCCTGCACAGCTGAGCATAGTGGAATCTGTCCTGACAGGCTTTCATTCTAGGGGCAAAAGTAACTTCTGTCTAATGAATCTCTAAAAACCCCACGGAAACCCTAAATGTTGCAGTCTTTTTAGCTGTCAAATAGCAATATATAACAGACAGGTGAAGGAGCAGAGCCATATTAATGGGAAAATATACATATCCCATTCTCTTCCCTATTTGAGAAGGGGGATAGCAAAGCCAAAACCCATGACTTCCCAATAAAATTAATAAGTATGTATGTGCATATTTTATCTAATTACTCTGAATATGTGGGTTGTGTTTTTTAAGTAGATAGATAGGAGGGGGACCTAAAAAACCTGGAATTATATTCTGGAGGGACGGCCTATTGTAATACAAGCTCCCCTCGCTTGGTATTTTAGGAACCAACCAGTATCAGTGTACCAGCTGGCATTGTTGTGAGAGGCTGTGTTGGGCTTCAGTTAATTTTTTTCTGAAGACTCTTTCAACATGTTTGCCCATTTCACAATGGATGATTTACTAGTGCACCTGCCCACACCATACTAAACATTCAGCGGTTTTTGAACAAAAATGACAGGACCCCCTTCCTATTTAATCCATCTTGCCCTGAGCGACATTTTTTGTTGTTGTTGTTTCCCCAGATTAAAGAAGTCCTCAAAGAGAAATGTTTTGCCAGTGTAGAAAAGGTGAAACAAAAAATGGCAGAAGCACTAAAAGGCATCAAAATTGATGAGTTTAAAAACTGTTTAGAGCAGTGAAAAAAAATCTCAATAAGAGTATTGCATCAAACAGATCAAGGCTCCAGTGGGAGAACTAAGTGACGAGGAGATAGCAAACCTAACACACAAGGAGTTAGCCAACATAACAGATGTAGAGTTCAAAACACTGGTGATAAATATGCTAACAGGCTTGACAGATATCCTTAAGTATGGCAAACACATAAGGGAAGAACTGAAAGCTATGCTAAATGAAATGAAGGAAAAGCCACACAAAACCAGTGGTGAAGGGAAGGAAGCTGGGGTTTAAATCAATCATTTAGAACATTAGGAAGAAAAAACCAACCAACCAGTACAGAATGAGGAGACAAAAATTGAAAATAATGAAGAGAGGCTTAAGAACTTCTGGGACAACTTTAAATGTGCAAATATCTGAACCATAGGGGTGCCAGAAGGAGAAGAGGAAGAGCAATAAATTGAAAACTTATGTGAGAAAATGGTGAAGGAAAATTCCCCAAATCTGGAGAAGGGAAGAGACATACAAGCCCAGGAAGCACAGGAAGTCCCAAACAAGCTAGATCCAAAAAGAACCACACCAAGACACATCATAATTAAAATGCCAAAGGTTAAAGATAAAGAGAGAATCTTAAAAGCAGCAAGAGAAAAGCAGAGAGTTACCTATAAAGGGGTGCCTATAAGACTTTCAGCTGATTTCTCAAAATAAACTTTAGAGGCAAGAAGGGACTGGCAAGAAATATTCAAGGTGGTGAAAAGCAAGCACTTCCAACCAAGATTACTCTATCCAGCAAAGCTGTTATTTAGAATGGAAGGGCAGATAAAGTGCTTTCGAAACAAGGTAAAGAATAAGGAACTCATCATCACCAAACAGTTATTACATATATGAAATGTCAAAGGGACTTACTTGAGAAAAAGAAGATCAAAATTATGAACATCAAAATGACAACAGGAAGGTAAGATGGCGGAGGAGTGAGGAGAGGCTGCGGTTTCAGGCTCCCGAGACCCGTCTGCAGTTTGGGCTAACTGCAGACAGAACGTCTCAGTGAGCAGCTGGACACTGGCAGGAGTCGAGCCATGGCACTGCTGGATTAGAGAAAATCCATCTGGGAACAACCTGTTTAGTGAGGATAGTGGAGGAAAAGGGGACGAAACGGGATTCCTGACTGGGGCGGCTGCCCGAGCTGCAGCGGGAAGCACACAAAGGCTTTTTGGCAACCACAGGCTGCCCCGGAGAGGAGTCGGGAGGAGAGTGGATCTCTGCCCGCTGGCAGAGATGGGACTCGACCAAGTGACATTGGCGCCAAAGGACAAGAGACAGCGTGCTGCCGGGCAAATGAGAACATAATTCTGCTTTCTATTTTTCTCTAGTGGACGGTGGAGAGGGGAGGAAAGTTTGGGGGTGGTAGGCCATTCTTGAGGAGCGCAGGCGCAGTGGCGCGCTCATCCACTTCCCAACCCTATCCTTGGGTTGCGGGGGCGCCCATAGGGAAGTGCTCTCACTCACTGGCCCAGGTGCCTGGGGCCGTGAGTCCAGGCGTCCCTCGGACACTCCCCAACGGACATAAGATCAGTGCCCCAACGGGCACAGGGAGGGCCCACTGAACACGCAGAGGACCGTATGCAGATACCCCTAGACAGCTCCTGTGGGCGCCGGGCCCAAGGCCGGAAAACAGACCACTAGCGCAGTCTCTGTTTGTGCCCGCCCAGACGGGTGAGGGAAGGCGGGCGGCTGTAGCATGGGAACAGCGGGTGGCAGCGACTCACAGACACTCACTTCCACTGAGCACAAGTGTTCGCGGCCCTGCCCTAAGAGGCGAGAGACCAACTCCCGGAGCTCGGCTCAGCGGGACTAAGGGCACCGGAGGCACGCGAGCGCAAAAACACTTTAGCCCGGCGACAATATGCGCCAATCCCGGGGCAAGCTCTCGGGCCGCCCGCGCGTGCAGGGATGCTCGCAGGGACACCTCGACGCGAACAGAGAAACACCTCAGCCCGACAACAATAGGCTCCAACCGCGGGGCAAACTCTCGGGCCGCCCAGGCGCGCAGGGGCTCGCGCGCAAGGGCACCTCAACTGACTCCAGCGGGCAGCAAGGGAGCGCGCCGTGCCGGGAACCCCGGGCGCACACCAGTGCTGCAAAAAGCAAGAACCTCTGAACTGCCACACTAGACCAGCTGCGGACGCAGAAAAAGAAGGCGACACACCAAGGCTAAAACGGAGTAAAAACATCGCTTTTTTTTTTTTTTTCAATTTTTTCTCCCTTTCCTCCTTTCTTTCTTCTTAATTCTTTCTTTTCTTTTTTTCTTTCTTTATTTATTCTTTTCTTTCTTCTCTTTTCTTGGTTTTTTTGGGGGGGGTTTAGGGCGTTTTTTTTTTCAATTTTTTCTCTCTCTTCTTTCTTCTTAATTCTTTCTTTTCTTTCTTTCTTTCTTTATTCTTTTCTTTCTTCTCTTTTCTTGGGTTTTTTTGGGGGGTATTTTTTTCAATTTTTTTCTCTCTTCTTTCTTTCTTCTTTATTCTTTTCTATCTTTCTTTGTCCTTTTCTTTCTTCTCTTTTCTTGGGTTTTTTGGGGGGTTTTGTGGGTTTTTTTCCCTCTCTCTTTCTTCTTTATTTCTTTCTTCTATATTCTTTCTTTCTTCTATTTTCTTGGGTTTTTTGGGGGGTGTTTTTTTTTTCTCCCCTTCCAAAAAGAATAACAAACTTTATCCCTAACGTGTTGCATATAACCTCTCCTTCTGATCCTTTCTCTTTAATTGTTGTTTATTCGTTTGTGTGTCTAGTTTAGCCCCCCATCACTCTAAATAATAGAATATAATTACTATATAAACCCAATACAATACAATCCCATTTTCTTACTATATTATGCATTTTTCTATCCTTTTCTTCTATTTTTATTAACATACAATGTAAATATTACCTACTGGCTTGCACAGTCTCAAATATTATTAATCTATCACCCCCTCTATCAAAAATTATATTTTTCCTCCCCCAAAACAACTCTTATCTATTCTTCTTATAGTATAAAAGCTCTAATCTCTTTACATGTATATTAATATGGGCTCATTGGCTGATGATAGCAGGATAGAGTGGGGGATGCTTTTGAGAATGTGGGTCTCCTGCCTGGGCTGTGTGTTTATGTTTTTAATAGCATATCCACAAAAGAACTCAAGACAAAGCAGATAGAGTGACTCTCAACCAACTAGCCAGAAGGAAGATCCTATCAAAGAACATCTGAAATATAACCAAACAGCATAAACAAAGGACATAAAGGGTAACTCAAGAACATCAGGCTCAGGATATTAAAGAGACTGCACCACTGAAACCCCCAGATCTCCGATAAAGAATCTCACACCACAAAGGAGGGAAGTCAAAGCAGACTACCCCTCCCCCAAAAAACAAATAAATAAATAAATAAATAAAAACAAAAAGAATCAAACATGGTAAGACGCAAAAAAAAAAGAGGAATCCTCAGAAAGAGAGATAGATGAAATAGACATAGCCCAAATGTCAGACATGGAATTCAAAACAATGGTGGTAAAGAAGCTCAATATACTCGACATCCTTAAAATCAACTATGACAACCTCCAAGGAAGTTACCAGCAGCTCCAAGAAAATTACAGGGAACTTTCAGAGAACTACACCAGCATAAAAAAAGACATAGAAACTGTTAACAAGAACCAGGAAGAACTTAAGACTGCAATCTCTGAACTGAAAAACACAGTAGAATCAGTGAAAAGCAGACTAAACAAAGCAGAGGATCGAATTAGTGAGTTAGAGGATAATGTAGGTAATAATTCTCAAATGCTACAGCGAAATGAAAAAAGATTGAAAAAATATGAACAAGATGTAAGGGAATTACAGGATAGCATGATAAGAAATAATATCAGGATCATAGGAATTAGAGAGGGAGAAGAAAATGACCATGGAATTGAAAATCTGATAGGAGAAATACTGACAGAAAATTTTCCGAACCTGATGATAGAAAAAGTCATACAAGTTCAGGAAGCACAGAGAGTTCCAATGAAGAGGAAGCCCCAAAAACCCACTCCAAGGCACATCATAGTTAAAATGGCAACATTCCAAGACAAAGAAAGAATCCTCAAAGCAGCAAGAGAAAAACAGCAAATAACTTACCAGGGAGCTCCAATAAGGCTATCAACTGATTTCTCAACAGAAACATTACAAGCCAGAAGGAAATGGTCAAAAATATTTCAAGCAATGAAAAACAAAGGCCTACAACCAAGAAAACTCTACCCAGCAAGGCTCTCATTCAAAATAGAAGGTGAAATAAGGAGTTTCTCAGACAAAGGAAGACTGAAAGAATACATCTCCACCAAACCAGCATTGAAAGAGATGCTAAAGGGAGTGTTCTAAGAAAAAAGAAGAAAAGAACAAGAGAGGAGAGGAACAGAGGTACAAAGGGAAATGAATAAATACACGTCAATAATAACCTTAAATGTAAATGGATTAAATGCTCCCATTAAAAGACATAGGGTATCGAAATGGATAAGAAAACAGGACCCACATATTTGCTATCTACAAGAAACACACCTGAAAACAAAAGATTTACACAGACTGAAAGTAAAGGGATATAAAAAAATATTCCAAGCAAATAGACCTGAAAAAAAAGCTGGGGTAGCAGTCCTCATATCAGACAAAACGGATTTCAAAGCAAGGGCAACAAAAAGAGACAAAGAAGGACATTTCATAATACTTAAAGGAACAATCCATCAAGAAGATATAACACTGATAAACATATATGCACCCAACATAGGAGCACCCAAATACATAAAGAAAATACTAGAAGACCACAAAAAGGATATCAACAACAACACACTCATAGTAGGGTACTTCAACACTCCATTATCAACAATAGACAGATCATCAAAGCAAAGAAACACCAAGGATATACAGGCATTTAACAACACACTAAACCACATGGATCTAACTGATATATATAGAACTTTTCACCCCAACAAGCAAAATATACATTCTTTTCAAATGCACATGGGACATTTCCAAAGATAGACCACATGCTAGGTCACAAAACAAGCCTCAACAAATTCAAGAAAATTGAAATCATATCAAGCATCTTCTCATATCACAATGCTTTGAAACTAGAAATCAACCCTGGTTTAGCTCAGTGGATTGAGCGTCGGCCTGCGAGCTAAGTGTCGCTGGTTCGATCTTCCAGTCAGGGTACATCAGAGAAGGAAAACTCTGACTCCAAAAAACCTCCGCTGCCTTGCGGCATACCTCTTCAGGGGAAAGGCTAAGGGAGTAAACCCCGACAGAAAATCCGGAGCCGGAGTCCCTAAGGCGGTTTGACGTTGTAGTCAACACCGGCAACTCCTGCGGCGCACCTGAAGCCAAGCTGTATCGACTCCGTCTTTCCCTTGGACCCTTCAGCTGCGAAGAGAGGGGGGGTCTGCTGCATGGGCAACAGCAGACCCTCCATATTACCCTGCCCAGGCTCTGTAGCTTCAGCGTCATCGCAAGATGTCGATTCAACACGGGAGGAGACAGATACCATGTCACTCCCGAGTCGGACTGCACAGCCATTCTTGGCGGTGCAGATAGACTCTGAAGAAGCTACACCATCGTCTCTCGAGACGGACGGCTGCCGACGACGAGAAATCAACCTCAGAGAAAAAAATCAAAGACACCCAAACTCATGGAGATAGAATAACATGCTATTAAATAATGAATGGGTTAACAATGACATCAAAGAAGAAATCAAGAAATTTCTAGAAACTAATGATAATGACCACACAACAGCCCAAAACCTGTGGGACACAGCAAAAGCAGTCCTGAGAGGGAAGTTCATAGCAGTACAGGCATATCTGAAAAGGATAGAAGAATCTCAAATAAAAAACCTAACCATAATGCTACAAGAACTAGAACAACAACAACAAACAAAGCCTAGGGCAAGAAGAAGGAACGAAATCATCAAGATCAGAGCAGAACTAAAAGACATAGAGACTAAACAAACAATCCAAAAGATCAACAAAACTAGGAGCTGGTTCTTCGAAAAAATAAACATAATCGACAAGCCTCTAGCCAGTCTAATCAAGAAAAAAAGAGAGAAGACCCAAATAAACAAAATCAGAAATGAAAGAGGAGAAATCACGACTGATACCTCAGAAATACAAATGATAGTTAGAAATTACTTCAGACAACTCTGTGACAAGAAATTTGACAATCTAGAACAAATGGACAAATTTCTAGAAACATACAACCTTCCAAAACTGAATCAAGAAGAAGAAGAAAGTCTCAACAGACCAATGACAAAAAAGGAAATTGAAACAGTAATCCAAAATCTCCCTGTACACAAAAGCCCTGGACTGGATGGCTTCACAGGCGAATTCTACAAAACATTCAGGGAAGAACTAACTGCTATCCTCCTCAAACTGTTCCAAAAAATCCCAGAAGAGGGGAAAATCCCAAACTCTTTCTATGAAGCCAGTATTATCCTAATCCCCAAACCAGGTCAAGACACAACAAAGAAATAAAACTACAGGCCAATATAACTGATGAACATAGATGCTAAAATCCTCAATAAAATATTGGCAAACAGGATCCAACAATACATCAAAAAGATCATACATCATGATCAAGTGGGCTTCATTCCAGGGATGCAAGGATGGTTTAATATTCGCAAATCAATAAATATAATACATCACCTAAACAGAGTGAAAGACAAAAATCACATGAGCATATCAATAGATGCAGAAAAAGCATTTGATAAAGTACAAAACCCATTTATGTTGAAAACACTGAGCAAAATGGGAATAAAGGGAGCATACCTCAACATAATTAAGTCTATGTATGAGAAGCCTGAGGCCAACATCATACTCAATGGACAAAAACTGAAAGCATTCCCCCTGAAATCAGGAACTAGACAAGGTTGTCCACTCTCTCCACTCCTTTTCAACATAGTGTTGGAAGTCCTAGCCTCAGCAATCAGACAAGAAAAAGAAATAAAAGGCATCCAAATTGGGAAAGAGGAAGTTAACCTTTCATTATATGCAGATGACATGATAGTATGCCTAAAAAATCCTATAAACTCCACTAAAAGACTATTCGATATAATAAATGAATTTGGCAAAATCGTAGGGTACAAAATAAACATACAGAAATCTAAGGCATTTCTGTACACCATCAATAAAATATCAGAGACAGAGGCAAAAAAGAAAATACCATTTATTATAGCAACAATAAAAATAAAGTACCTAGGAGTAAACTTAACCAAAGAGATAAAAGACCTGTACACTGAAAATTACATGACATTGAAGAAAGAAATTAAGGAAGAAACAAATAAATGGAAGCAAATACCATGTTCTTGGATGGGAAGAATCAACATCATCAAAATGGCCATACTACCCAAAGCAATTTACAGATTCAATGCAATCCCTATTAAAATACCAATGACATATTTCATACACCGAGAACAAATACTCCATAAATTCATATGGAACCAAAAAAGACCCCAAATAGCAAAAGCAATCTTGAAACAGAAGAACACAGCAGGAGGAATCACAACACCAGATATCAAACAATACTACAAAGCCACTGTAATCAAAACAATCTGGTACTGGCATAAGAACAGACATATAGATCAGTGGAACAGAATAGAGAGTACAGAAATAAACCCAGGCCTCTATTGTCAACTAATATTTGATAAAGAAGGAGGAAGGAACATAAAATGGAGTGAGAAGAGCCTCCTTAACAAATGGTGCTGGTAGAACTGGATAGGAACCTGCAAAAAAATGAAACTAGACCACCAACTTACACCACACACGAGAATAAACTCAAGATGGATCAAAGACTTAAATGTAAGCCGTGACACCATAAAAGTCCTAGAGGAAAACATAGGCAAGGAAATATCAGATATCTCACGTAACAATCTCTTCACGGATACATCTTCTAAAGCAAGAGAAATAAAGGAAAAAATAAATAAATGGGATTAGATCAAACTAAAGAGTTTCTGCTCAGCAAAAGAAAACATCAGCAAGATGTAAAGGAAACCAACCATATGGGAAAACATATTTGCCAATGACATCACAGACAGGGGACTGATTTCCAAAATATATAAAGAGCTGATACGACTCAACATCAAGAAAACAAACAACTCAATTACAAAATGGGCAAAGGACCTGAACAAACACTTCTCTGAAGAGAACATACAGAAGGTCCATAGACACATGAAAAAATGCTCAACATCATTAGCCATCAGGGAGATGCAAATAAAAACCACAATGAGATACCATTTTACACCAGTCAGAATGGCCATCATCAACAAATCAACAAGCAACAAGTGCTGGCGAGGATGTGGAGAAACAGGAACCCTACTGCACTGTTGGTGGGAATGCAGACTGGTGCAGCCACTATGGAGAATAATATGGAATTACCTCAAAAGAGTAAAAATGGAACTGCCTTTTGAACCAGCGACTCCACTGCTAAGATTATACCAAAAGAATCTTGAAACACCAATTCAAAAGAACTTATGCACCCCTATGTTCATTGCAGCACTGTTTACAATAGCTAAGTGCTGGGAACAGAACAACCTAAGTGCCCATCTGTAGATGAGTGGATCAAAAAACTGTGGTACATTTACACAATGGAATACTATGTAGAAGAAAGAAAGAAGGAACTCCTGCCATTTGCAACAACATGGATGGAACTAGAGAGAATTATGCTTAGTGAAATAAAAATACATTTTAAGGTATGCATTTTATTGTTTTCTAACAAATTCACACTTGGATTTTTCCCAGATAATCTTTTGACCTTCCATAAACTTTATATGAAGATGTGAACATATTTCTACTTTTTTCAGCATTGTTGGAGTTTGAGTTTACATAAATATTGACTGCATGTGTTAGCAGTACAAAAGAAGTAAACCAACAATAATTACAGATGAAGTGCTAAGTAATTCAAGTCGTCGTCGGCAGCCGTCCGTCTCGAGAGACGATGGTGTAGCTTCTTAAGAGTCTATCTGCACCGCCGAGAATGGCTGTGCAGTCCGACTCGGGAGTGACACGGTATCTGTCTCCTCCCGTGTTGAATCGACATCTTGCGATGACGCTGGAGTGTCCTCTCCAGTGAAGCTGAAGCTACAGAGCCTGGGCGGGGTGATATGGAGGGTCTGCTGTTGCCCATGCAGCAGACCCCCCCTCTCTTCGCAGCTGAAGGATCCAAGGGAAAGACGGAGTCGATACAGCTTGGCTTCAGGTGCGCCGCAGGAGTTGCCGGTGTTGACTACAACGTCAAACCGCCTTAGGGACTCCGGCTCCGGATTTTCTGTCGGGGTTTACTCCCCTAGCCTTTCCCCTG
The DNA here is from genome assembly GCF_987537825.1 of Furipterus horrens. Taxonomy (NCBI): domain Eukaryota; kingdom Metazoa; phylum Chordata; class Mammalia; order Chiroptera; family Furipteridae; genus Furipterus; species Furipterus horrens. The sequence goes on along the minus strand of NW_028327187.1, from coordinate 55,869,469 downwards.
AAGAGGTATGCCGCAAGGCAGCAGAGGTTTTTTGGAGTCAGAGTTTTCCTTCTCTGATGTACCCTGACTGGAAGATCGAACCAGCGACACTTAGCTCGCAGGCCGACGCTCAATCCACTGAGCTAAACCAGCCAGGGCTAAGTAATTCAAGTATACTAGTAGTAAAGCAGCAATTGTAGTGATTCTCATTCGAAATGTAGTTGTGAAACAGACTATTCTGTATATACACCGTATCTGCTTGGCCATGTGTGCAAGGTCTCTGCAGAAGTATCTTTATTTCTGGTGCTTCAAAGAGTATACATTTACAGACTAAACGTCTCCACCTTCACCTTGTGACTGTGACTGTACCTTACCAAAAAATTTCTGTGAATAATCTAAAATATTATGGATTTTCTGTAAGGAATGTTCCCTTATTTTTATATTTAATGTGGGGTGTTCTCCATTAAGATGCCCTTGGGTGTCAATTGTTAATCAAGGTTGATTCTGGCATTTTGGACAAATGTAAGCAAGGACAAATGTACACAGTGTATAAAAATTAATTTGCCCAGACGTTGTGATTGTGAAACTCTGGTAATTCTTGAACCCAAGGCAGCCCATCCATTGTAATTGTGAAACATTAGATAATATGTTTTGATTATTTTTTCAATCTCTTTACATTATTGACTCCCTGTGCTCCATGGATTTTGTTCAAAGTACTTGTTTCTCTATTGCTTCGCTGTATCAGGCTACTCAAGAAATACATTATACACCAAGAGTATGTGAAATCTTAGCAGTGGTACATGTTCATTTCATAACAGTACAATTAGTTGCTCGTTGAAAAGTCCTATTCAACACATACATATGTTCCATAGGTGTATTTTTTTCTTACCGAGAAAGGTAATTTTGCTTCTGTAAAAACTATAGTTATTTCAAAATAGAAATTTATCAATAATGAACTATTTCCCAAGTGGTATGAAGTTGTATTTGCTCTCATTGTTTTTTAACGACATGTGTAATTACTAAGTTAATAACTTTCATGAAATAAGTAGCATATGTTTGAGTGACCAATTTTGTACTTTTTATTATTTTGCTTTTAATAGAAGTCCAGATTAACTCAAATAGAATATTGAGATGTATTTTTGAATTAATAGTTCTGTATTGAGCATGCCAGTTCTGAAAATATAACATGTGTCCCTCTGCTTCCTTTATTTACAATGATTAAACATCGGTAGCAATTTGAGATGGCTGGCCACAATGTGTCCTTTCACTACTAGTAGGTACTCAAAAACAGAACATTCACACTTGTGCTGGGGAACTTGAAAAGAAGCCTTTTCTATCTTTTTCAGGAACCAATGTGTTCACTATCTATAAAAATTTATTTCTAGATGGCAACTCAAAATTTGATTTTCAGCTGAGATTTTTCAAAGGAATATCCCATAAGGGTATAATGAGTGTTTAGCCTAGAACATGATGTATTCTTTCCATTTCTTTCATAGTGGGAATTTTTCTTCTTCCTAATTTTTCACTGAAATTTATTTTGGAAATTTAGAAAAATCATAGTGCAACTAGTTCCTGTACATTCATAACAAATATATTTATCTCATTTATCAACAAGTATAATTTAAAATTTTAAAGCTACTTTAAGGTGAAAAAAATCTAAAAATGTCTGAAATTATGAGAAAAATGAGAAATTTACAAAAAAATAGATACATAGGAAATGAAAACTGCACTAAGAATAAGCAATTCTCAGGGGGATGGGCAACATGTACATGGTTTTAATTTGGTAAACTATGAAATCTGGCAGGCTTGGTAATCTATTGTCCTCAATCTAACTATTGAGGCTCAAAGGTAGCTGATTAGTTCTTGAATAGAAGTAAGAAAGCATTTCTCCTCACCCCATCTAAGCCTTAATTTAATTAGACTCAAATATTTTCAATTTTAAATCACTTTCATTTAACAAATGGGTACAAAGACACTTGAGGGGTTCTGGTAAGTCTTGAACCAAAGTTAACATCATGTCAAAATATAATATTTTGTTTGGGGATTGGTGCTTAGCAATGCAGACCTTAAAAGTAGGAAACAGGTTGCAATGAGAGGAAAAACATTTAAGTTATGAAATAGAACTTTGTGGAAGAGTTTCAAAAGAATGTGGAAATAAGTGATATCCTGTAGATTACTTCTGTAACAATCTAGAAAATGAACAATGTGAGAAAGAAGGAAATTGTGCCAAGCAAATAAAAAAGATTCCCTGACATACTTGGTGACTGAAGGGCTTACAAATGTATGGAACCACTAGTTTCAAGCTTTACTGCCCTTTGGCACTTTACTTTTAAATAAATTGGTTAGTTTTCATAAGTGTTTTCTAAAAAATTAAGTAATGAACAAGATAAATATTCTGAAAATTACTCATATAAATCTTTATACTTCTATATTCATTTTCCAAGGTGTTGTAGTGAACTGATAAAACCAGAGTGAAGTTAATACAGAAAATAGTTCCACAATGACCAGTTAAGTCTGAACACTTGCAACTTTTGTTGCTGTTTTCTGGGAGAGAATTTAATGTTGAAAAGAGTCTGGCTCAAATTCCTCTATTACTCATACATTTTTGTTCCAAGGTGTTTTATAGGATGTCACAGTATTAGACATTAATGCTCTCTTATGAATGTCTGTGGCTGTTTGATAAACAAAAATAACTTGCTTCAAATGCTTTCACATGAACTTACCTTTTTAAAAACTAAAATTGGTCATAGGTAATTTAAGAAGGTTATTCAGCACTCTGTAATTAACGTGAGGTCAGAACATGTAAAATCACCTACACCTATCTAAAATCGTCTTCCCAAACACTCACTGCTATTTAACCAACCACATTTTTTCCAGATGGTACTAAAAGCAATCATGAATATTTATTTATTGAGTGGCACTGCATAATTTCCACTACATAAAGTATAATGGAATTTTTTTTTAATTGAATTCAATATTTTCAAAGTTTCCACATCACATGCATGAAGAAAACGGTATTCGCAAAAACACATTCCAGCGGAGGAAAACAAATTTTATACAATGCGGAGTAGATAAGGTGGGGTGATTTAGTCCCAAATTGAGCAAGAGATAAGTTTGGAATTGAGGAAGCAGTGGTAAGAATGGTGATTTCCCAAATATAGAATATAGTGCATGTGAAGACTGAGTTCAAAAAAAGCAAGTCCTATTATTTGAAAATAAACACATTTGGGTACCAAAGGAGAAATCTGTGTGAGGGCATAATAAGAAATAAGGCTGAGAGAAATGCTGGAAGATGCTTCAGGTAGCAGATGAAGGAAGAATTAGGTAAAAAGAAGAGTATAGTGGCAGGAAAACCATTTGGGAGACTGTTTTCATAGTACTTGTGTGAGTTGATAAGAGATGGAGGTGGTACTTGGATACACTCAGAAAAAGGCAAATCTGTGAAGGAAGAGAAATAGGCAGCATGAGGTGATGTGAAAAGTAGAAAATGAAGAAGTGAAAAAGTCAATAAAGATTCCAAAAATCAAGAAAATTAGTTTCATAGAAAGAATTTGTTTAGAACATTTAACTTACTTTCTGAATTCAACATCCCAACACTGTAAGGACAAGAATAGAGTCAACACAATGGTAGGTACATTTTATGCTGAAAAGACCCCTCAAGTGTTTGCAGGAGAGTAATGATAAGGAAAGACAAAGTGCTTCTGCAAATAAGCTCTGAAACAAATAATTACATTCACTCCATTAAATATAATCTCAGATTCTCAAATAAGTAATTGATGGAGTTTGGTTCTTTAGGCTTCCTCAACTTTTTTTTTTTAAGTATATTTTATTAGTTATGTTGTTACAGTAGTCCCAATATTTTCCCTGTGCTCTCCTCTTCCCAGTACCCACCTTCCCTCCAGCAATCCCACCCCCCTTAGTTCATGTCCATGGGCCATGCATATAAGCTCTTTGGCTTCACCATTTCCTATATTACTCTTAACTTTCCCCTGTCTATTCTGTACCAACCAATTATGCTTCTTAATCCCTGCACCATTTCCCCATTACTCCCCCTTCCCCCTCCCAGCTGATAACTCTCTAAATGATCCCCATACCTATGATTCTGTTCCCATTTTTGTTTGGTTAGTTGAATTTTGTTTTTATTTTTTTGATTCAGTTGTTGATAGTTGTGAGTTTGTTGTCACTTTAATGTTAATAATTTTGATCTTCTTTTTCTTAAGTAAGTCCCTTTGACATTTCATATAATAATGGCTTGATGATGATGAGTTCCATTATCTTTACCTTGTCTGGGATGCACTTTATCTGCCCTTCCATTCTAAATGACAGCTTTGCTGGATAGAATAATCTTGGTTATAAGTCCTTGCTTTTCATCACCTTGAATACTTCTTGCCAGCCCCTTCTTCCCTGCAAAGTTTCTTTTGAGAAGTCAGCTGAAAGTCTTATTGGCACCCCTTGGTAGGTAACTCTCTGCTATTCTCTTGCTGCTTTTAAGATTCTGTCTTTATCTTTCACCTTTGACATTTTAATTATGATGTGTCTTGGCGTTGTCCTTTTTGGGTCTAGCTTGTTTGGGACTCTCTGTGTTTCCTGGACTTGTATGCCTATTTCCTTTGCCAAATTTGAGTTTTCCTTCATTATTTTTTCACATAAGCTTTCAATTTCTTGCTCTTCCTCTTCTCCTTCTGGCATCCTTATGGTTTCGATGTTGGCATGTTTAAAGTTGTCCCAGAGGTTCCTAAGACCCTCCTCATTTTTTTAATTCTTGTTTCCTCATTCTGTACTGATTGACTGTTTTTTTCTTCCTTGTGTTCCAAATCATTTATTTGAACCCTGGTTTCCTTCCCTTCACCATTGGTTTTGTGTGGATTTTCCTTCGTTTTATTTAGCATAGCTTTAACTTCTTCCCTTATGCGTTTGCTCTACTCAAGCATATCTGTAAAGCCTGTGGACATCTTTACCACCAGTGTTTTGAACTATACATCTGTTAGGTTGGCTATCTCCTTGTCTGTGAGATTGGCTATCTCTTCGTCGCTTAGTTCTCCCACTGGAACCTTGATCCATTCCCTCTTTTGAGCTGTATTTCTCTGTCTCCTTATCTCGACAGGCTTCTGTGTTTGTTTGCCCCTGTGTTTTAGGTAGCGCTGTCACACCTGTTATTTTGTAAGGGACAGAGCCTTAGGTATTTGTCAGTATAGGGCAACCTGTTTCACTACATTGTGGTGTTGTATGTGGGGGAGAATCTGAGAGGGAGCAATGCCGCTTACTCAGCAAGCACCCCTTTTCCAGGCATTTATCCTACTTCTGTATGGAACTGGTGCTTCTCTAGCTATTTCCTCCTGGCCATCATTCCCAGAGTGGGTGGGTCTGTGGACGTTCTAGGACTGTGGGGGCCCTTTAAACAAGCGGACTCTGCTGAGAGACCAGCAGTATTTTCCTCCACCCCAACCCCCAGTGGTTTGCACAGTCAGAAAACATAAGGCTTTATTTTCCCTAGCACTGGGATCATGAGCTGTACAGTCTGGTTTGATGCTGGGAGTGCTCCACAGGTATCTCTCCCTACTTTTTAAAACATGTTACTGCACTTTCTGCCAGCTTGCTGCTGCTGCTGCTGCCACTGCTGCCGCCACCACACTGCGTCCTCTCCACCCCAACTATGCCCCTCCTACATGTCTGGATGAGTATTTCTTCTTTATATCTTTGTTTGTTGGACTTCAATGGAGCTCAGTTTTCTGGAACTTCTAGTCGTCTCTAGTTTTGAGGTAGTTGTATTCCTTCTTAGCTTGGAGGGAGATGCAGCGTGTCTGTGTAAGTCCCCATCTTGTCTGGAAATAGACCTTATGTTCTAATTCTTTTTATGTCCCTCACTTTATCTTAGAGTAAATAATTGTGATCTTCAAATAAAAGCATGGAAATTATTCAACTATTGGGAACTTCATGAGGCATATATCACGGGTGTTTGTGATCAGTTTTAAAATAGGGAAACTGGACAAAGTTTACAAAGAGAAAAAACATACATTAAATTTGGCTGGCGTGGTGGGAAGAGGTACAGAGAGTGCATCTGTGAAGAACAGAAGAATTCGTAACTACATAAGTCTTGAACTGAAGGAACCGAATTTTCACCAAAATTGAAGGCAGAACGGTTACTATCTTAAAATTATGAAGGAAAATTTGTAAGGCATATTGTATTAGTATGAGTAGATATGTGTTGTTAAGTAAAATAACCCAAATTCTTCAGCTTAACAATTTTTTTTTAAATGTACTACTTGCTCACAGTCTAATGAGGATTGGACAGGGTGATAGGGAAAGGTTCTTCTCCACAGTCATTCAGAGATAGTTTTTTCCATTATTATTATTATTTTTTTTTTTTTTTTTTTGCTGATCTCTATGTCTGGGGGCCTTTTCATTCAATCAGTAGTTGGGTAAAAAAGAAAAACCATGGGGGACATAAAGGATAGTGCAAAATGGCCTAAAAAAGCCACTTACATTCCAATAGGTGAGGGAGTATGGAGTGGGGTGTAGGAAATATAGTCTATCTCTTTCCCTAGAAGGAAAAGAAAATTGAATTTAATAAACAAGTAAAACTAGGCTCCAACATTAAGGCATTGAGCAATTCTTTTCAATAATGTCAAAGATAAAACAAAAAATAGGCAATACATTTATAGAAATGAAAACCTTTATGTCTGAAGCAGAAAACACCAGAATAAATGACAAGTTTCTAAAGATTAGTGGCCATGTCTTATTTCTTGCTGTAGTTCAAGGACCTATAACAGTGCTGGCCAAAGAAAAAGAGCTCACATAATATTTCTTGATTAATTAGACAAATGAAATTGAGAGCAGCTGTGCAGACTCAATTCCTAGAATCCTTAAAAATATAACGGATATTTTTTCATTTGCTTCTTTGAGTAAGCATCTTTCAGCCAAGGAATTAGCTCTTCCCAAACTGTTTTGTAAAATTCGCCTGTGAAGCCATTCAGTCCATGGCTTTTGAGTGTCCGAAGTTTTTTAATTACTGTTTGAATTTCACTCTTTGTTATCAGTCTGTTCAGGCTTTCTACTTCTTCTTGATTTAGTTTTGGAATATTATATGTTTCTAGAAATTTGTCCTTTTCATCTAAGTTGTCAAGTTTCTTGCCATATAGTTGTTTTTAGTAATTTCTTACTATCCTTTGTATTCCTGAGGTATCAGTCATGATTTATCCTCTTTCATTTCTGATTTTGTTCATTTGAGTACTCTCTCTTTTTTTCTTGATGAGCCTGGCTAAAGGCTTGTCCATTTTGTTTATTTTTTCGAAGAACCATCTCCTGCTTTTGTTGATCGTTTGAATTGTTTGTTTAGTCTCTATGTCATTTAATTCAGCTCTGATCTTGGTGATTTCCTTCCTTCTACTCGCTCTGGGCATTGTTTGTTGTTGTTCTAGTTCTTGTAGCTGTAGGGTTAGATTTTT